>NC_089652.1:36085000-36403750 GCF_037042795.1 Molothrus aeneus | reverse complement strand
AAGATAATCTCTGTATTCACAGGATTGTCACAGTCATATGCAAGTCATCCACTGAGATCACTGTAATCAGCCCACTGTCAGTGTTTCTTTTCATTTCCAAATGCATATCTCGGGTCTGTCTCCATCTGCTTTGGCCAAACACAGCATTTAACAGCTGAAAGATAACATCTTCTGATAGGGTTTGTCATTAAACCCCTTTGTTGTTTGTTTGGATGTTATCTCCTGCGAGATTGATAAAGCATTCAAAACCTATGCAGAATATAAATTGCAAGAGGAGGCATTTGAATGTGCCAGCAGCTTGCTCAGTGCTGGCCTGGTGGGGACATTTGCAGGCTTTGAGGTGCCATCTGTGCCGGGGCTGAGAGGGGCCCCAGCAGTTCCTGGGACAGACGATGACATTCCTGGAGTTTTCTGAACTCTCACTGTTTTGTGTCATTGTCTCTGAGTTTTGCAACAGCAGAGAAGAGGGGAAGGGAAAGTGTGGGAACACCAGCAACAATGGTTGTCTGAACGCTCCCAAAAGCCTGGAGGCAAATTCTATTAATTAAAAGAAATAGGAAACTCCTGTTTGTGGGGCTGCACTTATTTCCCTGGGAGCTGCAGTGTGTGGGGCAGGAGCTTCAGTGCAGGGCTGCTCTGGGGCTGGCCCTGGGCCAGGACTGCTTTGATTTCCCTGCACTGCCTGTGGCTTCTGCCTTCTACTTGGTCCTGTGGGGCACAGGTGAGGCTGTGTCCTGTAGGGCTGTGTCCTACAGAGGTGATTTGTCCTACAGAGATGCTGTGTCCTGTAAGGCATTTTCCTACAGATGCTGTGTCCTACAGGGCTGTGTCCTACAGGGCTGTGTCCTACGGGGCTGTGTCCTGTAGGGCTATGTCCTACACAGGGCTGTGTCCTATGGGGTTGTGTCCTACAGGACTGTGTCCTATGGGGCTGTGTCCTGTAGGGCTATGTCCTACACAGGGCTGTGTCCTACGGGGCTGTGTTCTACACAGGGCTGTGTTCTGTAGGGCTGTGTCCTACAGAGGTGTTATATCCTACAGGGCTGTGTCCTGTAGGGCTTTGTCCTACACAGGTGATTTATCCTGCATAGGGCTGTGTCCTATAGGGCTGTGTCCTACACTGGGCTGTGTCCTACACTGGGCTGTGTCCTGTAGGGCTGTGTCCTACAGAGGTGATTTGTCCTACAGAGATACTGTGTCCTATAAGGCTTTGTCCTACAGAGGGTCTGTGTCCTACAGGGCTGTGTCCTACAGGGCTGTGTCCTACAGGGCTGTGTCCCACTCAGGTCCTGTGTCGTACAGGGCTGTCCCCTACAGAGGAGCTGTGTCCTACACAGGTGCTCTGCCCCCCCAGTTTTCCCACAGCCCTGCCACAGCCCCGTGCCCTCTGAGGTGGAGATTCCCAGCTGGTTCCTCAGGCTCCTGAGGAGCAGGAAATCCTCTGCCATGTCTCTTTTCCTGTAGCAATGTGCTTATCCTGGGTGGCTGTGGGTCACAGCACGAGGCTCCTTACGAGCTGGAGGTGGCTGTGTGGCTGCCCTGGGACTGGGACAGTCACTCTGGGACCCCCAGCTTGTCTCTCCTCTGCTGGGAGCCCCCCTGAGCCTCACTCCGTGCTCAGGGTGCTCTCAGGTATCCTGCCCTCTCCGCTCCCCTCCCGTGCCTCCTCCCAGCGGCACCAGAAGCTCCAGAGAAGGTATTTTTATAGCCGACATTGTCAAAGTGCTCCTAAAATTTGGCTGTCCCTTTGCTGCCATATGTCCCTGGCAACTTGCTGCCGCTGAAGCGAGCCCCCCTGACAGCCAGCACAGAAGCTGTCAATCACGGCCACATCCATCCAGTCACTTGACAGGCCCCAGGGACCACCTGCTCCTGGGAATGACTCCTTTCCCTCATCCCCCAAAAGATGATCAAACACCTGCTCTTTCCTGGATCCCTAACTCCTGCCACATTTCCTTCCATCACCCAGAAAGAAAATCAAAACCCAAGGAATACCTGTCAGTGGTAATAATGGGCATAAAGGGGAACAGCTTAAGCGACGCCTGGTTCTTATTGATCTTCTTGGCATCAGTGTTGAGTTTCTCATTCCAAAGTCACTTCCAGCTCCTATCTGAAATTAGATTTTCAATTTGGTGGCACCCTGTGTGTTTGTGAGCTCCCGAAATTTGCACAAGGATCTGGCTGTTCTTCATAGCCTCAAAGAGCTGCTGCAAAGAGACGGAGAACTTTTGATGTAAAAAGACCATGGAAATGGGAAATGCTGCAAGTAGCTGTTATTGCAATTGATATTTCAATTACTGCTGACTTTATTGTTTGTGTTTGGCTTGAATTTCAGGGCCTGAGCCTTTGGTTTCACTCAGATCAAAGATTAGCTGCCTCTGTCTCCGAAGAGAGGAGAGCTTTGTTTCAGAGGTGGTTTCAGAGAGGAAGTTTGTCTGGGGTGGCAAGAGCTGGTCCAACAACTCTATTTTTAGGTTGAGGAAAAAAAATGAAGCAAAACCAAAAATAGCCAGATATTGAGCAGATTTGCTATATTGCAAAGATAAATTACCTATTCCTGAAAATGAAATGAGAACGCACCTGTAAATTATAGGGGCCACCACAGACTTGCCCCTGCCATATCTTCTTTTCCAGCTGGTGTGGAAATTGTCTTTTTTCTCACTTTCTCCCACTGCTTGAGGACAGGAGCTGGTAGAAAATGTGTCCTTTTTTTTTGCTGTGTAAAGTTACTGCCAGTTTAGGGTTAGGGTTAGGGTTAGGGTAAACTGGCTTGTGGAGGGGTCAGAGTGGCTGGAGGGACGTGGTGGGGACATGGAGCTGGAGTCAGAGCAGGGGAGCAGGACTGTCCATTCCTGCTGGATTTGCTCCTGGATCAGCTGACACATCTAGGAAACCTCTTCTGGAGCAAGAAACAGTGGTCTTTTGGGCCAGCACCCAAAGATCCCAAATCCCATCTGGATCTAGTCCGTAGAACAGCACCTGGATTAATCTGACCCATTTTAGCAATTGCAGATTTTTCTCCATGGGCACAAGTCCCCCACTCAGATTATCAGAGCAGAAGCGTTGCAAGTGTTGAGCAGGGGAAATGGGGAAGTTGCACCTAAAAAATACCTACAGCCTCCTTAAGAAAAGATTGAAGAAACCTTTACTGAGAAGTCTTTATTTATTTAAGTAGCCATCTTTATCACCAGTACAATATCAAAGATATTCAAGAGCTCTTCTTGTATATTTGGCTTTTCAGATTACCAATAATGTTCATTTTTTTATTCTGTCTGCTCATTGAGTGCCCTTTTCCACTTCTATCCAGACAGGACTTTCTGGTTCCTTTTTCAGGCATCAAGTTCTGCTGCAGCCGTCGGTTTTTTGACTTTCTCCTGTGGGTGGCTTAAGTCTTTCTGGGAAGAAGTGCAAATTATTGAAGATATTTCAACTTGCCTTTAAAGTCTGATTTGGAAACACTATTTTGATTTACAGACAAATGGGAAAATGTCTGATGCAATTCTGGAGGTCTTAAATCTTTAGTTTGTAATTATGATAGTTGCTTCTTTTTTTTTTTTTTGGCTATAATATATATTCCTTGGCACTATTTAAAATTGTTTGCCCGATCAGAGGTCAGATGGAAATGAAATTATGTTATCAGAAGCAGCTACAGCATAACTGAGTACAAATGTGCAGGTTTAGGAGGAACATTAATTTGATTAATTCTTGAAAACAAAAAGTAGAGGAGAAAGTGTAACATTGATTAGATGGGTTTAAGGAGAAAATGAAAGACTTTAATTATAACTAGATTTAAATTATAGCTAGTATTAAAGGGCACGAGCATTAATGGTTACTTAGAGAAAAGGTGCCTCCTTTCTTCTTCCCAATTGTATTTTTTTGATCATTTTGTAATAAAACAATAAAACCTCTCTAGCACATTTTGTTCCAGTTTTTAAAGGTCACCACATTTACACTTTAAGTAAATCAAGATGCAGAGGATGACGTACCCTGGCCAAACATTTTCACCAGCATAAAAAGGCATTAAAAAATCTACTTTTTTTGTCTCTTATTTTACTAATGACTTTTTGTAAAATGGAAAGCATCAAAGATCTGTTGTTTCCTTCTGCTCCATTATGGTTTCCCATGTGATGCCCCCCTTTCTCCGTGCTTTGGTGTGGTGAGCCCCTGGCACCACTATCCCACACTTCCATGGGAATATCTGCAGTGCTCCTGCCTCATCTCCTCAGCCTGGGGCTGAGCAGCCACCCAGCTCCTCAGCAAAGCCTCCAGGACCTACTGGAGCCACCCAGCTGCTCAGCAAAGCCTCCAGGACCTGCTGGAGCCTCCCAGCTGCTCAGCAAAGCCTCCAGGACCTGCTGGAGCCACCCAGCTCCTCAGCAAGGCCTCCAGGACCTGCTGGAGCCACCCAGCTGCTCAGTAAAGCTTCCAGGACCTGCTGGAGCCTCCCAGCTCCTCAGCAAAGCCTCCAGGACCTGCTGGAGCCACCCAGCTGCTCAGTAAAGCTTCCAGGACCTGCTGGAGTCACCCAGCTCCTCAGCAAGGCCTCCAGGACCTGCTGGAGCCACCCAGCTCCTTAGCAAGGCCTCCAGGACCTGCTGGAACCACCCAGCTGCTCAGCAAAGTTTCCAGGAACTGCTGGAGCCACCCAGCTCCTCAGCAAAGCTTCCAGGACCTGCTGGAGCCACCCAGCTCCTCAGCAAGGCCTCCAGGACCTGCTGGAGCCACCCAGCTGCTCAGTAAAGCCTCCAGGACTTGCTGGTGCCACCCAGCTCCTCAGCAAAGCTTCCAGGACCTGCTGGAGCCCCCCTGTCCTGTGGCCCATCAGCTGTGCTTGGCCATGAGCCCCTCTGGAGTGGCAAATCAGCCCTTGGAGGGGTTGATTTGAGTGACCACAGTGCCAGATTCAAAGTTTTTGAAAGTCAGGAGAGCACTGAAGAGGCTCAGGGAGGACCTTCTCAACTCCTCCAGTCCCTGAAGGGAGGGTGTGCCCAGATGGGGGTCAGGCTCTGCTCCCAAGGCAGGAGAAAGAAGAGGAAATGTCCTCAGGTTACTCCAGAGAGGGTTTAGGTTGGATATTCAGGAAAATTCCTTAATGGAAAGGGCAGAGGTGCAGTCCCCATCCCTGGAGGGTGTGGATGGATGTGACCCTTGGGGACATGATTAGTGTTAGCCTTGGCAGTGCTGATTTTTTAGTTGGGTTCAATGATCTTAAAGGTGTTTCCTGACCCAAAGGTGTTTCTTAAAGGTGTTTCCACTCCCAGGATTCCAGGCTGGAATGTATAAAAGTGGCCTCACTGTAACTCACTCGAGCTGCTCTCGTGCCATCCACTCCTTGTGCACCACCAGAGTTCCTCACCCTGGTAAAATTCCTGCTTTGCCATCTCAGTTGGTAAGGGCACAGTTTTGTCCTGGTTTCTCCTGTTTTTATCTTTCCTGACCTACTTTTCCTGCTGCAGACCCAGTACGTATGAAGGCGAGCAGAGCTAGGATTCAGTTCTGACTCAAGCAGCCAGAATGGAAAAAAAAAAAAAAAAAAAAAAAAAAAAAGAAAAGAAAAAAATTAGCTGTAAAAAAATCTGGCTGCCAAATCTTTGTTGTTTAGTAATGCGTGACTTGGAAAGAACCCAGGCCTGGAGTAAGTTTGCACGGCTTGTATTAAAAAAAAACCCCAACCCAACACCAACCCTCTGCTCCTTTCCTTCTAGTCTGATTTCATCTGGAAATCACCAAGATGCCATAAATATGAGAACCTCCAGC
The DNA here is from genome assembly GCF_037042795.1 of Molothrus aeneus. Taxonomy (NCBI): domain Eukaryota; kingdom Metazoa; phylum Chordata; class Aves; order Passeriformes; family Icteridae; genus Molothrus; species Molothrus aeneus. The sequence goes on along the minus strand of NC_089652.1, from coordinate 36,397,993 downwards.
CCCAGATTTCAGAGGCACTGCTGGGAGCAGAGCTGCTCTGAAGGGAAACTCAATCCTGCAGCAGCAGCAGCAGCAGCAGCAGCAGCAGGGGCTTTGGGTTTATATTTGGGGTTATATTTAGTGCCTCGCATACTTGCTGGGTGATTAGAGCCTTTCCCATTTTCTGGCATGGGGGAAGTGGTATGTTAAGACAGGATATAATCCTTTCACACTCCGCAGGCAATGTCACAGTGTGATGTTGGCACCGTGCTAGGCTTCCTTAACCCCACAACATGTTGCATATTCCCTCCTGGCAGCGTTTGCCAGGCTCCAGGCAGAAACCCAGGAGTAATCTTATTATTACCTAGATCCAACTGGATCTCCATGGAACGGGGTGCCGAGCAAAAGGCGCCTGCAGTCGTTTGAAATTCAATTAAAAACTGTAGGTTCAGTCATTTCTGGGAGTCTGGAGCAGATTTCTTCAGCCTCCTCTTGGAGCTGACACTTTCATTGAGAATTTTCTGAAATAACAAACATAAACTGCTGGTGTTCCTTCGGCGCTCGGATTGCATCTGAAATGCCTTTTGCAAAACGTTTTGTAGACAAATGTCAGCAATGTCTTTATTTATCTGTACAGTTCATGCTGCTTGGAATCCTTATTTCTCCCGAACTGGTCAAAAGAGTTTTTGTTTTGGAGAAAAGACACAGCTTGCACAGGTGTTTCCTTACTAGATCTCTGCAAGTTTATCTCCCTTCCCTCCTGCACAGCACAAATGGAATTAAACCTTAAAATCATTAGGTTGGAAAAGACCTCCAAGATTTCCAAGTCCAAACTTTGACCAAAAGGTTTTCAGAAGAAAAAAAATTAAAAAAAAAGTATTTTTCTCAGGAAAAAAAACCCATAAAAATTCCTGAAAATCAGAGCACTTTACAACAGAGATAAAATGAAGCAAAATAGATAATTTTTTACAATAGATGTTTATTCTCCTGCACCTTTCTATTCAACATATCTATTTAAAAGAGACAAAAAACCAAGAGGAGTTGAATGTAAATATTATAACTTTTTTACAAAAATATTTATTCTCCTGCACCTTTCCATTCAATATATTTATTTATAAGAGAGAAAAAAACAAGAGGAATTGGGTGTAAATATTGTGGCTGGTGGACCTTGGTCCTGTTATTAACATTGTACAGGACTAATTGTAAGAGACAGAACATAAATACATTTATATTTATATTTAGTTATAGTTATAGTTATAGTTATAGTTATAGTTATAGTTATAGTTATAGTTATAGTTATAGTTATAGCTATATTTATAGCTATATTTATATTATTCTGTTTATATGTATATATTGTACTGATATTGCTATTGATAGGTATAGTTTATATTTATATTTATGTATTTTATATTTATACACATTTTGTACCAAATTCTGTGGGAGACAAAGCCAAAGCTCTTCTCACCAGCATTTCACAGTACTTAGGTACACTCATCACTTCAAACAATTTCATCAAACTCATCTTGCAACAATTTTTCTGCTGCCCAAAAACCATCCCAGTCCACTTTTTCCCCCTGCTATTTGCCATGAATCAGTAAATGAAAGGAACTGGTCAAATCTTGTGAGTCACCAAGATTTTTAGATATTTGCCAGTGTATTTTGCAAGATTTCTGCTGCTCTAATTAACCACAGAAATGCGAAGTGTAACTGCTCGAGCCACAAGGGCGCATTTCAGTGACATATCTGTTCAAGAATGGTAGAAAGAAAGACAAAAGGCATTTCTGGACTTTTGGCTCTCCTTGGGCTTTGCTGTGGGTGTCAATCCCAGCAGGGAAAGCTGTAAATCACATCCCAGCTCTTTTTTTGTGCTCCTTAACCACATTCCTGCCACCAGCGTGCTGCTCACGTCAACAAATAATAGCTCAGATTAATTAAAATGGCTAATTGCATTTGAAATGCTGATTTATTTGTGTATGGAAACACATTCTTTACAGTAATCCTGAGGTTTGAAGGTTTGTTGTTGGGTTTTTTGCCCCCAGCCTGGTGTGGGTCCTAGGGGGGCATGGTTTGAATGCTCTGCTAGGAAGTTTCATGTGGGAATGGAACATAAATGTGGTGTTTCCCCAGCGAGATGAGAGGAGATTTCAGGTTTTACACAGCCCTGGGAGAGGCACTTAGAGGCTTTTCCCAATTAAATGGTTCTGTGATTCTGTGGTTCTGCTCAGAGGTGTTGCACACACGTAATCAAACACAGCTTAAAAATCACCAGCACACAAACTGGGAGGCTGAACTGGTGGAATTGTTTGCCCTGTTTGTTTCCATCATTCTAATGAATAACTTCCTGTTCCTACCCTGAATCATAAATATCAACAAAACTCCATTCCCTGGGCACCCAGGGATCAATTATTTCCTCTGCCAGATCTTTTTCTAGACTTTCTAACCCCAAATGAGCTGCTCTTTAGGGGGGTGTGTATTTTCACTGGTAGTGGGGTGGCAGATCCCAAGTGCAGAACCTGAATTTAGAAGGTCTGGGGTCTGAATTTCTGAGTGTGAGGAGAAAATTACCTTGTTGCCACATGGGTCTGTCAGTCCATTTCAATATTCAGCCATTGCATTCTACCTTTTTTTTCCCCCAAAATGCAAGTTTTTCTAGGCCAAATATATCCTTCGAGGTAGGAGCAAATGCTGGGGGATCTGATAGACACAGGAAATTGAAAAAAAAAAAAAGAAAAAAAATATAATATATATATATAATATATATAATATATATAAAAATAAAATGTATATTTTTTATTTTATATATGTAAATAAAGTATATATAAAAATAATATATATTCTATATGTATATATAAATACACATATATTATATAAAAAAATAAGATATATAAAAATAAAATTGATATTATTCTTCCTATTACACCACTATTTATATTTATATTTATATTTATATTTATATTTATATTTATATTTATATTTATATTTATATTTACTTTTATTTTTATTTTTATTTTTACTTATACATATTTTATTTACATATAAATATATAAAAATAGATCTATAAATTAATAAAAACCAACAAACAAACAAACAAACAAACAAATACAGTAGTGTAACAGGCAGAATAATCTCCAAAAAATGTGAAAAGCAACTCCAGGGCAGCTCATTTCTGTATCAAACCTTGGACATTTTCCCTTCCCACTTCCAAGTTTACTTTGGTGTAGTTTCAATGTTTTGGGCACGCTGGATGTTAGGGAACCTGTGTTTCCAGCAGGCCTGGCTGGAGCTTTGGGCTTTGATGAACAAACACCTCCAGGCTTGTTTGGAAAAGCCTCAGCTCTGACCACAGACACCTCACTGGGGCTGGCATTTGTCTGCGTGGGACCAGAGCCAGCCTTGATGGGAGCAGGATTTATGCAACTGCTTGGGAGGCAGAGATTCGTTCATTTTACCCAAAAAACGGGACAGGGGGAGAGCCAAAAACGCAACTGCAAAGCTCAGGCAGGCTCAGGAGCAGGGGGAGAGTCCCCAAAGCAAAACTGGACAGCTCAGGCAGGCTCAGGAACAGGAGAGAGCCCAAAACTCAACTGCAAAGCTCAGCCAGGCTCAGGAGCAGGAGAGCCCAAAGTACAACTGCAAAGCTCAGGAACAAGGGGGAACCCAAAACTCAACTGCAAAGCTCAGGCAGGCTCAGGAGCAGGGGGAGAGTCCCCAAAGCAAAACTGGACAGCTCAGGCAGGCTCAGGAACAGGAGAGAGCCTAAAGCACAACTGCAAAGCTCAGCCAGGCTCAGGAGCAGGGGGAGAGCCCAAAACTCAACTGCAAAGCTCAGCCAGGCTCAGGAACAGGAGAGAGCCCAAAGCACAACTGCAAAGCTCAGGAACAAGGGAGAACCCAAAACTCAACTGCAAAGCTCAGGCAGGCTCAGGAACAACAGGGTGGGAGAGCCCAAAACCCAACTACAAAGCTCAGCCAGGCTCAAAAGCAGGAGGCGAGGACAAAGCACAACTGCAGGAGGAGAGCCCAAAACTCAACTGCAAAGCTCAGCCAGGCTCAGGAACAGGGGGAGAGCCCAAAACACAATTGCAAAGCTCAGCTAGGCTCAGGAACAGGGGGAGAGCCCAAAACTCAACTGCACAGCTCAGGCAGGCTCAGGAACAGATTTGTTCCCCCTTGGAGATTGGGTTTGGAGTCAAGGGCTCCCTGGGCTCCCTCCCTCGATGGCCAGATGCGGTTTCCCCGTGTTTCAGAGCACTAATTGTGTCCCAGCTGGGGGGTTTTATGTGTTTTATGGCTGGGCCTGGAGCTGTAGGAAAGCAATGAAAGATTCTGTGGCTCTGGAGGGACAGGGAGGTGGCAGGAGAGCGCTGGCCCTGGGGAAAAGGCAGGAGCTGTTATCCCCTACAAACCACCGTGCCTCCTGAGCATTAATACCTGCAAAACAGATGTGGGAAACACCCTGCCCACACTCCTAGCAAATGTTCCCCTGCTCCAGAGGCCCCTTTTAATACTGCTGCCACTGCTAATCTAAACCTGTTATGGGGGGAAGGATTATTGCCCTGCGCTGGTGGGAGTGAGGGCAGAATTCCCAACGAGCATCCAGGGATTTGTGTTTATGTTCATCCAGGAAAATGGCTCATTTGTGAGCTTAGATTGTGCAGAGAGGAGAAAAAAATCAGGGTTTAGGAAGGTGGGGCCTCCTGTGCACATGGTAAAGGTGCAGATACAAGGTTTTACCCCAGGAGTTTGTGCATGGGAGTTGATGGTTCTCCCTCTTCCTGGAGAACCTTCAAGGTGTGTTTTATTCCCACTGATTGTCCCAGCTCTAAGCCCATTCCAGTGCCTGGAATTGGTTTAAGCTGATAAATGCAGACACATGGCCAGTACTCATCAGCTACTGGAGCTCCTGTCCTGGTGTGTGGAGATCTGAACCAGGAATTTCTTGAGAGCTGCCTCACTTCAAACCAAAGAATTATAGTTAATTGTAGAGGCAAAAAAAAACCAGAGACAGGGGCTTATTCCACCTTATTCCAGGTGTTCTCCAAGACACCAGCAGTGCCCAGAGAGGCCCGGGGAGAAAATGACGCATTGCAGAAAAGTTTCCTTTTGTATGGAGAGAATTGTTCTGAAAACTCTCACATTTGGTCTGTGTGAGTCTCTGGAGAATGTGAAATCTAAATTTATTTTTATTTTTAAGGGTAAAAAAAAGACCTGAAACATGAACTTGTGTGGAGTGGTGAAGAGCTGTGTGTGTTTGGTTTTAATATCTACCAGAAGAGACAAGGGTTTTGCAACAGGATGTTTTATGTAGGATTGCTAGGGCTTGGAATTCCTGTTAAACAGCCAGATCCCAGAGCTCACTAAAACCTGGGATAGTGCTGGAAACAGAGCAGCAAAGTTCATTGAGAATTAAAGATGGTGATTTATATGGGAGGTGAAAAATTACCCCTGGAATGCATCACCTTGGAAAAACCCCTCCAATTTCTGCTCCCTTGTGCTGCCTGGAAGTTTTAATCCATTTTTAAAATGAGGGAGCTCAAGGCTGCTGTGCTCTGGCCCGTGTTGCATTATTGAAGAGGAGACGTTGGGTCGTTACTAATGCAGAGGAGCACCTGGACCTTTGCTCTTTGGTTAAGCATGCAGATCCTGGAGAGGAGATTACAGCAGGATAAAGTACAATATTTTTCAGACTTAAGTGAGCTCAGGTTGAAAAACTGCATTAAAAATCCCCTAAAAACGTGAAAGCCTTTTCTTGCACGTGCCAGGCTGAAGTGGGTGCATTAGGTTTGTGAGGTTAACCTTGGCTGAAGGAAGGGCCTTTGGAGAAACGTGTGGGGCAGAGGAAGGAGAAGGAGGGAGATGCTGCAGGGTCTGTGGGCTCCTGCTTTTCCCTAAAACTCTCCTGGTTCTTGGAAGCAGGGTCAGGAGTCACTCCTCCAGCTGCTCCCAGCACAATTCCAGGCAGGGCTTTCTGGCAGGGACTTATTGGCCACAGCTGGCCCTGGGCTCAGCAGGAGAAATGTGGAATATCCACTCAGAGCAGGGAACAGTGCTGGGGCTGCTCAGCAGGAATCGGCCTCTGCTTTGGGGTTCTGCTTCTTCCTGCACCTAAATCCCACTCAGCCTGCCCAGAAAAGTGAGGATGTACAATCCTAGGGTCACCAAGGCTGGAAAAGCCCTCTCTGATGGAGTTCAGTGCTCCCCCAGCAGTGCCAAGGCCACCTCTGCCCATGTCCCCAAATGCCACATCCCCCCGGCTCTTCAATCCACCCGGGGATGGGGAATTGGTGTCAAGGGGTAACAAAAGTTTTCCTTTCCCAACTGCTTCATCTGCTGCCCACAGCAGACTCGGGGCCTTGAACAACCAGGTGGTCGAGGACATTTTGGTGCAAGTTGCAGGATCTTCCTGAGGAATGTGTGCACGCTGGAATGAGTGGCAGCACATCCCACCGCTCCGACACTGGGGCCATCGTCTGGGAGCACTTACAGCTCTGAGACATTCCCAGACAAATGGAAACAGAGTGTGCTCACCCAGATGGATAAAAAACCCTCTGGTAATGACAGACAAACTGTGCAACAGGACAGGAATGTCATGCATGATCAGGTACTTCAGCTCGAGCATTCAGGGTTTTTTTTTATTTTCCCTTCAAGTCTTTGGGGAAGGTGGGTTCAGCAGCTCAAGAAAAGAGATGCCAGAGTTTCTGACAAGTTAATTAAGCTTTCACTTCTGAGTATTATATGTACAGTGAAGAAAAGAAACTTAATTGTCTTTGCAGTGCCTGACAAACCCCAAGAAAAATGCCTGCATATTTTCTCAGTTTTGTCTCTATTTTTGATACTTATTCAGTGTGAGCATTATACTTTCATGGCTTTAATTAAAAGCCAAGTTTTGGAAGCTTCTCAAATGGTAGTTTTGGTACAGAGATGTGTGCATTTAAAGAAATATTTATGTGAAATCTAAAGCCTAAAAGGAACGAGAGAGGCTTGAAAATGGATCAGCTGCCTCCCTTTATATATTTTGTCCCTCCCACCTCACGGTGTTTCAGGTAACTCATGAAGAAGAGGGAATGCTGCTTTGTTCTCTTACAGGGATTTATGATCTCTGAGTCCTAATACACCTATGCCAAGCAGTTCTGCCTTTGCTGAGCCCCAAATTTCTCAAAGTATTTCTATTTTAATTATTCTGTGCAGTACATAGGCAAATTTTAGGTTTATAAGTATCTTCATTAACAATTCCTGGAGCGTATCTGTGCCAGGAGAAGAGGAAATGGCTTTAAGTTGGGCCAGAGAGGTTCAGATTGGATTTTAGGGAAAATTTATCAATGGAAAGGGCTGTCCAGCCCAGGCACAGCTGTCCAGGGCAGTGGTGGATTCCCAGTCTCTGAAAAAAATGTAAAAAATATTTGTATGTGGCACGTGGGGACACAGGGCATTGCTGGGGAGCAGCTGGACTCGATGATCTTAAGGGCTTTTCCAACCTTAATGATTCCATGGTCTATAATTCTGTATTTCTTTTTCATCTGCAGCCATTCTGCCCTTTGCTGTGAGAGTTGTTAAAATATAGTTGCTATAAAATCGAGAGTGGCACAGAGAGCATGAATAATGAATGAATATTCACTATTTCATGATAATTCAATAATGGAAGAATTGAAATTATAAAGGAGCTGGAGAAAAAAAAAAGAACTAAAAGAACTGCTTTTTCATAGAATCCTGGAAAATCCTGTGTTGGAAGGGCCCCACAAGGATCCAGCTCCTGGATCTTAGGAGGGTGTAGGAAGTCAGGAGTTCTCTAAAGGGTTACCCAGAACTGGAGGCACAAATTTATTTGTGGCTTTTAAATCTAATAGGATGCAATTATTTAATTGATGAACTTTTGTCAGTGCTTAGCACAGGCCATTTGCCACGAATGCAGTTCTGAAGGGAAGCTGTGAAAATGTGTAAATATATAAATATCTACCTGCTGCCTGGAGGTGCTTGCCAGAGAAGGGAAAGGGAGGGAGCTCTGTTTTCCCATGCTGAACCAAGACTTCTTCCCAACTCCTCGTGAGGCTTTTTCCCTGGACAGTTTTTCCTGGAAGCCCATTTTCAAGCTGGTGCATTAAATAGTATTTCAATCTCTGACTCAAAACTTACTGGAAATCCAGTTATCAGCCTTAGGAGGGAGATAGGGATCTAAGGCACGATGAGCAGGTTTGGCTGAGCACAGAAATATCAGAGGCTGATTTAAGGGAGCGTTTGTGTGTGTGTGTGAGCAGAGCTGCTCCAGGCAGCAAGAAGAGCTGACTATTTATTTATTTATTTAATTAATTACTCAGCTCTGCCAAGGCCTAGAAATCGGATTTTTAAATGGGAAACTGAATCCTAGAATGAGCTTTTTTTTAAAAAAAAGTTTTTCCTCCCTCTCTCTTTTTTATTTTTGGTGCTTTTATTTTTTATTTTTTAATTGCTAGAACAAAATATTGATTGAGCAGGCTGCCTGGGCAGCACACAAGCTCTTGCTTTTCTTTCTTGCAATCTTCTGTTTCAAGCACCACCTAATGGCATCAGTGCACAGTGCAGAGCATCCCTGCATCCCACATCCCTGGATCTTGATCCCTACATCCCTGCATCCCACATCCCTGGATCTTGATCCCTACATCTCTGCATCCCACATCCCTGGATCTTGATCCCTACATCCCACATCCCTGGATCTTGATCCCTACATCCCTGCATCCCACATCCCTGGATCTTGATCCCTACATCCCACATCCCTGGTTCTTGATCCCTACATCTCTGCATCCCACATCCCTGGATCTTGATCTCTACATCTCTGCATCCCACATCCCTGGATCTTGATCCCTACATCTCTGCATCCCACTTCCCTGGATCCTGATCCCACATCCGTAGATCTTGATCCCTACATCCCTGCATCCCACATCCCTGGATCCCATATCCCTGGATCCTAATTCTACATCCCTGGATCCTGATCCCACATCCCTGGATCCTGATCCCACATCCCTGGATCCCACATCCCTGGATCCTGATCCCACATCCCTGGATCTTGATCCCACATCCCTGGATCCTGATCCCACATCCCTGCATCTGGATCCCACATCCCTGCATCCTGGATCCCACATCCCTGCATCCTGATCCCACATCTATGAATCCCACATCCCTGGATCCCACATCCCTGCATCCTGATCCCACATCTATGAATCCCACATCCCTGGATCCCACATCCCTGCATCCTGATCCCACACCCCTCTGCTGCCTGCTCTGAGCAGGAGAAAGCAGCACAGCTTCAGACACCACATCCCAGGCCAAAAGTGGAGTGGCTGGAGGGAGCTGGAGTTGGTTTTCACAGCCTACCCCAGCCCCAAATGCCCAGGATATTTGGATTTCACCATGGAAATGCATTATCCCACAAAGTCAGCGCTCACTAGAGCAGGCAGCACCACCCCAGTGATTTGCTGATAGAAACAGGGAAGTTTTAACTCTTTAAAACTTAACTCTTTAAAACTCCTCCATAACATTTACACTTCTTATTTCCCCCCTCATTTTTCAGGAAGGGAGCCCAGAGCAGGAGCCTTGCTTGCCTTGGCTGCCCCTTGAAGGAGCTTTTTGCATCATTGAAAGATCTCAGATGTGCTCCTCCCGTGCCACAGGCACAGCTACAGATCATTTGATAAGGCAAACATGCAGAGCAGAGACTTGTATCAATAATTAATTCCCTTTAATCCCGAGTTTCTGGGGAGCCTGGGAACGTGCCTTTCCCAATAGCCCATCCGAGCAGCTGTGCAGGAGCCAAGGCTTCGAGTAAAGCAAGTAGGCAAATGACCCTGCAGGAAGGGCTCCTATCAGATTGATACCTTCCCCAAACCATTTGGAGTTCTGCACGTCAGCACTTTGGAACAAAGCAGGATTTAATCAGAAACTCCTGCAGCAGCTTCAGTTCTGACCTCTGTAATCATTCTTCATGCTCAGAAAATGCCATTTCGTTACTCTCCCGTCGCTTTTCCATCATTTCCTCTCCTCCTCTGCTGCTTTTTTCTCATCTCATTTGTTTTTTTAGCACGATCTCGTGGCTGCCAGACCTTCTGATGCTGCTGGGAGTCTGGTCAGGTATGGGATCCTTCCCAAATCCACAGTGGTCAGAGCTGTGGCACAAAAGGGCATGTCCAGCCCTCGCTGGTATAAAAGAGACTCCCAAAATATCAAACCCAGCAGTTAAAAAGGGCTCTTTTAAAGCTGTCTCCTACTTTGGGAGCTCAAGAGCTGCCTCTGATTTCTAAATCCCTGAGGCTGGCACAGACACCTGAGTTCTGATCTCGAGGTTTTTGACACTGCCTGAAAACTCCATGGCTGGAGGGGAGAGGGTGGAGGTGTCACAAACCCGGTGTGTGACATTGAGGAATTGTCCTGGAACACCACAGGAGCATCCCAGGAGCTGCAGGGCTGGGAAAGCTCTTTGCTTCCCCTCTCTGCCTCCTGCTGCTCTTGTCTAAAGGCACTGAATTCCCAAACCTGGCAATCAGGAATTAAAGATCAGTAGTGCTGCACGGATTTGTCTCTGGAAGCAGCAACTTTCCTGTTGGGTTTTGTTAGGAAGGGGATTTCAATTAACCTTTGCTCTACACAGTTCTCTTCTTGTGCAACCTTTATTACCATGAATCAGAGATGCTGGACCATGACCTTGAAATTATATGTATTTAAAAAAAAAAAAAGGCATTAATTCCACATGACAGTGAGTTTCCTGAGCAGACAGGGTGTGGGAGACAGTTTGTACATCCCCTACTTCTTGCAACTCCCAACATGAATTATGGGCCAGCTGTGAAGCACAAGAAATTGGGGATTTTAAAAGGAAATTCTAATGACTTTTTATCTTCTTTTTTTTAATAACCCAGTGATAAAATCACATTAAATGCACATAGGGTGGGAGTAGCTCCTGTTTTCGTGTCATGGAATGGTTTGGGTTGGAAGGGACCTTAAGAATCGTCCAGTGCCATGCCCAGGGACACCTCCCACTGTCCCTGGTTGCTCCAAGCCCTGTCCAGCCTGGCCCTGGGCACTGCCAGGGATCCAGGGGCAGCCCCAGCTGCTCTGGCAATCCCAGCCCAGCCGGGAATTCCCAATTCCCAATGTCCCATCCATGCCTGCCCTCTGGCACTGGGAGCCATTCCCTGGCTCCTGTCCCTCCATCCCTTGTCCCCAGTCCCTCTCCAGCTCTCCTGGAGCCCCTTCAGGCCCTGCCAGGGGCTCTGAGCTCTGCCTGGATCCTTCCCTTCTCCAGGGGAACATTCCCAGCTCTCCCAGCCTGGCTCCAGAGGGGCTCCAGCCCTTGGAGCACCCTTGCTAAGGAAGTCCAGAATTCCACATTTTATTTTCCATCTCTCTGCTCAAAAGTTGTACAAGTTGTTTCTGGAATGGCACAAATCCAGCAAAGCCTGCGGTCTGTGGGCTGCTCCCTGGCTTCTGAAACAGCAGCTTTGTCCAGGGATATGAGGGGATTAAATGACATAATTATTTTATATAAAATGTGCTGCCACTCTGGCTGAGAGTGGCAGTGGAGGCAGCATCGGTTCCAGGGTGGGGAGGGGCTGCTGCCCATGGAATGTGCCCATGGGGGTGCTGGATGCTCTGGATCCCAGCAGGGAGCAGTTCCCAGTGCCTGTGGCACCCTCTGGATGTGCTCAGGTGCCTTCTGGAGACACCTGGAACACTTTCAGCCCAAGCAGGATGATTATCCATGAGATTTCTGTCCTTCCAGCAGAAGTTCCTGGTGAAAGGGGTTGTTCAGGGATTAAGTCAATTATCCCGTGCCAAAGGCAGGTGTCACCCTGTGATGATTCTTGTGGGCCCCTTCCAACTCAGGATATTCTATGACACTTTGCATGGAGTCATATTTTCATTTTTAAAAAGGTGTCCAGAACCAAAACGCTGAGGCTGCAAGTGCAGGAACCCTGGGGTTTTGCCAGGAGAAATGCACATTTTTCAGATGATCGTTTCCCACACTTATTTTATAGAAAATAGCATGACCTTGTAATCACAAGTGAATTTTACAATGAATGCAGTGGAAATTACTTTTTCCAGTGCACTTGGAAGCTGCAGGAGTTGTGTTCAAGGAGAGCAGAGCTACCTGAGCAGGGCCATCCATCCCTGTGGTCCTCTTGGAGACCTTAATACCCTTTATTTTGCCTCCTTGGCAGTAACTTACTTTTAAGAGGTTAAGAGCTCATTAAGATAAGATGGAGTGAAAGATGGAGCACATTGGGAAGGAACTTTACCCATAAACTAATTTAGTGCTCAGTCACATGGCAGCCAGGCCCAGCTTTGCTCACACAGCACACGATAATGACACGTTTCAGGATTGCAGCTGAGAACAAATCTGACAGATCTGCGCACCGTGCAGTTGCGTTTGCTAATGTTGGTTTTAAAACAGCAAAAAAATCGATCCCACTTGGAAATGTTTTCTTGTGAAAGCTGCGAATCTGTCTCAGGATTGCCTGGTAATGGAGCTGGGTGTGCTGGCAGCAGGAGCTGGGGCTGGTGGCCACCTGGTCCATCCATTGTGGACAATTCCCGATGCTGCTCCGGCTCTGGCTCAGCTGTCCTGGATGTTCCCAGCATGGAAACTTCTGTCAGGCTTCCAGGAGAGAGCAGGGACATGGAGCATCCATAACCTGGGCTGGAGAATCCCTGAGCTCCTTCTGAGGGTGTCCAGGGAAGGGAACCCAGCTGGGAAAGGGGTTGGAGAATTCCTGAGGGAGCGGGGAAGGGGCTGGAGAATTCCTGAGGGAGCTGGGAAGGGGCTCGGCCTGGAGAAAAGGAGGATCCAGAAGGGAAAAGCTCTGCAGCAGAGCCTTCCTCAGACTCCCCTCACTTCTTTTTCCCCTCACATTTTCTCCCATTTTTTGATTTTGTCCTCATGGCAGGAGAGACCCTGAAGGGAACAGAGATGGAAAAGGGCTGGAGAATTCCTGAGGGAGCTGGGAAGGGCCTGGAGAAAAGGAGAATCCAGAAGGGAAAAGCTCTAGCAGAACCTCCCTCAGACTCCCCTCACTTCTTTTTTCCCTCACATTTTCTCCCACTTTTTGATTTTCCCCTCACAGCAGGAGAGACCCTGAAGGGAACAGAGCTGGGAAGGGGCTGGAGAATTCCTGAGTGAGATGGGAAGGGCTTGGCCTGGAGCAAAGGAGGATCCAGGAGGGAAAAGCTCTTCATCAAAGACTTCCTCAGACTCCCCTCACTTCTTCCCCCCCTCATGTTTTCTCCCACTTTTTGATTTTTCCCTCATGGCAAGGGGCTGAGGGGCTGGAGCGTGTCCAGGGAGGGGAACGGAGCAGCGAAGGGGCTGGAGAATCCCTGAGGGAGCTGGGCAGGGGCTGGAGAATCCCTGAGGGAGCTGGGCAGGGGCTGCAGAATCCCTGAGGGAGCTGGGAAGGGGCTCAGGCTGGAGCCAAGGAGGATCCCCAGGGATCTTTTCCCTCTTTGGAATTCCCTGCCAGGAGGGCACAGCCGGGGGGGTCGGGCTCTGCTCCAGGGCACAGGGACAGGAGCAGAGGGAACGGCCTCAGGCTGGCCCAGGGCAGCTCAGGGTGGATTTTGGGGAAATTCCTTCATGGAAAGGGTTGTCCAGCCCAGGGCAGAGGTGGATTCTCCATTCCTGCAGGGATTTCGAAGCCCTGTGGATGTGGCACTTGGGGACATGGGGCAGAGTGGCCTTGGCAGTGCTGGGAATGGTTGGACTGGATGATCTTGGAGGTCTTTTCCAGCCTGAACAATTCCCTGATCCTGTGATTCTATCTCCAGGCAGAGCTAAGGGTATTGCTGAAGATTAAGGAGGTTTTTGGTCATAGCTGGATGTGGACAGGTCACAGAGCAGCTTTTCCCTGTGTGTGCCCCCTGTGCCAGTGGAGGTGCCCTCCCTGCATCCCCCTCCCTCTCCTGTGGGTGATAAGGTGTGCCTGGCAAAACTCTCTCTCTGAGGGATTTTGGAACATGCTCTCTCCAAGTCTGAATTTGATCATGTCTTGCTGTGCTGCAAGACATCTGTTTGAGGGGGTTTTTGGAGAGGACTCTGAGATTGCTTCCCACAGTGATGAGTGAAGGGAAAGAAGCTTCCATAGGTGTTTTGCTGGCTGAGTTCCTGCTGGAACAATTATTTCAGCGCTTCTGGGATTTCATTATGGTGTGTAATTAGTGGAGGTGTCAGGAAAATTTGAGCCTGGGATAAGCAGGATTTTATCACTTTGGATCTTAATAAATCAATATTCAAGATTTAATGTTTGGAAGGGGTTTTGAGGTGTGGGTCTGAGCTGGGGCAGCAATTCTGGGTCTGTTCCTTGGAGAAAAAGGCAAAATAATTCCATTGAGGGAGCAGAGCTCCCTCTCCTTACTTTATAATCATCACACATTAAGAATTCACACGCTGACAGCTAAAACAGCTCCGCCAAATTGGGACAGCTGGGTATGTGTCCAACCCCTGTGATCCTTCCTCCTGTCTCTAGTTCACTTCTTAAAATACAGGTTTACGTAACAGGTCACATTTTTTATTTTTTTTTTTTTTTTTACTTTCTCCCCAAAAGTTCCAAAATCTTTCTAACTTATTGGAGAGGATTTTGAACTTCCAGAATATGTCTGGATAAATTATGCAGGTTGAGGGGTGAAGGGATTGCTCTGAACTGACACTTTCCTGAGGTACCAGGGATGCCTTCTGCACAAACCCTTGCAGGGAATCGCTGTGCTTTTCACTGCAGAGCTGGGCCTGGGAGCTGATCAAGTCTGGAAAACAGAATTCCCTATCAAAACAGAGGAAACAAAACTCTCCTCTTCTGCTTTCCTATTTTGCTGCCAGTGTTTCAGTTTTCTTCTCTTCCAGGGAATTGATTTTGCTGTAGCTAAATGCAACACCTCCTCTGGAATGCCAAGCAGAGGGGGAATACTGCAGCACGTTTCCAGCTTGAAAACAAAATAATTGCTTTAAAAATAGCCTTATATTTCTTCATTTTATGACGTGCTCTCTTTAGACTTGATAATCATCTTTTCTTGTACTCCTTCCCTCCCCACACCCACTCTCTCCTAGCCCCCTGAAATTCGGGAGGAATGGGAGAAGATCTCACTGGCAGCTTTATTTCCAACACCACCACAGGAGATGGAGGCAGCCACTCTTCCAAAGGGTTTGATGGCAGAGGTTTTTAACATTTTTAATGAGATTTTAATCTCTTTCAGAAGCATTTTGGTCTCTGCAGCCACGTTTGGACAATCCCTTCTCCAGGGACCACAGGAGTTTGTAACTCCTAGAGCAAGCAGTGAGGAAGGAGCAGATCCATAGACCACATGTGGCTTTCCTTTGAGGATTTTAAAAAAGGGCATTTTCATTTCAAAAAAAAAACCAAAACCCAAACTCCAGCTGTTCTCCATGGGTGCAGAGGTGTGGGGATGGGAATGAAAGGAGCACTCGGAGGGATGTGATCAGATAATAAAAATGAAGAGTTCTGGCTGCAGCCAGGCTGACAGTTTGGAGCTAACCTGGCTTTCTGCAGCATACCTCAGCAATGACAAATGGGGAGAGCAGGTGGAAACAAATCCATCCAGCTGCCACAGCCCAGGGGAAGTTGGAAGGAGCCTGCATCCAGCAGGTCCCTGCACGTCATGGGCAAAGAGGCTGCTTGTTCACAGTGCACTGGTGAAAAGCCCATATTTTCCTAATGCCTTTTTAAAGAAAAAAAAAAATGTCAGATGCAGGAGAACTTTCTCATTCCTTCTGTTTTTAGCTTGGCTCTCAAATGTTTCTGAGTTATCTGAGAGCTCCCTGTAACGCTGAGCAATTCAGAAAGAGAGGAGGCCCACTTGGAAAAATCTGTTTTGGGGAAGGTAAAGGCTTTTGTTTGGCTCTGAATGACTTTTGCAAAGGGAGTTCATTCTTTACATTCTGTTCTTTGTTGTGGCTCGGCCAATTTATGAGTAAACAAAACACTTAATGCCCATTTCTGTGTAGGATTTGATGAGGATGACGTGCAGAGTTTGAAGGGAAACTTGCAGCTTTTGGGGTGAATAGAAAAACAAGGCTTGAGAGTGGTGAATTCTTGCTGGGGAACAGCAGATTGTGCAAGACTTCTCAAAAAGATAAAGAAAGGAGGGGGATCAGTAATGATGCTGTGTTTGCTGTCTTGAGAAACAGGCTGGGAATGAACTGTTCCCTGCTTTGGGCTCTTGTTAAACAAACCCTTCTCCTGGATATTTTCATCCCACTTTCAAGAGACATTTTCCCATCCTACTCAAGAGCATCAAAATCCTAAAGAAGGGTGAGGAAGATGCTGTGAATTCGAAATCACATGAAATATTGAGAATAATTTCAGTTAATTATTAATTTTTCTGCAGTCCCTGGCCTGTCCTTGCTTCTGGCACAAAGAGCAGAGCTTGGGGAAGCACCTCCTTGTTTTCCCCCTGGATTTCTCGTGGCACAGGCTCGGTGCAGGTGATTCCCCGTTCCCTCCTGCAGGAATTCACCCCTAATCACAGCTCTCTGTGCATTTGGTGCTGTGATTCATGCAAATCTATTGCAGAGCAGTTTGCTTTCTCCCTCAAAAATCAGAGACAGCAAAAGAGAGAGGGAGGGTTATTTTGGGAGTCCAGAGAATTTTGCTTCCTCTCCATTTCTTACCGTGAGCAATAACCTGAAGGCTTCTCTTGAAAATTTTCGGTGGATGATTCCTGCTCTTAAAGGTACTATAGAACCTCCCAGAAATTCAACTTTTTAAAAAAATGGTGTCTGTTCAATGAATAGTATTTCATTGTTCATATAAAGACTGAGCTTTTCTCAGGAAAAAATCTGTTTTGTCCTAGTGGAAGCTACTGGGCTGGGAATGAGAAGTGTGGCCTTGAGGTCTGGTGATCAAAGGGAGCTTTAAATGTGTGAAACATTTCTCACATTAAAAATCTGTACAGGGAGAACAGTTAATACCACAATTAACCTTTGTTAAAATGCCTGTGATATCCTATGCTGTTTGATTGGATTAATTATATTGCATATATCATATAATAAATACAATTAATATAATATATTATCTATTTTTTTATAAATCCAAGTCAGGGATTTACTTCACTACAGGAGCAGCAGCAGAAAAACCACCATGAGAAATTAAGCTGAGGTTTTTTTGTCACCTGATTCTGTGTCTTATTTAAATCTGGGCACAGATCTCAGTTGAACATTTCAGTGGTGCTGGCAAAGAGCTCAAGGGGGAAGAAAAATTATAAAAACAAGTCCAAATTCTAATTGAGTGTCCTGTCCAGGCCTGGGATCTCCAGTGTGAGAAGGACCTGGAGCTGCTGGAGGAAATCCAGAGGAGGCCACAGGGCTGCTGCAGGGCTGGAGCCCCTCTGGAGCCAGGATGGGAGAGCTGGGGGTGCTCACCTGGAGAAGGGAAGGCTCCAGGAGATCTTTCCAGGGCCTGAAGGGGCTCCAGGAGAGCTGGAGAGGGACTGGGGACAAGGGATGGAGGGACAGGAGCAAGGGAATGGCTCCCAGTGCCAGAGGGCAGGGATGGATGGGATATTTTGAGGGAATTCCTTGGCTGTGGCTGCCCCTGGATCCCTGGAAGTGTCCAAGGCTGGAGCACCCTGGACAGTGAAAGGTGTCCCTGCCCATGGCAACAGGGTGGATCCAGATGATCTTTAGGCCCCTTCCAACCCAAACCAGTGTGGGGCTTTATTCCTGTGATTTCTTTGAGAGCCTCCCACATCAGCACTCAGTGCTGGAACTGCACATCAACTCCTTTTGTCTTTAGTGAGGAATTTTTCCTTCTCTCTGAGTGGTCTGCAAGATCCCAACTCTCCAGGCACAATAACTTAAGCTGTTTCTGGAGGGGGTCCCTTTTAGTGAATTCCAGGCTATTTTGAACAGAGAAATGAACTAGGGCACATCTATGGGGTAGTGTAGCCATGATATTTTCTGAAAAATCCCTTTGCCAGGATTTTTCTCCTGAGAAGCTGAGACACCTCAGAAATGAAATGTAAACAATAATTATCTGCTGCTGTGGAATGCAACAGGTGCATCTTTGATTGGTCTCATGTGGTTGTTTTTAATTAATGGCCAATCACAGTCAGCTGTCTTGGACTCTCTGGTCAGTCACAAGATTTTATTATCATTCCATTCCTTTCTATTCCTTGCCAGCCTTCTGATGAAATCCTTTCTTCTATTCTTTTATTATAGTTTTAATATATATTATATCATAAAATAATAAATCAGCCTTCTAAACACGGAGTCAACATTCTCATCTCTTCCCTGGTCCTGGAACCCGGCGAGCACCACCACAGGATAGCGCACTGAAATACTGAAGAGAAAGGGGGAATTTTTTCAGAACAAACCCTGAGCCAGGTCAATTCCATATAAGCAGAGCTGAGACAACCGAGCTGAGCCATCCCAGCACCTTGCAGAGTCAGAGAAGTAAACAGGAGAGTCAGGAGAGCAGGCACTGGGAGCCCAGCAGAGCTCCAAGAGGGAGCTTTGGAATGACAACAACAGCAACAACAAATCAAGAGGAGAGTTCCACGTCAGCCTGGCAGAGTCCCTCGTGTCATCTGCAGAGGAGCTCATCTGCCAGAGCCTGCTGCCAATCCCCACATTTCCCTGCCTTCACAGGTCCCAGGAGTGCAGCTGGGAGGCTCCTGAATTTCATCACTGAGCTCTGGCAGCCCGGGAATTTGTCAGCAGGAGCTCCCAGCCTGGCAGTGTCTGTGCAGAGTCCAGGCTCTCTCAGGCTCTGCTGGGCTGCAGGGAGAGGAGATAAACCACGATATTTTCTTACTGGCTTGCTTTAATAGCTGGGGTTTTGAGAGGGCTTGATGGCTTGATTGTGACTGGAACTTCATTGTGAAAAAGAGTTGGATATGTGCATATATATATATTCCTGGAAGTGTCCAAGGCCAGATTGGACAGGATATAAATTATTATTATTATTATTATTATTATTATTATTATTATTATTATTATTATTATTATTATTATTATTAATGACAACAACAATAATAATAATAAACAACTATATACTATTAATATAAATAGTAATAGAAATAGGAAATAGTTCGATGTATATATATATATATAAGGCCAGATTGGACAAGCTGGACTAAATATAATAAAATAGATAATATTAATATAAATAATAAAATAGATAATATTCATACAAATAATATTTTAAAAAAGTTGGATGTATATATATATATATATATATATATATATATATATATATATATATATATATATATATATATATATATATATATATGTATATATATATAGTCCAAATTGGACAACCTGGAATAAATATAACAAAATATATCATATTGATATGAATAAGAAAATATATAATTTTAATATAAATAATAATGGAAATAGTTGGATGTATATATATATATTTATAGAGGATGTATATATATATTTATAGAGGATGTGTATATATATATATATATATATATATATCTCGATAGATAGATGGAGTCCAGCGCCAGATTGGACAACCTGGACTGAATATAAAATAATAGATAATATTAATATAAATTATAATTAACAAAAGTTGGATATGTGCATATATATATATATATATCCCTGGAAGTGTCCAAGGCCAGATTGGCCAAGCTGTACTAAATATACTAAATATAATAAAATAGATAATATTAGTATGTTTAAGAAAATATACAATATTAATATAAATAATAATAAAAATAGATGGATATATATATATATATATATCCAACTATATATATATATATCTAGTCCAAAGCCAGGTTGGACAACATGGAGTAGTGGAGAATGTCCCTGCCCATGCCCTGAAATGAGACGAGCTTTAAGGTCCCTTCCAACTCAAACCATTCCATGGTTCTCTGATGATTCTGTACAGAAATAGGGGAACATCATCCACTCACATCACTGTTGTTTTCTATTCTTTGCTTTTTTCTGCCTAGCTCTAAACAACTCTTATTTCCCTCCCTGCAATACCTGAATGCCAAAATCTTGTTGATCTATTATTCAATTGATTTTTTAAAATATTATTTAAACATGCTAGAAATAAAACAGCAATGGTTTCCCATGTACAATATTTCCTTTTTTCTTTGCATTTCTGGACCATTGAAAAGTAAGGAAGAATTGCTTTGATAGAGGTCTGTTTAAAGTAGTTTGCTGAAGACCACGTAGGAAATCTCATTTTTAGCAATGGTCTGTGGACTCATCTCTTTTTAACTGAGTATTTGAGAAATTCTGGGCAAAATTGTGCCTTAAAGGCAAAGCTCTGAACTGATATCTGTGTGGAAGAAAGGGAGACCTAAGAACAAAAAAGTCTTTTTTCGTTTGGAGTTCACTTTGTAATATCTGGGAAGCACATTTTGCAGTGGGAAGGCTGCCAAAAGCCTGGCTGTGTAGTAAATAAACATTTTGGGGAAAAGCTGGCTGAGAGAAGATGGTTGGTGAAGGAGGATCTGAATGTCTGCTTATTCCTTTATTTATTCTCATTAATTCTGACCTTGTGTGTGGCAGCTCTATCTGCATGGTGGGTAATTGACAGGTTCATCCTCTTGGATCCCTGGGAGTGTCCAAGGCCAGGTTGGATTTTGGAGCACCCCGGGGTAGTGGAAGTGTCCAGGGGTGGAACTGGGTGAGATTTAAGGTCCCTTCCAACCCAAACCATTCAATCAAAATCAAATTAACCTATATGGTGCCACGGCTGCCGGTGCAGACTCCTCCTGCTCTGAAATGTGGTCTGAGGGAACCTCATCCCACAGGGAGAGAGCAGCAAATCCTGGTTGTTGCCTTCTCCTGGCACCCAGAACCTGCTGAGTGGGATCTGCTCAGGAGTGGAACTGTCCCACAAAAAGGGGAAAAAACCATTTTAGGTTAAAAGGACCACAAAAACATATCTTGGGAGAGGTCAGATCCCTCTATCTGCCATGCTCTGTGGGTATTTGGGACTCTGATGACAAAAGGAGGATGCCAGGACCTCCTTTGCTGTTTAGCCTGGAGAAAAGGAGACTCAGGGCTGCCCCCATCACTCTCACAGCTCCTGAAAGGTGCCTGTGCTCAGCTGGGGCTGGGCTCTGTCTCCAGGAACTGACACAACCAGAGCACACAGCCTCGAGCTGTGCCAAGGGAAATACAGGTTGGATATTAAGAAAAGGTTTTTTATGGAAAGAGTGATAAAGCTCTGGAATGTCTGCCCAGGGAGGTGCTGGAGTCCCCATCCCTGGGTGTGTTTAACAAAGCCTGGATGTGGCACTGGGTGCCAGGGTTTGGCTGAGGGGCTGGGGCTGGGTTGGGCTCCACGATCTTGAAGGTCTCTTCCATCTGGTGATTCTGTGAGTTCTGTGAATTCCCTGGCTGGTGCTCTGGGTTGAATTAAGATCAATAACTTCTCTCACTTTGATCGAACTGTGCCTTCCCCTGCTGGATCCCACTTGGCAGAGCTCCTGGTGCAATAACTGCTGGAATTTGATTGCTGCCTTCGGCACACCCGCCCTGCTGGGGAGCACAGAGCTCCTCTGAGGAGAAGCTGCCCTGAAGGAGCCTCAGCCCAGCACGTGCTGGGGAAGGCACAGATTTGCAGCTGGGCTTTCCCAGTCTCTCACCATCCCAGGCTGCTGGAGCTGGGAGCTGATTCAGGCACTGGGTTTCACTGGGATTATTCATCCCGTGCTGAAATCCCTGCGGTGCCTGGGACCAACAGGGCTCTGCTTGCCACTCTGTGTGCTGTGCCTCCTAAAAGAATTTTTAGGAAATTTTGAAGTCATTGAGTTTGCCATTGTGAGAAGTGCCTAAAGTGGAGAGCTCACTTTTTATATATTTATTTCTGCACATTAACTCGGTGACAACTAATGGAAAAAAAAAGTGCATTGCATTTAAAATAAAGCCTAATTAAAAAACAAACCCCTGTTTGCTTTCTAATGTTAACAGAGAAATTATCCTCCCTTTTGCTAGCAGAGACACTGATGCTGAGAATTTTTTCCCCTTTCTTTCCCCTGCCTTTTTCTGGACTTTTCACAAAGTCCAGGTGCATCCATGGAGCTGCATCATCTTTCACTTTCCTCCCCAGCTGGGGGAACATAAAGCTCAAATCCTTTTGCTGGCCATAAGTAAATAAATAAATAAACAAACTCGGCAGTTCAAGTATGTGTGGCATCCTGCTTTCCCTGAGCAGGCAATGTAAACAAACAAAGCAGCCTTTTTACCCCCCTCCTGCTGCAGAACTCTGCCAATTGATACTGGGGTAGGAATATTAACACATGCCCGCTCCAAAATGTGATACCCTTTGGGGTCTTGGAGATGAGCTCCTCTGAAGTGCTTTTTTCTTCAGCTGCCTGACAAGGTTTTTGGCTCCACTTCAGTCTGGTAAGGAGACAGCTGCTCAACTTCTGACACAAATGAAGAAAATTGATGAGATGCCATCTCCAAAATTCCCTTTTTCCTGGCAGGCACTTCTAGGCTGAGTGCTAGGAGTCACTCAAAGGTTTGGGATTTTTTTTTTTTTTAAACCTTAGTTAGGGCAGGATTTGGGGTTTGCTTTGTTGGCTGGGCTGTTTCTAATAATGCTCAACAAATGCACAGACACTGAATCTTTGGGAGCATGGACAAGGATCACAGAATTTGCACTTCCACTCACACAGCTTGTTTGCTGTTGTGCACTGAATTATATCCATAGCTTTGCATAATCCCGAGCAATTTATTTATCTCTGTGTGCTGTGGAAATGCAGGTGACAGAATCTCCAGGGGGCCCTGTAAGGAGGAGTCTGCTTGGGGTGTTTCTGTGAGTCTGGGTTTTCCCAGGATATTTTTTAGGAGGGCAGAGATGTGGTTGTGTGACCAAGAGGAATAATGTCAGCAGCTCCCAGAATTTGTGTGCCCACTGTGAAATTCCTCTGCTCCTCCCTCAAGTGGGAGATGCTCTCAGGATTTTGAAGGCCACTCATTACAGGGAAAATGTGTTTATTTTTCAGCTGAGCACAAAGGAAACTGCTCTCATTGTGCTTCACTGCTGTGGTTTACCTGCTCCTCAGGATAACAAAACCTACATTTTCCATGTTCCTCTTGAACTATTTCCTCTGAGTTTCATCTACAAAAGACCTCAGCTGTGTAAAGTACACCTTCAGTCCTGTCTGGCTAAAAAAGCATGAAATTTATTGCATTGCTCTCCTGTTACATTAGAAACAAACCCCTGTGCTAGTCCAGCTTTAGGCTTTATGTCACTTTGTGATTATCTTGATTGTGGCAAAGGCTTTGGGTTTGACACACGCTTTGCTGTTCCTTTTTAAACCTCCCTGGAAAAGCAACCATGGAAAGCTCTGAATAATGCACATGACATATGCTGCCTGTCTCTCAGAGGGAGCTGAAGAACCTGACAGCAATTTGCATTTTTGGAGCTGCAGAAGAGACGCAGGAAACTTTAGGCAGGAGTTTTTGGGGCTCTGAGGTCAAACCAAGAAGAGGAGTTCAGAGAGAGATGGGAACTGGATGGGAACAGAGGATGGAGCCCAGAGCTGGTCTGAAATGAAATATAATCCAGCTGATGTCACTATAAGTTCCTAAAGACATCGTTTTCCTTGGGATGGTAAAATTTGGGTCCCATTTGGCAAACTTAAAGAAACAGGCACAGGATCTCCTGGTTGTCCATGTGGGGAAATGCTGACAAAGGTGGGGCTGATGATTTCTTGTAGCAGTAAATGATGGCTCAGTGCTCACCTGAGCTCTGTGTTCTTTCTTAAAGGTGGAATTATTAATTAACACCCATTTTCATTGCTCTCTACTGTTGTTACTTAGCATTCCCTGAAACCTTGTGGGAGATGGGTGATTCCTTTGCAGTAGCTGGAAGTAGAACACACAGTGGTAAAATTGCCTTGGTTGTTTAAAGTAGGCAAAAAAGCCTTAACAAATATTATGGACTGGTTTGGGTTAGAAAGGATTTAAGGCCCATCCAGTGCCACCCCTGCCATGGGCAGGGACACCTCCCACTGTCCCAGATTGCTCCAAGCCCCATCCAGCCTGGCTTTGGACATTTCCAGGGATGCAGGGGCAGCCACAGCTGCTCTGGGCGCCCTGTGCCAGGGCCTGCCCACCCTCACGGGGAACAATTCCTTCCCAATATCAAATTCTGTATTGAACCTGGCTGTTATTAATCCAATATTTTGTAGAAGTAACCACACACATTGATGAGCAACTCTGAGAGAAAAAGATTAAATAACAAATTAAGTGAGGTTTGGGTTTTGGTTTTTCTTAAGAAAAGAAATTAATTTATGAGAATCAAATACTGCACCCCCAAACCCCATTTTCACTTCCATTCCTCACTGAAAACTAGTGACAGGCACAATCAAAAATTCCATTTTTCTGAGGAATTTTTGGATGAATTCTGCAGCCAGCTTGTGGAATGGCATTTGGAGGTGGCTGCTCTGTGACAAGAGAGGCTGTGGGGACACTGCTGTCCTTCCCTGCCTCATCCCAGCACCACCAGCTTTGCATCCATTAGTGACTGATGTGGGATATTCTTGGATTGTATTAACTGGGAGCCACTTTTGATGTTTTCACCTCAAACAAGCCCATTTTTGTTGTTGTGTTGTTCTGTTTTTTGTCCAGCTCAGCTCTCCCAGAGCAGAGGGCTCGGTTTGGAGCTCGTGCAGGTGGGAGCACAGGACTCGTGCAGCACAATTTACCTTTTTTAAAATATTCCCCCAGCTCCTTTGTCTCTTGGCAACTGCAAAAATAACTCCATCAAGAATAAACCTGCAAACAAGGGCGAAAAAGCAGAACTGTGTGAAGACATGAAATAGTCTCGTTTAAATAGTGCTGGAAAGCTATTTCCTCCCCCTGTACCCTTCCAAGGCTGGAATGATGTGCTCTGATTCTTAAACACAAATCCTGACTTGCATAAATTCAGAGATTTCATCTGTGCAGAGCTGCAAATTGCCGGGATAGTAATACCTGGATATTTTATGGCACATCCTTAAGTCAATAGGCAAAAGGGTTCTGAATAAAAGCCTTTAAAATTACCTCATGAATTATTAACTCTTCCCTGTATTACCTTTGAATTATAAAAGCCTGGAAAAATAGGAAGGAGAATTGAAAACATCAATCTCAGGTTCTTTAAAAACGTAATACTGATCATTTGAGCAGTGTACAAATCTTTTATTAAAGATAAAGAGGAAGCCATACTTTTTTATTAACTCCAGGATATGTTCAATCCACATGATTAAAAATCTCATTACTAACTCAAGTCAGGGAAGTGATTTATTGCTGAAACAAAATAGGAGGTGTTTTGCCGCCCAAAGCTGTATTTATGGTTAAAAAACCCTCTCAATTTGGATCTCCTTTTCTGGGTTAGGTGTTTCTAAGGGTGGATTGGGTTTTCCTGGCAATGATGGAGTTTCACTCCAGCCTGCAGCTGAAACACTGCTACCTTAAGAGGGAGAGCCTGAGGTAAAATTATAGGTACCAAGAGATATTTTCCTCTAGTAAATTCAGCTGGAGTAAATGATTTTTGTCTGATTAGGTAATAGGATGTGCAGAAATAAAAAAAAAAAATCAGGATTTTACATGTAGTTACCATTCAAGTGGAGCTAATTCTGTAAAGCAAGGGTAGATATTTTAGGGCTTCTTGGTGTACAACATATACTAATATTTCCTGATCACTGCAGTAGGAATTTACTGTTCTAAAGGAGCCTTTGAGGCCTCATTTTACAATGATAAAAAATGATCAACCCAATGACATTTTTTTAGCAGAAATACCATCCTACTTTGGGAGATACATCTACAGATCACAGACAATATTTTTGTCCTGCTGTACCTGAAGCAGGTCAAATATTTTGTGTTGTGTTAGGCAGCTCTATGGGTGAATTGTCCTCAATGTCTTAAACACTGAATTATGCCCAGCACAAGTTCCAGGACTATTTATATTCCGCCCTACAATGTAAAATGGAGATAATACTGAATTTATTTACGTCACAGCAGCTGTGGAGAAACTGGGTTAGACACACTTGCATATAAAGACAAGACATTAAATGGTGCCATCAATTCCTGCAAGCCAGCAGAAATAGCTTTTCTCTTCCTGATAACCATGCCTGGATGGCTCCCAAGGCTGAGAGCGAGTTTTGCACATCCCACAGGAAGTTTGGATTCTCTCCTGCGCCGTGGGTGGAAAATGCCTGGGATTATGGTGACAGGTGCAATAGGTATTGAAACGTAAACCTTTCCCTGCTCCTGGGGAACATATTGCCAGTCCTGGGCTCTGCTCCAGAGGGGTGTTTTGGGAGAAATTACACATCTTGAGGTAGAGAAACAGTTCTGGAAATAGGTTGCCTTCGGAAAAAAAAAAAAAAATTGGCAGCTTTTCAGCTGTTCTAAATGTTAGGAGTGGGGAAGATGGAGCTGGGAGGCTGGGGGAGCAGTGAGAGGAGCATCGTGGGTTGTGAAGGTGTGGCAGAGATCTGGGGCTCAGCCACCACAGTCACTCATGGAGGGGTTCTGTTGGAACCCTGGATGCTGGGAATTTCAGACTCTCTGTGCTGCAGGCACTGACCCCCAGGAGAACACTGCATTGACCTGAGGCCATGGAGAAGCTTCCAAAATGGAATGGTGGAACTGGGATTGTGGGTGTGCAGTTTGGATAGAAGTGTGTGATATCACAGGGTGGGAAACTCAGAGTTTAAGGGTTTAGAATAGAGTAATAGATAGAGAGCAAGGTGGAGGTTTTGGGGTGGAGGCTGGTCCCTCTTCTTCACCTTCTTCTTTTCCTTCTTCACCTTCTTCTTCTCCTCCTTCTTCACCTTCTTCTCCATGGGTTTGGGTGGTTTTGTGTAATTGATAAAAAAGTCCACATTGCAGCCATGGGTGGTTGGTTATTGGGTTAAAAGTAAAAATAATTCAGGTGTCATTTCTTAATTGGGCAGTTTATCCTTGAAAGGCCTGGTAGAGAGAGACACAGCTCCATTTTTAGTGTGTCAGAGTGAAGTGCTGCAGAACTCAGGGTTTGTGAGACTGTGACAGAAATAAGAACCAATAAACACCTGAGTCCCAACAAGAAATCCCATCTCACACAGTTAATCCTGACCCTGGCAAAAAAGAAGCAAATGTTCCACAGGGTTCCTGTGGCAGCTGGCAAAACCGTGGTAAATGGGTTTGTTGGGCACCTGGACTCATGTCCCTTGTTATATTTCCCTCTGGATTCTGGGTTTGATGCACTGAGCCAACCTCAAAACTTCAACTGTTAAAATACAGCCAAGGTGTGAGAGTGTTTGCAGTTCTTGGTTTGAAACTCTGTCCCGATGGTCCCAGCAGAGACCCAATGGAAAACGCTGCAGTTGAGGTGGAAAAGTGCGGAGGGGGCTTTTTCTAGAGGGTGGGATGGAAAAACTGTTTCCTAGCAAGAATCATGGAATGGTTTGGGTTGGAAGAGACCTTAAAGATCACACAGTGCCACGCTTTCCATGGGCAGGGACACCTTTCACTATCCCAGGTTGTTCCAAACCCTGTCCAGCCTGGCCTTGGACACTTCCAGAGATCTTGGGGGAAGCCGGTTATTCTCTAGAATATCTGAAGGAGGATATCCTCAGCTTCCAGAAGGACCTAGGCATTCCAGGGAGATGCCAGCAGTCACAGTGCTGTCAGCATGTCCCTCAGGCTTTGTGAAATAAATGTTTTCTCCTCAGTAAATGCTCTCTGTGAATTTTCAGCCTTAAATCTGCTGTGTAAATGTGTCTTCAACTTGGGAAGTTCTGGGATATCAGGAATTGGAGGTGGGGTTCATCTCCTGCCTGCGTTTGGCCTGTGCTAATTAGGCCACGTGCCTGTGTTAGGAAGAGCAAAACAAGAAAAATGCCCCCAAACCATCTTTTTAAAAAAAAAAAATCTCCCTTAAATGTATCCCTAAAGTGGGCTTTGTTGTCATAGCTATGGCAGTTGAGGGAGGCTCCTCAAGAGAACAAGAACTTGTTTTCTCTGGGAAATATGCTTTTCTTTATTTTTTGGTCCTCTCTTTGCTCATGAGTGTTGCCGTGTTTTCATTCCCATCTGGAAGGCACAATCATCCTTTTAAATCTGGAAGGCACAATCTCCCTCTGAAATCTCCGTGGTGGCTGTATGAAACAGCACCAAAGGAGCTGATCATGAACACATTCAACATCTGATGGTGATTAACCAGGAGCACTCCAGATCCTGCTCCCTCACTGGAGGAATTTCTGCCTGTAAATCCATTCCATGCCAGTATCTGCTCAGCCTGAACCTTTCAGGATTTCTCCAGCTTTCCAAGAAATGTTTTACGTTGGGTTGGGAGTGTCATGTCCATGTTTTTGCTTTTGGAGAGGCACCTTGGAGACCCCCAGCACCCATATTTTGCTTCATTGGGATGCTGCTGTTGGGCGCTCACTGATGCAAACACAGGTTGGGCTATTCCTTGTGTCGTGTTGAGAATGAAGAAAACATGAATTAGACAGGATGAATTTTAAAAAGATGTGCTAATGATAAATGGGATAAGTGCTCAGTTTGGAGCTTATATGGATTTTTTGTTTTTCAGGAATGTGCTTTGCAACTCACAGCCCAAGTTCCTGCAACCTGGATTTCATCTGCCAGACCCTGATTTTTCTCTTCATAAATCCTTGGAGGAGTTTGCATTTTGTGATTTGGCTTGAGTTTGACTTTACTGTGATGTAACTGCAACGTAAATTTATCTTGCAGGTTATTGGAAAATCCAATTTGGAAAATCTGAGGGAAAGACAACAGCTTGAAAAAGGAATGGGAAAAATCACAGAGCTAAATAGGCACCCAAATAGTCTGTCTAACAACTATCAAAGTGATAAGTTTGGATTAGGGTCTAATTTACAGCTTCTATATTGTAACTTTTCCCGTGGAACACCAAGTCGATGTCAATGATTTGACATTGCTTTCAAAAAGTACAATTACAGTATATTCCACAGAAGAGTTATGTTTCACAGGAGCCCTTTGTTAGACTTGGCAATAAGCTTGACACAGCTTGGTTCAGAGCTGAGTATTTCACTTTTTTCCCCCCAAATCATGGCTCAATAAGATCCTCAGAAGACAAAAAGTTCATTTATCAAACCAGAATGTAATTGTATTTATTTGTGTTCGCGTGCCTGCCTGCATTTTATGTGGAGAGATTGGGAAGTAGGAAAAGTTTTCCAGGTCGAGGCTGGAATATGTGCCAGACCTGAAGAGGTGCATCTCTGATAGGTGTGTGATAACTCAAGAAACACCACAAATACCCTAAAAACAGAGCTGTGAAGAAGAGCGTGGTGTTGAAAGGGAATTAAAATGTGTATTTTCGTGAACGTCTGCCTCGTGTGAGAACAGATCCCTTCAGATCTGGCCTCTTTGTGGGGAGAGCTGTGAGAAGGGCTCTTTGTTCAGCCTTTACCTGGTGGCTTCTCAAATATCCCTGCGGCTTTTCAGGCTGGGTTTGTGTCTTGGTATGAGCCCCGGGGCTATGGATGGTTCTGGCTTTCACCTCATCCCATCCCATGCCAGCGCAACTCCTTCCTGAAACCAGGGCTGGGAAAAGCAAAGACTGAAATGGAAAACAACGTAGATAATGTATATAAAATCCTGTATTGTAGAAGGCCTTCCTGCTGTGTTCTTCACCCCAAATGTGTCTTTTGGGGGAAAGCCACAGGGAAACGTTCACATTCTGTTCTATAAATGAAGTGTGGGGCCCTGAAGTGCTTTATCCTGACCATGGCAAAATAAGGGTTAAAAAAAACCCCACTTAAATATGGAAATAAGGTCTCCTATGGAGAGTTTAAGCAGATTAAGCAGATAGCTCCTGCTATTTCTTATGGAAAACTTTACATCTTCAGCTAAAGGCTAAACCTGCTGAAACCCACCACTGGTGATTAACGTGTCAGTGGGACACTCACATGTCTTCTCCCAGCCAATGTTCTCAGGTAGTTTGTGGATGTAAGGATTTGTGCAGTGCTCCAAATTCCCCTGGCAGTGCCTTTTCCCTCTCCAGTTTAATACTGGGAGTAGAAGAATGACGAGAGCTCCATATATTTTGGTGGTGAAAACCTCCTGGTTGTCAGGACATTCCCCACAGCTCTGGAGAATCCCTCTTGTGTGACATGGGACAGAACTGACATAAAAGGGGGGGAGAAAAGTCACAAACACAAGCTGCTCCATGAAACATGGTTCCAGAGAGTTTTTTGAGGCATTTGAGCACAAAACTTGGGTGATGTTGAGTTCCAGGCTCAGCGGGGAGAGCTGATGTTGTGCAGTGTGGCAGCTGAGTGACCACACTTGGTCAGTCCCCCACTTTTGGGATTCCCACAACCTCCCTGACAGCAGGCACTTTAGGAATTCTAGGATTATCCGGTCCTTTTGGACTTACTGCCCTAAAAGTGGTGCCATTTTTGACAGATGGTGTCAGCTTCACCACAGATCTAAGATGATCCCAGGAAGATATTAGATTAAAAATACAAATTTTTGGGGACAAAACAGTGAAACCAAATCATAATAATCCCTGTTAATACTATCCTCATAATAAACTCTGCTTTATTTGCTGTTATTTCCCCACAGTTTTCAGCTCTTTGGGATTGGTGTCTGTCTCTAACAGGTTCTGAAGGACATTTTATGGGATGCTTCAGGAGCAGAGATCCCAACCTTGCCATGATTTACTTCAGGAATTAGGGGATTCCTTCAAATTCCCACTGTGGCACTGCTTTGGTGTAAAGGTGCTAAAGCAGCAGCTTAATGAGGTAATTATAATTAATGTTACACAGGGGTTTAGAGCCCTCAGGCAGGAGTCTCAGCACCATGGTCTAACTCTTGATTTAAGGGAACATCTTGAATGCATTATTTACATCAGATATTAGACCTGCTGTGCCAGTGACTGCAAGCCAGGGGATTTATTAGCACAGATCTATTTATTTGGAAGAAATTCTGTGTAATGAGCAAAGCTGCAAGCTCAGTTTGGAAATAAATAAATGTTGATATCAGATAAATGATAGATAAGTTCAGCCTGGCTCCCGGGGAGATCAGGGCAAATGCTCTGCTGGAGATTTAATGTTAATTCAGGGATATTTTATTTATTTATAATGTTGATTCAGGGGTATTTTGGGTCACCAGTCTCGTGACACACTGACATTCTGTAATCTCGTTCCAGAGTTCTTCTGGAATTGAGATATTTCAGCTCTTCTGGTGTTTAGTGAAATACACTTGGCTCGCTTCATGATCAAGTAGCTTCCAAAGATTTTTTTCCTTTTTGTTCCTTGATGAATGAAACCATTTATGGCTGTGAGATGGGATGGGCATGGAGATCCTCAGGTGCAGCTCTCACCTCGAATCGGGGTTATTGAGTCCAGCTGAAAGAAACCTCAATGTTCTGCAGGTCCTCAGAACTCTTTCTGTGGAAGGAGATACTGGTTTAATCCAATTTTAAACGTCCTTTTTTTTTATCTTGAATGTCCATGAAATTCTTTGGTTTCCCTGTTAATATTTGTTGTTATTCCTGCTGATATTATGGGCAGTTTTGGAGGAAAGTCTAAGCAAGCTTTTCTCTACAACTCCTGGCAGGAGGATGTGGTGAGGTGGGGGTTGGCCTCTTCTCTTGGGCAACCAGTGATAAATGATGCCTCAGGGTTTGGCTTTTCTACTTTTCAGGCTTTGTGCTGCTTTAGTGTGGTAAGGGATAATGTTTAAGGGATGCTGAGCTCTGTGCACAGAGCAGGGAGACAAAACAATTCCTGCTCCAGCTGGGCACCAAGGACAAATGAGCCAAATCTCAGCCCAAGAGCACAAACCCCGTGGGCTGGAGAGAGAAAAACAAGCAGGGTGGGACTGCAGGGGCTAAAGCTGGGATGGGACAATGAACTGCAAGGTGCAAATGGAGCAGAACTGATCCCAGAGACAGAGCCCGGGAGCGCTGGTGCATTTTGGGGCCATTTTGGTTGATCTTGGGTGCAGCCCTGGCTGGGCTCTGGTGCTGCCCAAGGTGGATCCATGGAGGAGATGCTTGGAATGAATCCCTGCTTTATTCTGGGACTCTGTCCAGCCTCTGCTCCAGGGCAGCCTGAACAAGGCATCAGCAGACAAAGAGAAATATTTTCACTAGGGGAGGCCTGGATTAGATATTAGGAAAAAATTCTTCATTGAAAGACTGATCAGGCACTGGAATGGGGAAGTGGTGGAGTCACCATCCCTGGAAGTCTTCAAAGAATGAGTAGATGTGGCCCTTGGTGGGTGATGTGGTTTAGTGAGATCACTACACACAGTGGAGGTGTTTGCTCAAAGGTTGGACTTGGTAATTTTCCAACCTTTATGATTCTGTGCTGTGATGTCCAAATGGACCACAAGTGGAATAACTGAAGGAAAGATGGGAAAAGCCTGAATGTGACAATGCTGAATCCTGATCCAGGATGTGCCCTTTTTTGTCTGCCACAAGTGCTGCATGAGCACCTTGTAAATTCTGGATCTGGGGCTTGTGTGATAACTTTCCTGTGGATTAAGATTTCCAAAAATATAAGGGATTGATTCCCCTGAAATGCTGGAATTTGGGCATTCTCTCCCTCCCTGCCCTGGACAGACATCTGCAGTTTCCCCTGGCGGTGTGAGGAGAGTGCACTGAGTGAAATTTGGACTCATATTTTGCTGTGTTTGCTCAAAGAGTGAAACATTCGTGGCTCCAGGTGACATGGGTGTGCAAAAAACCCCAGGAAAAATCCAGGAAAAACCTGGGAAGGAGGGAAAGTTCCAGGGAGAATATGGGAGTTGTGGGAAAAATCCACAGGAAATATGGGAGTCCGGGAAAAATCTGGGAAAAATCAGGAGAAAATCTTGGAAAAATCTGGGAAAAATCCGGGCAAAATCTGGAGAAAATCCAGGAAAAACCTGGGAATTAGGGAAAAATCCAGGGAGAATATGGGAATTGTGGAAAAAATCCAGGAATTTGGGACAAATCCACAGGAAATATGGGAGTCCTGGAAAAATCTGTGGATAATTAGGAAAAATCCAGGAAAAATCGGGGGAAATCTGGGGAAAACCCAGGAAAATCTGGGAAAAATCAGGGGAAATCTGGGGGAAATGAGGGGAAAATATTAGAAAAGCTGAGAATTTGGGAAAAATCTGGGAAAAATCCGGGGGAAATCTGGGAAAAATCCGGGGGAAATCTTGGGAAAATATCTGGGAAAAATCTGGAAAAGTCAGGAAAAAATACAGAAAAACCCGGGGGAAATCTGGGAAAAATACAGGGGAAATCTGGGGAAAAATGGGAAAAAACAGGAAAAAAAATCTGGGAAAAAATACAGGACAATTCCAGGAAAAACCTGGGGGAAATCTGGAAAAAAAATCAGGAAAAATCTGGGAAAAAAATCTGTCAATCAGGGAAAGCTCTCCTGACCCAGGAAGTCGCCTGCTTGGCTCATGCTCCTGAAAGCTGATGTCCCAAAGCCAGCAGAAAAACTCCTTCCATAAGCACCTGCTCCCACTGCAGGGCTCTGCCAGAGGAGGACACCGGGAGCTCCTCCTGCAGCTGAGGAATAATCCACACAGAAAAGATAATTTCTGTTAGTGCTGCAGGTGAGCTGAGTGGAAAACTGTTCTGCTGCTGCCCTTTGATGTGGTGTTGCTGCTGCTGAGGCCAGAAATTCCTCAAGCCGTAAATGTAGGTGGGTTTTTGTGAATTCAAAGCAGCTTAATTTCATAAAGGAGAAGGAAATTTGTGCATCATCTTTCTCTTCTGTGCCCTGGTCCCTCCATGCAGCATTCAGATCAGTAAGTTTGGGGATGAATCCACTGTTCTCTGTGGCGGGATGGAACACCAGGCAGCCTTAATAAAGATTTTGATAAACAACCTGTGTAAATACAATCCAGGTCAAAGCAATCCTCGCTCTGCTTCTACTTAGCCCTTTAATTTATTATTATATTTTCAAAAATCATTTCTTGCCAGCACATGGGAGGGGGTGCAGCCCACCGAGCTGCAGCTAAGCAGGATTGATGGTGTGCTCCCCACCCACCCCAGTTTAATTAGGCTGTTACTATTTCCTGCCCCTCATTACAGCACTGCAAACAAATTATTAGCAAAGCACAGAGGAATACAAGCTGCTAATTTGTTTGGGTCTCTGCTGGAAAGTTGCAATTGTGCATATTGCTTTTCAAAGTATTTTATGGGGCCTGACACAGAGCTTGGTTGTCTGACTGTTGCTTTTCAGAGGAGCGAGCTTTGGCTGGATTATTAATTATGCTTAACTGCATATATATTAATTATATTATCTGTTTCTCTTAGGACAGAGAGAGGGGTTCAGGTGGATGCAGACCAGGAGATTTTCTGCATTCCATGGCTGCATGGCACGGGGGAAAATGGGAATTTTGAACAGAGGTTAAGCAGTACATGTTAAATTCTGAGAGCACAAGTTGTGATTTTAGTGTGTGTCAGCAGGCTGGGTGAAACCCCAGGCCAGGGCAGGCAGCAATACAGAATTCTGGCAGGGGTTTGTCTGAATTTGGCAGAATTCTGGCAGGGGTTTGTCTGCCAGGAGGGAAAAAATATCCAAAAAAAAACAGGAAAAGAAGAGAATTCTGTTTGTGCCTTTGTGGTTTAGGATTTAAGAGTGGCAAGTGGAACAAATTCACAGCTGTGGGATGGGTTTGGGGTGCTGGAGTGGAAGGAGCCACAGTCCCAGGAGGGTGGCAAAGGCAGGGAAACAGCCAAAAAGAGACCCTGGTAAAAGGCTTACACTACACTGAGGTCCCTGAAATTACAGTAATTGATTACATTAATTAATGTAATTCATTTACATTGAATTAGTGTAAATTCATTAATTGATTTTACAGATTCTCACAGCATTTTAAAATTTTCTGTTTGAAAGTTGACCTTTTTGCCATTAAATAGTGTGAAATATTCACAGTAACGACCCTAAGTTGCTTGGTTTATCCTCATTACAAATGCACACTTCATTCATTAACTGTGTGGGTTTTGGGATGCTCTCTGGGGGAGGAAGAAGGTTTATTCTGTATTAACACCGCCACTCTCCTCCCTCAATTTTCTGTTTCTATGCCACGTGGTTTTGTGATGTTTATTACTTTGCAAGGTTTGTGTCTCCCTAAATTTGAGAAAAAAACTGCAGACAACGACATCCAAGGTGGCCTTGAGTATTTCCAGGGATGGGCAATCCACCACTTCTCTGGGCAACCTCTTTTACAATTATATAAAATAATATAGAATTATATTATTATATAATATAATAATTAGCAATAATATTGACACTGGAATTTGGGTTTAATAGAATTGTATTTCATGTTGAACAAAATTCTGCTTTGAAATTCAAATTTTTTTTATAGCCTGACAAAATCTAACCTGTGTGTGAAAGGTGGGCTGGGGAAAACTCAGTTCTTGAGCTGAAGAACCAAAGTTCTGGACCAGAACTTTGTGACCTCTTTTGAGTGAGTATTGGCACCATTATTTCTGTGCTCTCCTAATGAGTCATGCAGGGAGAGCAGGAGTTCAGATTCAGCTTGAGATCCTCCAGCTTGAGACAAGGAGCAGGAACAGCAGAGGAATTTACAGGAAGGGAGGGGGTGATGTTTAAACATTGCTCCATCCTTCCTAGAGTGTGTGAAACGACAGCTGAGATTAAAGCAGGTCATCTCTGCGCAGCGGTTTCACAATATCCCAGCTCCTGTGACCCTGTGAGATGGGGAAAGTCAGCTGCTGGCACGAGGCTGAGCAGAGAGGTTTGGAAAGGGCTTTGTTTGCGCAGCACAGCCCGGCCAGGACGTTCTTCGAGAGCCTCGTGGTGTTTACAAAAGCCCCTTTTCTCCAGAAACAGAGTCAGCCAGAGTGTGGTTTGCAGCCCTGGGGCTGGATCCCTCCCTGGTGGGTGCAGGACAGAGGGCAGCCAGTCCCACAGGCTGCAGCGTTTCACCCCTGAGCTGCTGCTGGAACACTGCTCCTTCCTGTGCCTCCTGTCCTGGATCCTTCTGGGGGAGCTCATTCCAGAGGGTTGTGGCCTCAGAGGGGACAGAAGAAATACAACCACTTCCTGCAGGGAAGGAATTCCTTCTGAGCTCTGACAAGCCAAATAACAACAGCAACAACCTTAATGACAGAGCAAATTTATGTCTGCAGACCTTGCCACCTGTTTTTGGGTTAAAAAAATGATGAGTAAGAAGTTTTCTGGTTCCTTGTGCCGGTGGATGTGGGACTGAGCTGCTTCCAGCACCACTGGGATTTTTTTATTTCTCAGATGTGGAGCATCCAAAAATGTTTCCCCTTTTGTTGGGGAACTTAGAGGGCTTAAGGGGAGTTCTGTCAGCTGTTCCTGAATTAATTAATTAATAATAATTGATGCTTCCCTGTGAGGGTGGTGAGGCCCTGGCACAGGTTGCTCAGGAAAGATGTGTCTGGAAGTGGCCATGGCCAGGTTGGATGGGGCTGGGAGCAGCCTGGGACAGTTGGGATGGGATGGGGACACATGGAAGGTGACCCTGCCCTTGGGGAGGGAGGTTTGGAATGAGAGGATCTGTGAGGTCCCACCCAACCCATCTGTGATTCTAGCCCATGTTCTCATTACCTCAGCCATGGCCAGGGGACCCCAGGGACCCCAGTGCAGCCTCTGCCTCCCTTGTGAAAGCTCCTTTGCCCTGGAAATGCCTCAGGGACCCCCTTCGTCCCACTAAGCAATTTAGCAACCAGGAAATCTCCAGCATCAGTCACAAATAAATGGTTTTTATTCTGGTTTTGGAACAGCTTCGCCTTCCAGAAACTTGGAGAACAAACTCAGAAGTTGCTGTGTTCCAGATCTGCAGTCATGGCAAACAATAGCATTAGGGGGGGAAAATGGCAGAAGGGAAACATTTTTCATTTTAAATTATACCCAGCTTTCTTAAAGCAAATTAAATTGCACTTAACCAAAGAATACAGATAACAGTATTAAGCACAATAGAACATTTTAATTACTAAGAAAAACAAATGTCCATGTCTGTAGCTGTAATTAAGGGCGAGCTGCATTTGCTGTGCATTAGTGTGACTTGTATGTCTGAGATACAGTAATTGCCCCAATCCATCAGGTGCTTCAGCCTTGACATCCTGGGCAGGGAGAGGCTGCATGGGAAGGCAGGGATGGGGCGAGGCTGTTGGATGGGGTGTCTGAGCAGTGATGGGGCAGAGCTGCCGCTGGCTTTCACCACAGCCCAGCCTGGGAGCTCCAGTTGCGCTCCAGGCATGAGCCATGAGCTCCCTGGGAGCTCTGGGTGTTTGAGACTCCATCTCTGGGGTGTGGGAGCTCAGGAGATGTGGTGGGATGGGAGACAAAGCCGGGCTTGGCTGGAACTCCCTGTCCTCCCAGTCACAGCAAGGGATTTGGGAAGAAGGAGATGAAGGAGAGGAAAGTTCAAGTTAAGGCTTCAATTTAAACCAGCAAAGGTTTAGGTTTGTTATTAGGGAAAATTCCTTCATGGAAAAGGTTGTCCAGCCCTGGCACAGCTGCACAGGGCAGCGGTGGAAATGAAATCCCTGGATTTCCCTGGTGAAAAAAAACGGAAATCAAATCCCTGGATTGGATGGTGGAGTCCCTGGAAATGAAATCCCTGGATTTCCCTGGTGAAAAGAAAATGGAAATCAAATCCCTGGATTGGATGGTGGAGTCCCTGGAAATGAAATCCCTGGATTTCCCTGGTGAAAAAAAATGGAAATCAAATCCCTGGATTGGATGGTGGAGTCCCTGGAAATGAAATCCCTGGATTTCCCTGGTGAAAAAAAAATGGAAATCAAATCCCTGGATTTGATGGTGGAGTCCGTGGAAATGAAATCCCCGGATTTCCCTGGTGAAAAAAAAAAATTGAAATGAAATCCCTGGATTTAATTTAAATTTTTTTGTTTTTTTTTCACCAGGAAATCCCTCTTGAAATCCCTGGAGGGATTTCAAAGCCATGTGGATGTGGCAACTGGGCACATGGGGCAGTGGTGGCCTTGGCAGTGTTGGTTGGACTCAAAGGTCTTTTCCAGCCTCAATGATCTGGTGATTCTGTGAAAAAGGGACTTTAGGGTGGAGAAGGTAGAGAGGGAAACCTGCAGGAATGAACAGGGAGAGCCTAAGAAGAAGAGGCCACTCAAATTTCCCAGATTTAGTCCTTGCTCTGTGCTCTCATTCAGGATGCCCCAATGACAGTAAATCCTCAGACATGGAAAGGGCTGGGAAGAGAAAAGAAACATTTTTTTTCTCCATGCCCCTTGTTGATAGAACATGAGGAATGACAGCAAAAAATCACAGCAGGGAAGAGTTGGTTAAAAATGAGGGAACAGCTTTTAATATTAAGGTAGTTAATTACTGGAATTAAGTCCCTGTGGAGTGAAAAGTTCTTCTGTGGAGATCTCATGGCAGCATGTGAGGAAACCTTCCTGAGGAGCACCATGGTGGAGCTTGTCCCTTCCTTGGCTGAGGTGGATGGGTCTTGGTGTCTTTGGTCTCACTTGGATGGACTCCAGGGTGGCCAAATCCCACGGCTTGGGGAGGTTTGTGGAAGGCAGAAATCCATCCTGGGGCTGCCTGGGATGTCTCTCCTGGTCAGGCAGTGGAACTGCACAGATGGGCCCAAGAGTGACCTCTCAAAAGGAAACAAATCCAGGGAGGATGTGATTCCTGCAGGTGGAACCAGCTCCCAGTCTTTTCTAGGACTGAAAACATGTGTGCCATTACCCAGCAGTTTTCCTAACAAAGCTTTCTCAACCTTTTGGTAGCTGAAAGGCCACAGCAGGAGGAGCAGATCTGCAGTGTAGGAAATGTCTTTTCTCTCTTCCCACCTGCTGCCCTAAACCAGAGCAAAGTTACATCTCAGAACAGGTTCTTCCCTACATTTTACTGGAGTTTCTGGACAAAACAACATCCCTGCCCTCTCCAGCCAGAGGAAAACGCTGCTTGGAAATGAAAGACTTAAAA
Organism: Molothrus aeneus; assembly: GCF_037042795.1. Lineage (NCBI taxonomy): Eukaryota > Metazoa > Chordata > Aves > Passeriformes > Icteridae > Molothrus > Molothrus aeneus. The sequence goes on along the minus strand of NC_089652.1, from coordinate 36,359,128 downwards.
ACTCAGACTGGTTTGGGTTGGAAAGGAGCTCAAAGCTCATCCAGTGCCACCCCTGCCATGAGCAGGGACAATTCCACTGTCCCAGGCTGCTCCAAGCCCTGTCCAGCCTGGCTTGGATCAATCCTCTTGAATTCATTTCCAAGCAGCATTTTCCTCTGGCTGGAGAGGGCAGGGATGTTGTTTTGTCCAGAAACTCCAGTAAAATGTAGGCAACAACCTGTTCTGAGATGTAACTTTGCTCTGGTCTAGGGCAGCAGGTGGGAAGAGAGAAAAGACATTTCCTACACCGCAGATCTGCTCCTCCTGCTGTGGCCTTTCAGCTCCCAAAAGGTTGAGAAAGCTTTGTTAGGAAAACTGCTGGTTAATGGTTAATTCCTGGCTCTGAATGCACATTCCAGAGATGCCATTGCCGATGTATTTAAGGAATAAAATCCAAATGGTGATTGCTGCAGCCCTGGTGTGGTGGCACACTGCACAAGGTGAGGAATGAGTGACTTCAGTGACTGGGGAGCTCTAAATCCACTGCCTGCTCTAAGGAGATGAACTTTGAGTTAAAAAATCAAGAAAAAAAAGCAAGTGAAACAGGTAGAAATGTCAGTTTGCTGAATGCTACTGGCAGAAATATGATTTACTTGGCAGCCAGTGGGAAAACACTATTTATGCAGAAGTGCCATTAAGATTTGTATTGCAGGAACAATAAATTACAGCTACAATATAACCAACTGATATACTTGATCACCTAACGCTGCAATATCTAAGTAAGCAATGCTGTGCATGAAGCTGTGTGCTGGATTTTGAGGTACATTCACATGTGAAATTACCAAATAAGGTTAAAATAACCATAAAATTTCAGAACTCTGGTAATCTTGATGTTCTGTGCAAGTGTTCAAAAACAACAAAAATAAGTATTTTTGCTTTTCCTTTGGATCATTAAAAATGACTCTTCTAGGGTCCCTGATAGTTTTACACAAAGAGAATCCAAGCAGGTTTCATACCCACCAAATGCAAGATTTAGTGGTAAAAAAATCCCATTTTATGTGGAAGAAACATAAAGGGACTAAGGAAAAGTTTTGCATGAAAGAGTGATAAAACAGTTCATAAAATAATGGAATTCCAGAGTGGTTTGGGATGGAAGGCACCTTAAGGATCATCCAGAGGAGGGGGCTCAGCTCCCCATGGGATTTGCTCCCGAAGGCTCCCTCCAGGACTGGGGAATGTCTCCTGCTTTTACAGCTGGGTTAAGCATCAATCCCTGGTGTCCATACCCTGATTTACTTTTATTTTCACTGACTCCCCACTTTCATTGTGAAACTCCTTGATTTCCCTGAGCTCGCAGGGAGCTGGCAGCTGGCTTGGGACATCCCCCTGAGCCATGGAAATCTGGATGATTCATTCGCCTCCAAAGAGAGAGCTCAAAGCTTGAAACCCTTTTCAGGCTCAGTGAAAGAGGTGGATTAGGAGGATCTTGGTTTCCATCTCCCAGAGAGCTGCCAAATTCCCTTCCCTGCTCTGGGGCTCTTCTGGCCCTCTTCAGCATTGTGCATTAAATAACAGGACTGATGTTTGTCATGTGGGACTTGTCCTGGTGGGCCTCTCTGGAGGCACAAATATCTGCTTTGTTTGGACTGGCTCTTTCAGGGCTTTTTAATCCAAATATATTTCACTGTGGCCATTCGAGGTAGCACGTAAGGCACTGTGGGGCAGAGAGGGATTTGGCCTGGAGAGCACTTTGCTTCCAGAGAGTTTATTCCAGGCTGGGGTTAATTCCTAAAAAAACCTCATTTTACAGAAGGAATCTGTCTTTGCTGTCTGGCTGTGTGGTGGGGCCAGAGCAAGGAGATGCTGAGACCCCTCTGGCTGCATTTCCTGCATTTTTATTCCAGACTCTGGCTGGTGCTGTGGGAGAGCACCCAGTGCCAGGGCACCAAGGATTTTCCTGGCACACGTCTTTCAGTTTTTCTTCGCAAAATTCCAGAATGGTTCGGGTTGTCCCATGAGCAGGAACATCTTCCACATCCCAGGCTGCTCCAGCCTGGCCTTGGGCACCTCCAGGGATCCAGGGGCAGCCCCAGCTGCTCTGGGAATCCCAGCCCAGCCAGGAATTCCCAATTCCCAGTGTCCCATCCATCCCTGCCCTCTGGCACTGGGAGCCATTCCCTGGCTCCTGTCCCTCCATCCCTTGTCCCCAGTCCCTCTCCAGCTCTCCTGGAGCTCCTTCAGGCCCTGCCAGGGGCTCTGAGCTCTGCCTGGAGCCTTCCCTTCTCCAGGGGAACATTCCCAGCTCTCCCAGCATTTCCTCATAGGAAAAGAAGCAGAAATCCATTCCCCCAGTGGGAAGCAAAGCTCAGGAATCAGCAAAGACCTTGCAAAACCCCTCTCCTGGGAACTAAACCCAGAGTGTGGCTGAACCCCCAAAAATGTGTTGATCAGAGAAAGGAAACCTATGAAAAACTAAAACTGCTTATCAGATGTATAATCCCAGTACAAAAAAGTTGTCACTAACATTGGGAATCTTTTCCCAGGAGTTTGTTTTGGCCACTTCTACTCCTGCTAGTTTATTACCCTGCTAATAAGAGCACCACCACCAGCAGCAGCACACAGACTTTGTGGGTCCCATTTCTTGTTCCCTGGTTAATTTACAGCCCCTGACTGCTGATCAGAGAGAGGAAACCTATGAAAAATCAAAACTGTTCATCAGTTTTAATCTTTTGATGTGTAATCCCTGTACCAAAAGGTGTCCCTGACACTGGGAATCTTTTCCCAGGGTTTTTTTGGCCACTTCTGCTAGTTTATTACCCTGCTAATAAGAGCACCAGCAGCAGCACCACACGGACTTTGTGTGTCCCATCTCTTGTTCCCTGGTTAATTTACAGCCCCTGACCTCTCTGTGAGGCTCTCACGAACCACGGGATGACTTAATGTGCCTCCTGTGCACATCATTTCTGTGAGTTCAGCATGTCTCTAATAATCAGGGCCTATAATTTGGTTTGCTCCATTCATTGATTGCCCCAAATATGATTTTGCAAGGCGAAGCTCCCCGAGTCATAACTACAAAAATGACAGGCAGTACTTTTTGTAATCTCCATATTTGACGCATGAAAGAAGGCTAAATTCCTGTTTGAATAAACAACATAATAAGGTTATTGAGAATAAGACCATTACTATATAAAATTATGTCTAAGTGGCAGATATAATTAACATTGGATTGTAATTACACTAATTACAAGTCACATTAAGATACTCCAGTAATGACAAAGTGAGCACCCTATAATTGAATGGAATAAGCAGGGAAACATGCTGCTCACACTAATTACCTAAATGAGCTAATATGTCTTCGGAGTGACAGTCATGCTCAGTGTTATTACACAGGCAAGACAATTTTGTAAGTTAAAAAAAAATCTAATTTCCTTCCTTCCTTCTCTTCAGGACCCATTTCAAATCATCAGCAGCTTCAGAATTTCTCTCTTGAGCCAAAAATAGAGAGATCCCACAGTTCAGGCCTTTGCTAATTTTCTTCCACAAAGGACAATTTTCAGGGTTATGCTGCGGTTTTTGACATGTTCCTGCTGCTTCCAAAGCAAAACTGGGCTTCTTCTGGGTTTCTTGGTGGGCTCCTTTGGCAAAGTCGACACACTGTGATTTTTTTTTTCTTTTCACTTGTCTGAATTTGAAGCAAACAAAATAATGTAACTTAAGCTCAGCGTGCTCTACAACATAAAACGGACTTATTTTGTTGGCTCCAGAGTAACAAATATGGCTTAGAACAGTCTGGCTCCAGTTGTGCCCTTGAGAGTGGTAAAATTTGAATTATTCAAGGCAATTAGTGGAAGCATTGCAGTGGAACTCAAATTTCAGCTCAAGCTTCTAAGAATAAAAACAATATAAGCATAGGAATTCTCCATATTGTGGAAAAAAAATGCACATTACTTTTCCTTTAAACACCTCCAGCTGTCTGGGGCTGGGAGCTGGGAGGAAAAACAACCTAACAGACAATTTAACCATCAAAAATAGTTCTCTAAGAATTAACAAACACGAGCCAATGCACTTCATCAGATTGTCTGGGCTTCAAGCTTATCTGCATGATGGATGAAAATTATTTTTTTTTTTTTGCTTTATGGGTGGTTTGATTCTCAAGGAGCCAGAGCTTCCCATTCTTTTGGTGATAGCCAAAAATCCCAAGCATATGGTTGCTGAGCCATATCTCTGCCTGTTGTTGTTTATTTTTGGCCCCGGGGTGTGGGAGGTTCACTGGCAGAGCACTCGGGTGCCAGCACTTTGCTGAACCCTTTTCCTGTCACCAGGAACGCCGCGGCTTTTTGGGAAGCATCTGACAGAGGATGAGGAGGCAGCAGAGTGGGAGGGTGTCCTCAAATGTGAAGAGACGTCAAAGCTGCTGATGAGAAATGCGATGTAGGGGTGTCTGGAAGGAACATCCTCCCCTCCTGGGAGCAGGGAGGGAGGGAAAAAAAAAGAGATGGAGCCTTGGAGGCTTAAGGTCAGGGGAAAACAAAAAAAAAAAAAGAGCTGGCAAGGAAATTAGGTGATTTGTGGTTTGAAAAAAAATGGGTGGAATCACGGTTTTGAGTTAGAGAAGTAAATGAGATTTGCTGTGGTCCTTGGGAGGTTCTTTGGGAGAGCTGAAGGGAATCCCAAGGGAGGGAACCTGCAAGAGGATGGCAGAGAGAGATGGCAAAGCAGCAGCAGAGAACCCTGAAAAAAAGGAAGGAGAAGGAGATAAAATGAGGAAAAAAAATAGTAGAAAAAAAGGGGGAAAATTATGGAAAAACAAAAGGGCAAACAAAAAAACTGAGCATCAGTGGCAGCATCAGGCATTTTTAAAATGACAGAGGAGAACTACAGGTTTGTACTATTGAGGGAAAGGAGAGCAAAATGTCAAGGGAATGTGCAGGGAAGAAAGGAAAGAGGGATCATGAGGAGGATTAGAAGTGGGGCTCAAACAGGACACAGCCACTGAAGGAATGGGAGTGTGTAAGGAGAAAAATTAAAAACCTCTCTTAGTCTTGGCTTTAGAGACTGCACAGAATCAGTTCAATACAGGCAACTGTTCTAGAGAGTGAAAGTTTGATTTGGCTCACAAAGAGCCACCAGTTCCAGCCATCCTTTGCTATCCTTGCAGGTTTTAAAAGGAAAGAAATGATAAAATCCTAGGTCTGCCCAAAGTGTTTCATCTGGACTCCACCTGGATGCTTATTCCTCCCCACACAGATCCATGCACGGTGAATTGGAAAAACAACAAAATCCTTCTTTGGGAGAGATGGAAATGTCAAATTTGACATGGCATTAGCAATCCCCTTATCTATGATAACATGGGAAAAAAGAAATAAATGGATATCTGAATTTATCCCAGCAGCTAAGGTTCATTAATCTGTATCCTGATGTAGGTATGTGTTTTACAACTGTCTAGAAAAGTGTCATTGCTCATACTAACAAATAAATTATAAATTAACAAGTAAATGAAAAATTGTTGCTGAAATATAAAAGTACATTTTTAAAAAAACCCTTTTTTTTGATTGAAAGCATTTATCCAGAAAAAGTTACCTGAGAATTTGAATTCCAGAGAAAATTGCGATTTAAATTCAGAAGACCATCAAATGAATAATTTTAACAGATTCTCAGCTCTTCTTAAACAGATGACTGTGTGTTTGCAACTGAATGTTTGATAAATGAAAAGAGACGAAATGTTCTACTTTTCAGCACATTTTTCCCCACAGCTGGTGCACAGACTGAGACTCAGTGTATGTTGCTTTAGCCGTGATTTTTCAACTTGAGCTTTACTATATTTAGCTCCACATATATTTAGAATTGATGGAAGTAAATTTCGTTAACTTTGGGAAATGGTGCTGAGCTGGACTTTGGTCCAGCTGAAAAATATCAGGGTTGCTCCTTAATTTCATGATGCTGGGAATTACCAGCTCCAGGGATTCCATCTGAACACCCTGAGAGGTTTCCATGAATTTACACCAGAAACGTGGCTGTTTATTAGGATTGTGCGTATTTGAGAAATATTGGACACATCTGGGAAAAATAAGGATACCTGGGGATTTGCTGAAGCATTTTTAATAACAGTTATAACGTGTGAGAAAGTGTTTAAATTGGCAGAAAGCTTGAGGATATATTTTTCTAAAGGTCTGTTTTGTTCAAGTAGTGTGATAATAAAATTCCATATTCCCACTCCTGCTCAGGAAGTGTGACCATGCTCACACACCAGCTGAAACATTCCATGAGGAATTCCCAACACGCTTCATTCCACCTGGATGCTTCATACATTCCCTGGTGAACAGAACTTTTGCAACGATAATTTTTCAACACATCCTGCTGATAACTTTGGGGCTGGGCAGAAGTTTTCCCCTAAAAAAAAGGGGACGAAAAAATGTTACAAAAATGAGTAGAGACTCAAAACCCAGTGGAATTTTGTGCTGTAGGTTAGTTGACAAGGTGGTATCCAGTCGAAGGTTGGACATGATGATCTTGGAGATCTTTCCCAACCTTAATGATTGTTAGATTTGCATTTTTTCTGCTTGTGTTCCACCACTGATATTGACATTGGTAACTTCCCATGGTTTGCTAAATGGCTGTGCAAGTTCTAGTTCAGGAAAATGTTATGATAAAGCTGCTGAATAAAAATGCAGTTTGAGTGATTATAAAATAACCAGCTCAAGGCTCTCACTATGCTAATGGAAACACCAAAGTTAATTTAGTTGTTATTTAGAATAGCAATTCATTCAGATCAGCAAAAACACGGTTCTCAGCCACTCCAGATAAATAACAATCAGGAAAAAAAGGAGTGATTTATTCCAATTGGATTTTATCAGCACAAGGCTGCTGCAGTGGGGAGGGGAAATTGCAGGCTCAGTAGCACAGCTCATTTCCAAGGCTGGAACATCTCCCTGGGTTTATCAGCATTTCCTGCAGGTTCCTGCCTTTCTTCTCCCAAGGAACAAGGGACAGAGGAGGAAACAGCCTCAGGTTGCACCAGGGGAGGTCCAGGTTGGGTATTAGGGACAATTTCTCCCCAGAAAGAGTGGCCAAACACTGGCACAGGGTTTGTTTGGCATGGTGGTATCAGTTGATGCTTCAGCTTAATGATCTTGAAGGTCTCTTCCAGCCTTAATGATTCCATAATTCCATGATTCTGTGACACTCCTCAGGGATCTCAGCCTGGGCAAACTCTTGCTGTGCTGAATTAAGGAGGCAAAGATTTGCATATGAATTTATTTGGCGATGCCAGTAATAATCCTCGGGGTTTATGCTGAAATTAAATCCCTCCAGTGAGTCATTTCTCCTTTCACACAATGCAAATATTTATGATTTGTGAGGAATATGATATCCAAGGGAGGCTCAGACTTCCCTGGTCAGCGTGGAAAAGGGGAGATGTGAGAGTGAGGGGCTGGGGGATGGTGTTTGCTCAGGAGAACAGAGAGGCTTTGGCCATACAAAGCCAGCCCAAATCCTTCAGAAGCCCAGCTTTTGTTCAGACTTTTTTATTAGAGAAGGTGGTGACTCCCTAAAGCTCTGTGGGATGATAAAAATGTGCAGAAGTGGAAGGGGTCTGGACAGGCCTGTTAGCACTGAGACATTTTAGTCTCTTTTTGGGGCTACTGAGCGTGGAATTCTGTGTTCCTCAGCCAAAGAGGAGTTTAGTGTTGCCTTGCTGATGGATGTGTGGTCCTGGGAGAAGTGCAGATCTCCTGTCCCTGGAATTCCAGCTGCCTCAGGTTCAGCTTTTCTATTTTTCAGACTCCATGCTGCTTTAGTGTGCAGCTCTGAGCTTCACATTCAGTGTTGCTGAGCTCTGTGCACAGAGCAGGGAGACAAAACAATTCCTGCTCCAGCTGGGGATCTCTTGTATTTGCAGGGAAAGCCCCAATGAAGGCAGGAATGATGCATTTGACTCCATATTCTCAGAAGGCTAATTTATTACTATATGATACCACAGTATATTAAAAAATACCATACTATACTAAAGAATTCAGAAAGGATACTTACTCAATGCTAAAAAGATAATAATGAAAACTTGTGACTCTTTCCAGAGCCCCGACACAGCTTGGCACTGATAGGCCAATGAGTCAAAACAACTCACATGAATCCAATGAAACAATCACCTGTGGGTAAACAATCTCCAAACACATTCCACGTGTGAGCAAAACAGAGGAGAAGCAAATGAGGTAAGAATAGTTTCCCTTTTCTCTGAGGCTTCTCAGCTTCCCAGGAGAAAAATTCTGGACGAAGGAATTTTTTCATAGAATGTGAATGGCACGTGGACAAATGATCCAACTCTCAGCCCAAGAGCACAAACCCCGTGGGCTGGAGAGAGAAAAACAAGCAGGGTGGGACTGCAGGGGCTAAAGCTGGAATGGGACAATGAACTGCAAGGTGCAAATGGAGCAGAACTGATCCCAGGGACAGAGCCCGGGAGCGCTGGTGCATTTTGGGGCCATTTTGGTTCATCTTGGGTGCAGCCCTGGCTGGGCTCTGGTGCTGCCCAAGGTGGATCCATGGAGGAGATGCTTGGAATGAATCCCTGCTTCATTCTGGGACTCTGCCCAGCCTCTGCTCCAGGGCATCACCCCCCAGCCAGTGGGACTGTCCATCAGCACTCCCAGCACATCTTGGGATCCATGGAAAAAGAGGAGAGGAAAAGCTGAATTTGCTTAAAGCCCACTGAAGAGCCAGGGCAATTGATTGTGTCTCCATCCTTTCTGAGCCACTACAGCTCGGGATTTATTCTGAATAAATCTCACTCAGGTTTTAGGGAAAGCAGAGAGGATCCACCTGGTGATTTTACATCTCATGGGCTACAAAAGTGACTCAACTGACAACTTTTATTGTTCTGTTGTCTCGAAATCTGAAAGCATTAAAAGTTTTTCATTAGAGGGAAATACTGATCCAGAAACAGCCCAGACTAGGAATCCATATGAAGAGCATTTACTGCCCAGTTTGGTGATGGATTGACTATCAGCCCAATTTAGTAATTTTACATTTTATAAAAATAAATGGCTGTGTGATTAAAGCATCGAGTGCTGTGTCTCAGGCTTACAGGAAGCAGAGCCTGAATTAGTTCACTCAATACTCACCCTGATCTCCCAGGAGGAGTTTGAAGCTTTTGTTCCAGGCTTGAACTTACGTTTTGGTAAGCTTGGATTAAAAAAAAAACAACAAATACCAAAACAAATAAAAACCAAACCAAACCAAAACCCAACCAAACGAACAAAACCCAAAAAACAAATCAGGAAGGAATCCTAATTCACAGATTCCTCCTCAATCTGGAAGTAAAAATAATCCCTTTTCCCCCATCTCCACTGCATCCAATACTTGGTCTGATCAGTGCCACTTTTTATTCCTGTAATTTATTCTTAAGCTGTTTTTTTTTTATTAATATAAATTGACCAGGAATAGAAATATTCCCAGTGTGGTTTGTGTTTTAAAAACTATTTAATGTAGAAATTCTACAGTATTATAAAATCAGCTAAAATGACTTCAGTCTTTCTCCATATCTGTGTGTAATGGATCAGTAGAGGTACTAAAAGCAATTTGGAATGCAAGTATGGGCCCTGCCAAATTAAGAGATTGGGGCAAGTCTCTATTAGGAGTTAAAAGCATCCAGCCTGTTGCCAAAACCAACTCTATTTTAATAAAAACAATTCATTTGCAGAAAATAAGAGGAAATTGAACAGGGTCTTTTAAAAAAATTTAAGAACTACAATCTTGCTTATTAGAACCAGTTATTGAAATTTAAAAATTGCAAGCTGAAAATAAATAAGCTGATTCCTGCAGTAGGTGAGCATGTGAAGAAAAGGGTGTTTTGTGCTCTTTTTGCATTTATTCCCTGGTAAATGACTGTAACTTATCAGCCATCAGACCTGGAGTAAAGGTTATGGCCGGGGTTTGTGCATTTTCTTATTCACCTTTTTCTGGTGAAAATTATATTTCACCAAAAAATTTCAAGCCTTAAATCCATCTTGTTCATCCTTTCTTCTTCTTCTTCTTCTTTTTTTCCTTGGGAAAAAGGTGGATTTAAGGCTTAAAATATGGCAAATCCCAGAGCAGGATCCCTGAGGAAGGAAGGGTGAGAAGGTCCCTGTTGGGAATATGATCCCAAATCAGCCCATGAATTGTTTTGTTTGTTTTTGTTAAAAAAAAATTTCAAAATATAAAAAAAAAAATAGTTTCTCTCCCTTGCCCCAGAGTTGGAGGACCCTGAGACTGCTCCAGGTTATCGAGCCTGACAGGACAGAAATTTTATTGCATCTCTTCTTCATCTTCCTGGAGCTGGCTCTGATTGAGGACTTCTTTTCTGGAAAATAACTTGAGCAATAAGTATTTAAATCACATCTTGTTTTTTAATGACCCAAGACACAGGTGCATCTCAAAACTTGAGTAATTTCATATTTACCATTTATTCTCTGCTGAAATTCCACAGAAGCCTGAAATTTTAGCAGGACATTAATGCTGCTTCTTGGTTTTCCTATTCCTTCCATTTTCCTCCTGGATTAAGGATGGAATTAAATCAACATAAAGCTGGCCAGTCTGCTTCTGGCTACTGGTCTGTGTTGCACTCTGGTGTCGCACAGAAAAAGCTATAATTGAGCAGTTTCAGTTATTTTAAACTTTTATTTAAAGGCACAGAATGGTGGTGTGATGCAGTTGAGTTTTGCTCTCAGCTATGGAGTTTCTGAATACAGTCCTGCCTTCTCTATTCCTGTTTTGGTAGATTTATGACTGAGGGATTCAATTTTCCATGTTGACCATGAAGGAAATGTGTGGCTGGTGCCTTCCAGGCCATGGTTAGGGGCTGCTGGTTCTACTGAAAATTCAGTATTCAGCTGTTTCTGGTTAATTTCTTCTCGATTCCTAAAATTCTTCCTTGCTGACAGTTTAAAAACTTGCTTTCTGTAATTTATGTCATCACTGAAGCTTGTGTCAGAAGAAATGTGTTTGGATTCTGAGCTAAACCCAGGAGCTGGATTTGTGTTACTAAACCAGGAATCACATTTGCATTGAATGAGGCTCGAGCTAACCTGTCGTGGTTGTATTTGAGACCCTCAAGCTTCAGGGGTAAATTTCAAAATTAAAGTACTTTTGGGGCAGAGACTGTTGAAAATGGCTCTATCAAAGATACCCAACATTAATTTAATGAAACGAGACCATAAATTACATCTGTGGGAAGTGAAAACTCGGGAGTTGTGCTGCAGAAAGTGGGACTGGCAGCATCTTCCTTGCTGCCAGGTGATAAAGTTTCTTAATTACAGCCCCAGCTGGAATGAGAAGTCTTTGGGAATTGGACTGGGTTCATACAAGCACTTATCAGGAAATAGAAATAGTTTATTTATTGATGGGGCAGCTACCAGCTTCTTGCTGCAGGTTCTTGATGGACACTTGTGCTGTCTCAATCCACTCAATTCCAAATTGTTCTTTTGTGCAAGAACTTGATGGCAAAAGCTCTGTAATTTAATTTAGCACAATGTCTTTAAAACAATGATGTTTGTTTTTTTAAATGAATATTTTATATGTTGTGTTTAATTAAAATAAAAGTCTGCTACTAATCTAGGAGACGCAAAACAGACTCGAGTTCGTATTTATGAAGTGTAACAATATTGGCAAGAAACAACTTATCTTGTTTATGAGACATTCCTCCCATTACTGCTCCAGATTGCAGACGTTTTATTGCTGAGCTTTCCATGGTTTACAATTCAACAAATGGAGCGAAACTGTCAGCATGGAAATCAGGCTGTGAGTGTGGCTGTGCAGGAGCTGAGGGGAGCATTTTCAGATCACAGGGCCTTCCTTGGCCTTGGATCCCTGAAAAGGCACAGCAGCCCTGGGGAGAGGCTGGGATTCACTCTGGAGTCAGGCAATGGTTGAGGGTGGAAAAGCCCTCTCAGACCAGTGAGCCCAAACATTCCCAGCGCTGCCAAGTGTCACCGCATTTCTCTTCACAGAGAAAAGCAAGGCACGATTCTTCCCAAGAATATTTCTGAGATTCGCATTCTCTGAGTCTCAGAGAATGGAAGCAATTCTTACCTCATTTGCTGTGCCTGTGTTTGTGCAAAAGTAGAATGCAATATGGAGATTGTTTACCCTGAGTGATGGTGTTTTGTTCCTTGGCCTGTCAGCCCCAGGTGTGTGTGTGTGTGTTGGGACTGTTGGCTGACAGTTGTCGCAGACACATTTTATGAAAAATCCTTTCCTTAGGAATTTTCCTCCTGAGAAGCTGAGAGGCCTCAGAAATGAAATGTACCCAATGGTTATCTGCTGCTGTGGGATGCAACAGGTGCGTCTGGGATTGGGCTCATGTGGTTGTTTCTAATTAATGGTCAATCACAGTCCAGCTGTCTCAGACTCTCTGGTCAGTCACAAGATTTTATTATCATTCCATTCCTTTCCTTTCAAGCCTTCTGATAAAATCCTTTCTTCTATTCTTTTAGTGTAGTATTAATATACAATTTTCTTTTTATATAATATATATAATAAAATAATAAACCAGCCTTCTGAAACATGGAGTGAACATCCTTGTCTCTTCCCTGGTCCTGGGACCCCTGTGAACACCACCACAGACAGTCACGAGATTCTGTGCAGAGGAGTGCAGAGCTGAGTGCTTGGCAGATTCAGTTTAGATGTAATGTAATAGAGTGTAATATAGTATAATAAAATAATTAATTAGCCTTCTGATAAGATGGAGTCCTCCTCATCATTCCCTCCCCTTCATCAAGGCCAAAAATATCCACTGTAGCCAAGGCCACCATGTCCCCAAGTGCCACATCCACATGGCTTCGAAACCCCTCCAGGGATGGGGGCTCCACCACTGCCCTGGGCAGCTGTGCCAGGCTGGACAACCCTTTGATGGAGGAGATTTTCCCAAATATCCAATTTAACCCCCTCCTGGCCCAGCCTGAGGCCGTTCCCTCTGCTCCTGTCCCTGTTCCCTGGGAGCAGAGCCCGACCCCCCCGGCTGTGCCCTCCTGGCAGGGAATTCCAGAGAGGGAAAAGATCCCTGGGGATCCTCCTTGGCTCCAGCCTGAGCCCCTGCCCAGCTCCCCCATCTGCTCCTCATCACACCTGAGCTCCTCCAAACACAACAGGGAAAGAGGTGAATGTTTTTGGCCTTTATTTCCAAGATGACACATCTGAACCTGGCCTTGGGCACTTCCAGGGATCCAGGGGCAGCCACAGCTTCTCAGGGCCTCCCCTCCGTCCCAGGGAACAATTCCTTCCAAAAATCCCACCTAACCCTGCCCTCTGTCATTGTGAATTCATTCCCCCTTGTCCTGTCATTCCATTCCTTTGCAAAAAGCCCCTCTCCAGCTCTTTTATTGTCCCCATTCAGCTGCTGAAATATTTTGCTCTAATTAATGAAAGCACACCCAGATCAAAGCCCAACCCAAAACTTTTATATTTTCCCTGTGTAGCCATGGAGTTGCACATCTTGCCAGGATCCTCATTAGTGTGGAGGATCTGTACCTCAATAATATTAATAATAGCACTGTGAGCTGAACACTCTGCTGGGGGAAGATGTGATTAATTAAACCAAAGCCCCCGTGATGCCAGCAGGTCTTCCCCATTTTTCAGGTGAGAAAAGGTGAGGTGAGCAGTGGTGTGGGTGTGTCATGCTCATACCAGAGGCTCTGGAAGAACACTGATGGAAATTCATGGCATTGTCCTTCCGGAGAGGGAACATAGCACAAATTAATTCAAATTCTGGATGGTGAAACTGGTCACTTCAGGGGTAGATTTTCATGGGAAAATTGCTATGTTCCTTCATATCGACATTTATTCAATGGGCACACAAAAAATAGGAACACAATTGCATAAATTCAACTACAAAGAGGCACAAAGCCCCGAGCAGTTCTGATGCAGGGCTTGTTTTTGAGACCTCCTGTCTCCCTTCCCCTCTCCCTTCCATCCTGAGCGTGTTCCCCGCTGCCAGATTTCTTCTGAGGTTTTACAGACGACTCCAAACCCAAGGATTCATTATCCTCTTACTCATTTTTTTCACACAACAATATTTTGACCAGTTTAATCATCTGCATGGAGAGTGTGGAAGTCTTGGCAGCTACTTGGCATACTAAGATAGATTCCCAAAAAGACCAGATACGCTTCAGAAATGTTGGAGAAGGAAGAGAGGAGCTGTAATTTGCTTATTAATCATGCAGGAGAACAGACAGAGGAATGTTTCTGCTCCTCACTTCTCTCCCTCTCCTCAAATTCTTTCTTGTCTGAATATCCAAATCACTTTAGGATATAAATCCCTGCATTGTTGTTCCATGTGCAATTGGCTCCATGTGGTCTTTAGGAAGGCTAAATGAGCTCCCTAAATGTCATGCTCAGTTATTCTATGGATTTTTTGTGGCTTCTAATAAAGCTATGTCAGTGGTGTTTCTAAATTTGTATAATTTTAAGTCTGAGCAGTGTAAGTTTTAAGTGCATAAGTGATCAACAACTCTTTAGCAAGATTCTTTTCCCTTTTTCCTTGAAAAAATAGTGAAGTGTGCCCTCAGGCACAGTCTGTGACCTTTATCTTCATTGGCCATTGGTCACTGATGCTCTTTTACCACTTCATACTTTACATTTCCAGTCTTTTTGCTGAGATAAACAGGGCTGCTTTAGACAGTTGGATTCTTCTGGGTGGTAAATCCATGAGAAATCCAGGCTGTATTAGACAAAGTCAAATGCCTTTTCCGTGTGAAATGGGAGGCGGTGTGAAATAACACAGCATGCACAAAGCTACTATTATGTGTTCTCTGATGTCTACACAGACAGACAAGTATCAGTGCAGAAAGTGATTATTCCAACATATTTCGAATCCATATGTTTATTCCTCCTTCCTCACAAGATGGCAGCTTGCATGGAATGAAAAAAAAAAAAAAGTGCAATAGGCTCGGATCCGTCGCAGTGTAAAAGCAGGAAGGTTCTGGAACAGGAGTTAATATTGGCCTGGATGGGACTGAATCTGCTCTTCTGGCCATGGAAATCTCCAGGTTTGGGCACTGCAGATGTAGAAGTGCCCAGAGCAGGTTCTTGCTGCTGACCAGTGGGTCACTGCATCCAGCTGGAAAATGGAAAGGAATAAAGGAGACGAGGCACTTGCAATGACTGACAGCTGCTGTGTTATTCCTGTCTTTCCAAGGAGGTTCTTACTGAACCAGATAGAAAAGTGCAAAGCTCTGTGCTGGGATCTGCAGCCTGCCCTGGGCTGGGCTTCCTGGTGTCAGGCAGTGCAGGTGGAGGGGAGGAATTCAGCAGGGTTTGTGTCTCGGTGCCTTTTGCTGCTCAAGTGACCCTGAGAAATGTCAGAAATTCTCTTTTCCTAGCCCGGTGCTTGAAGAAGGAGTCAGAGCTCTTCACTTCTTGGTCTCAAGGTTGTTTATTGTTCCTTATCTATAAAATATTTTCTCTTGTCCAGCTGAGGTCCTTTCAGCAAGACAGTCCAGGCACTCTGCCCGCCCCCAGGGCAGGGTTATGTCTTTATACTAAAAACTACCTGTACAATATTTACAATTACTTCCCAATACCCATCACCTGTGTTAGACAGTGAGCTTCTACTCTAAACCAATCCAAAAGTGCCACCATCACAGCAGGAGATGGAGGCCAAGAAGAAGAAGGAGAAAGGCTGGACATGCCCAGATTCCTCCATCTTGCCCCCTGAACCCCCATTCTAAAAACCCCAAAAATCTATTTTTCACCCTGTGATAAGTTCACTATCATTCTACTTAATTTGCCATGGCTTGCTGATCTTCATCTAAGGTTGGTGATTTGCTCCACGGGTCATAATCAAACCCACAGGGGCATCTTGGGCTCTGTGCAGGGTCTCTGAGCCCCCTGGCAGTGGTCTTGGTTTCTCAGGACAGCCAGAGGGACGTCCTGGGTTCCGACAGGTTTGGACATGCATAGAGCAAAGTCAGATTGGTAGGGGCAGAAGAAATTCAGCAAATCATGGAATGGTTTGGGTTGAAGGGACCTTAAAGATCACCCAATGGGCAGGGACACCTCCCAGTGTCCCAGGTTGCTCCAGGTCCCCTCCAGCCTGGCCTGGGACACTGCCAGGGCTGTCTCCTTGTGATATCTCCCATGAGCCCAGCAGGGCCGTGCCCTAGAAGGGTGCACCATTCCCTACAAGCTATGGTAAGAAGAAAGGAATGATGGGAGCAGCTGGGCAGATAAGGTTATTCCATATAAAGTTCTGTTATGAGCCCTGCTTCCTGATTGGTTAGTCTTGTGTTCTACGTAAGGTATGGTTTCTGTTTCTCTTTGTTCATTGGTTCCCTGCCCTCTATGTAAGTTTGGGTTTGCCTCATTTCATTGTTTTCTGGAGTAGCTCCCTACAGTTTATGTTTTTGTTGCACATTTATTGTTGTGTGCCTTTTGTTTTCCTTTATTAAACTTTGATTTTCGAGCACTCCAGTTGTACCCATCTCTATTTTATTTATTTAATTTAAATTTTTTTTAAAAAATTTATCTTTATTTGTTTATTTTTAAATTTGTTATTTATTTTTTATTTTAAAAATTTATTTGTTTATTTATTTGTCTCAGCTGATCGGGTCCCGGAGTTGCGCCCACCGCAACCCAAATGATTCTTTACTCTCCATTCCTTTGAGCATGCTGCTTGCTTGCTCTTCCAGTGGGAAGTTTCCCCCCAAAACTCTTCTGGATGTAACAAACATGAGCAAAATGTAGGGGAGGATTTCAAAGCTCGTGTTCACCCCAGGATTTTACAAAAGAAACAATTTAGTCTCTGTTAATTTGTCAGAAGTTCCTCTTGGATTATTTCTGAACATCCCACCTGGAATCCATCATTCAATTGCAATTCTGGAGCCCCTCCCAGCAGCCAGTGAGAAAAATATCACTCTGAATTCTGATAATTAGCTATGGCCTCCTCTTTTGTTTTTTGGTTTTTTTTCAGCATAAATTTATCATTTATATTTCATCCCTCTTCTGTTTTGATTTGCGTGTTTGGTGGTTTTTTCCCCCTTTTCTCCAATAAAATTCTACTTCCCCTTTTTAAAATTCAACTTCCCTCCCTGCTTTCAGATGTTTCTGGAATTTTTCAAGGTTCATGATCCTCTGCAGATCACGGCACAGAAAACAATGATAATTATGTTAATCATTACCTGAGCTTTGTGTGCTCCCATTTTGTGCTGTCACCTGCAGCTCCTTTGGAGCTGGTATTTATTCCCAGGTCCAGGAGCCCCACAGGGTGTCCGGGTACATTTTGGATCTGAAGACCATTAAGTTTGTCAGTGGAAGCTTTTAGCTCTAATCTCAGCTTTGGATGGCTCAGAATGAAAAGGGAGGATGGGGAGCTTTTCTTCCCTTCCCTCACTTCCACCTCTTCTTGTGCCTTCACTAAATTTTCTCCCAGGCTTTATCCCAGGGCTTTTATCCCTTTCTGCTCCCTCTCCCACCTCTCCCCCCTGCTGATCCCACTGCTCCAGAGGATGAATTCTCCAGCCCCAATCCCCATTTCCACTGTCTGTCCTTTGCCTGTGCCTCCTGCCAGGGTGGATTTTTGTGACATTAGAGGCATTGCAGGGACCTATTTTCATTCCCATCTGAAGACGCCTCGCTTTTACCTGTGCTGCTCCCAGTGCAGGAGCAAAAAAATAAAAATAAAAAGTTTTTACGTAGGAAAAGATTGAGAAGAAAGGTCTCAAAAGCTGGGAAAGGTGTTCTGCTTCCCTGGCACAGGGAGTCACTTCCGCTGAGCTCAGCTCAGACTCCTGGCAGCCTGTTAAGCTCAGCGCTGCTGAGCTCAGTTCTGTTACGTGTGTAATTATTTACCAAGGGTATTCTTTGTCTTGCTAAGTCACAGATGCCAAGCTCCAGTTCCATTTGCAGTCATGATCCTGTATTTGTGGACGTTCCAGTGTATCTGGAGAGCAGATAAATTCTTCAGATAATTTCATTTTTGATTGATTTTCACGTTTTAGTGACCTAAGTGCTGATCTATCCAAATGTGTGACCACAAAACTGCGTTTGAAGGTTGCAAATCCAACTGTTGCAAAGACAAAATATCTATTCAGGAAAAAAACCAAAAACCTTGAAATGTCATTTTAAATGTTTGGAAAAAGTTAAATTTGTTTCTGATGGGCTGTCCAGAATGATCCATGCTCAGGGTAATATTTACATCTTTGTGTGGGTGGCACTGCTGCTCTTGGCAGGGTTTGGAATGAGATGAGCTTTAAGGTCTCTTCAACCCAAACCATTTGGGGATTCTGTGATCCCAAATGAAGATAATAATAATAATAATAATAATAATAATAATAATAATAATAATACCATTTTCTTCTGTCAGCACCACTTGCACATGTGCTGAAGGCACTCTAACAGGCTGTCATGCTTCCTAATGACTGTAATTCATCATGGGAAGCCATCAGTTTGGAAATAAAATATTGCTCTGTGGCTTGGAGATTGATGGCCATGGCCTGTTTATTGATTGCACTAGAAAAATGAAAAAAATGGGGGAAAAAAATTAATTTTTTGAAAGCTGGTAGCACGAGGATAACTGATTTGAAATCTGCCATTTTCCTTCTTTTACAGCTCTCTGTAATGTGGTTGCAACATGGAAAGAGACAGGAAATCTGGTGTTATTGTGCAAAAGCCAACTTCATATTATTTTCTTTCCATATGTTTTTCAGTGCATTAAATATTTAAAGCAGTGTCATCACTCCTCAGAAATGAATATACCTGTCACTCACCCCTATTAGTCTCAGATTTTGAAGAGCCCTGGTTTCTGTAGCAAAACCTTTCTGAAATAAGAGCAGAGCTGACTGAACAAAGCAGAGTAGGGCAGTGTGCTTTTTTAACCTGAATAATTTGGATGACATCTGATTTTCTCATTTCTACTTATTTAGTTTGAAAGGAGGGCAGCAGATTCCTGATTGTTGAAGTTCACTGTGTCTCTGGCCAGGGGAGAACCAAACAAAAGACAAAATAAACAAATAACAAAAGAAAGACCTTGGACTAGAACCTGGTCAGGGAATCCCAGGATCACTGAGGTTGGAAAAGACCTCAAGGGTCACCAAGTCCAAGCTGTGCCCAATCCCCAAATTGTCACCAGCCCTGAGCACTGAGTGCCACCTCCAGATTTTCCTTGGACACCACCAGGGATGGAGACTCCAAACCTCTCAACACCTGACTGCCCTTTCCATACAGAAATTCCTCCTGATGTCCAACCTGGACCTCCCAAGGCACAGCTTGAGGTGGGAAAGGTCAGTAAAACCTCAATGCAAAGAAAAGTTAAGGTTGAGGGTGATGGCAACATTGGAGTGGATGCTACAAAATGGGCAAAGAGGTCCATGGATGGATTTGGTCTCTCCTCTTCCCTATTTGGGAATAGCAACTGAGAAGGTTTTCCAAAAATCTGAGTCACAATTATTGTGGATCAAATCATGTGCATTCTGTACATTTCTGTGACTTCCAAATTCAGCAGTTTGGTTTGATTTCAAGTGGGGTAGCCATGGTTACATCCACCCCAAAGTCATCTCCACTCCAGAAAAAAAATATATGACCTTAATGTCTTTTTGTGAAAGTAGGAAAGTACAGAGACATTTCCAAGTATCTGTATTTGCTAAATTCCAAATTGCCTTTCTAAAAATACGATTGTGAACTCCTTGGGAATTAAAAGGAAGACATCTATTTCAGAAGGCACAGTTTAAAGCAATTTTAGGCTGAAGTGAGGCCTCAAATTCTGGCCTTTTGTTCTGGTCATGGAGACATGGGGAATGAAAAATCCAGTGGTCATTTTTAGCTTACAGTGATCAAAATAAAGAATATTTTGACATCTTCTTCCACTTGAGCTGTTATTGATCTTAAAGGAACTCAGCTTCTTTCTTCAGCTGCAAAGTCAGGGACCAAACTGTTCCATTAATTCCATTGTATTTTGAGTTTAGCAGAGAATTAATTTCAGACTGTTCTGACTCTAATGGCAGACTCAGGTGTGGGTTAGAGGTTTTTAATCTTTTAATTCCTGCTTGCCTCCAGATTTGGAAGTGGTTAAACAGTTTAAGAATTAGAAACCAAATCAATGTCAGTGGTTTTCTGGAGAGGAGGAGGAGGAACCTCAGTGATCTCTACAGCCCTGGCAGGACGGTGGAGTGGGCTGGGGTCAGGATCTTCTGTTGTCTCCCAAGTGAAAGGACAGGAGGAAATGGCCCTAAGTTTCACCAGGGGATGTTCAGATGAGACATCAGGGAAAAAAAATATTCCCTGCAGGTGTGGTGAGACTCTGGAATGATCTGCCCAGGGAGGTGTTGGAGTCAGCACCTCTGGGAGTGCTCAGGAGGTGCTGGATGTGGCCCTTGGGGACGTGGTGCATCCCACCCACCCCACATGTGTACAGGCATTGCTCTGCTGAGTTCCAAAAATATTTGAGTTAAAAATAAAGGAATCCAACATGTCCAGTCAAGGATTTTGTTGGAAGAACCACCTACAGCTCCCAGGGTTTTGTTCCATTTTAATTTTGTTTTCACACTACAAAGAGAAGCCTTTGTTTGCACTCGGGAAGAGCACCTGTGGAATCTTTAAACATTTTCAGGCATGTTTGAAAATCTCAGCCTTGTGGTAAAGATTTAATCTATCAAAGTGGTATAAATAATGTAGACATAGCCTTAGGTGTCACTTCTTCCCCTTGCAGGTTGGAAAAGAAAAGAAGCATCTCTCTGGTGCATTTTAAAATATCGCTCAGGCAGAGCAGTGACAGATCCTGGGCTGGCCTTGAATTATGGGTGTCTATTTATTACTGATTATTTTTAAGGGCTGAAACCACACTTACAAGCCACCAGGATCCAGACCAACATAAACAGCAAAATAATGTCTTATTAAAAACCCTAAAAAAGTCACAGCCTTACCGCTAAAGGTTTTGCTTTTCAAGTAATTAAAAAGAATTACTCAGCAGAGGTTAATTGATTTATGCTTGACAGCTGACATGATGCTTGATGGATGTCTCTGGAAAACTGAATCTCCAAGACAAAGACACCTTTTTTGTAAGATTTAAGTAAAAATACCTGCAGTGTGCAACATGAAATGTCCTTGCAGATTTCCAAAATAATCATGTTTTGCCAAAAGTCTGTTTTCACAACAGAATCCAGGAAAACAGCTGCAGGTTTTGTTATGGATGTGCTCCAGAGTGAGCTCACTGTTCCTGTGAGGTTCCCCTGGTGCTGGAGAGGGTTAGAACAGAAAAGAAATAGGAAAAGAGAAATTAACAGAAAAAACTCAGAAAAGAAATTAACAGGAAAAAAAAAAAAACCTCCAGAACTTCCCTGCCCATTTTTATTAAATATCTGCATTTTGTGTCATGTCTCAAAAGTTGTTTTTAGCCTGGACATTGATGTATTGTGAATTCTGATTAATTTAATAAGTGTAAACTTCATTATTTCATGCAGTATTGCATTTATCATATACTTGGATTCAGAAAGATGTTTTCTACTACAGGAAAAATGATTGGGGAAGGTGATAATTTATGGGTGAATGGTTCAAGTGGAGGGAGACCCAGTGAAGACTGGTTGGGATGTTCAGCTGATGAGGTGCTTCCTGTGCAGCTCCTTTTATAGGATGCTCTGATAAAACATGGTGTTTCTTTCCCTAAAACCTGAATGTGTGAAAAGTTCATTTTATAACATGAAGATTGGAGTTGAAAAAGTCATATTTGTCTGTTGCTGCCTCAGACATCCCGAGCTGCATAAATACCCTGCTTGGGTGTGTTTGCCAGGTTTGTGTTCCAATGCAAAAGTGCAGCTCCCAAACTGGGAAAAACGTTTGAAAAATGGGTTTGGGGAGTGGTTTGTGGGGGTATGTGGCATTTTTGGGGTCCCCAGGACAAAGGAGGAATTGAGAATCTGACTCCATGTTCTAGAAGGCTAATTTATATTATTATATTATATTATATTATATTATATTATATTATATTATATTATATTATATTATATTATATTATATTATATTATATTATATTATATTATATTATATTATATTATGCTATACTAGAACTATACTAAAGAATAAAGAAAGGATACATCAGAAGGCTTTACAAGGTACTAATTAAAAACTTGTACTCTCTCCAGGGTCCTGACACAGCTGGACAGTGATTGGTCACTAACTTAAAACAATTCACATGAAACCAATGAAACAATCACCTGTTGGATAAACAATCTCCAAACCACATTCCAAAGCAGCAAAACAGAGGAGAAAAAAAAAGAGATAATATTGTTTTCCTTTTTCTCTGAGGCTTCTCAGCTTCCTGAGAGAAAATCCTGGGTGAAGGATTCTTCTCCTGGGAAGCTGAGAAGCCTCAGAGAAAAAGGGAAAACAAATTTTTATCTCATTTGCTTCTTCTCTGTTTTGCTCACACGTGGAATGTGTTTGGAGATTCTTTACCCACAGGTGATTGTTTCATTGGTTTCTGTGAATTGTTTTGTCTCATTGGCCAGTCAGGGCCAAGCTGTGTCAGGACTCTGGAAAGAGTCAGGAGTTTTCATTATTATCTTTTTAGCCTTCTGTAAGTATCCTTTCTGTATTCTTTAGTATAGTTTAGTATTTTTTAATATTATGCAGTATCATAAAATAATAAATTAGCCTTCTGAAAACGAGGAGTCAGATTCATCATTCCTTCCTTCCTTTGTCTGGGCACCCCACAAATACAATACTATTCCCCCTGGCTCACAGCAGCCCTCATTCCTGGGCATTCAAAAAGTTCAAATAAGTGAACCTTTTTTTTTTTTTAAATTTTTTTTTTTTCCCAGAAAATATGAGGCTGAAACTTTTATCCTTGGAAATCCATGTGAGACTGGACCCAAATGCCTGTGGCGTCTGACCCGTGGGGTGTTGCTTGCGCCCATTTCACAGTCTGGGTTTCCACAAATGCTCTCAACACCTGCAGGATGAAGGTTTGGTGGTTGGAAAGCCCTGAGGAATGAGAGGCAGGGAAAGGAGCTGATCCCCAGCCCAGTGCTGCTGTCACACGTTCAGCAGGTGCTGCTTTGTCCCTTCTGGAGTCTCAGATTAATTCTGTGAAAGCTTTCAGCCACACCATCCATGGTGTGGAAAGATGAACAAGGGCAAAGGGAGCGCAGAAAAAAGTGGGTTTGTGCTTCCAGGGCTGGGCATGGGAAAGAAAACAACTGTTCTGCAGCTTATGGTGTGCATCCATCACTGAGGGACACGGCACAGCTGGAGATGTGGGGAAACTCTGTGGGCATTTCCCAGGATCCTGGGATCACACAGGCTGGAAAAGCCTCTGACCCCATCCAGTCCAACCATCCCCAGCATTGTCAAGGCCACCTCTGCCCCATGTCCCCAAGTGCCACCTCCACATGGCTTTGAAATCCCTCCAGGGATGGGGACTCCACTCTGCCCTGGGCGGCTGTGACAAGGTTTGCCACCCTTTCAGTGAAGAAACAGTGAACCTAATTCTCCTCTAGTGCAACCCAAGGGCATTTCCTCTTGTCCTATCCCCTGGGAGCAGAGCCTGATCCCCAGCTGGCTGCACCCTCCTGTCAGGAGCTGTTGGGAGCAGTAAAGTCCCACCTGAGCCTCATTTTCTCCGGGCTAAAAAACCCTCAGCTGCTCCTCATCAGACTTTGCTCCCATTACCCTCCACCCTGGGGTTTATCCCACCCGTAAATGGCCTTGGTAAGGTTTTGGGTGCTTCGTTAGGGAAAGCAAAGAGGGGAGGCAAATCCTGCTGGGAGCAGTGTGTGGGGAACATCCTCCAGCCCTGCTCCTTGAAGGAGTCCCACGTCCCACCTGGCTGTGGAATGTCACCTCTTCTGTACTCTGGACACTGCACAGAGCCATTTGTATGCGTGATGTAAGTGCCTTCAATTTATTACTGGGCTTACTGCAATTATTGCAGTTGCTCTTAGCTCTGCTGTTGGCAAATAAAAGTGAGTGAGGTGTTGTTCTATTAGTAGGGAAGAATCCAGAGTGAGGAATGGCTGCAGAGGTGAACAACAGGATGATCTGTGGTGTTTGGCGTAAAATATAGGGTTATTTTGGTGGGGAAATACTTATATGGGAAGTAGTAGATGAAAGAAAATAACAGCAAAATATCTAAGGGCCAGATGATGCAATAAAATAATTTTGGTGTCAAAACCCAAAATGTGCTTGAAGTCATCTCCTTGGTCCTCCTGGGATGAACTTCACCCCTTTGAGGTGCAAGTACAGGAAAGTGGTTTCTTTCAGCTCTTAGGGATTTGTCAAACAATACAACCAGTGCAGCTCATCTCTGCCTCTGAAAATTACTTTTAATGGGTCTGCTTTTCACTTGTGGAAATGAGGTTGGAAAGTTCATGTGTTCCTGTCCCACTGCCTCCAGATTTTATATTTCAGCTGCTGGCTTTCTAGACATGAAAAACTTTTATCACCCAATAATTCCTGATAAACCTTCTAATTCCTGTGAAGTTTTCAAATTCCTGAAAACTTTTCTATCTCTCCTTTGGTTTTACATGCCAAGGATTGTACTTTTTAGAGGGAGGTGTTAAAATCTGAAAAAAAAAAAAAGAAAAGTAATATTCAATTTCAGGTACAAAAATTAATTAGCCCAAGAATTTCAATTTTCATAGTGGCAAGTCATACTAAATTAGCTTTCCTGTGGGAAAAAGAAAAGTTCAATTTAAACAAAAGACCTGTGTGGAAGAGCTTCTACAAACTACTTCAAGTTCAGTTTTCAGATGGGTGACAAATTAAGAGGGGTATTAAGATTTTATTCAGGTCTGAGCTTTAAGAAACTCCAACTTATACCAGAGAACAAAAGATAAATAGAGTCAGTTCTGCATGACTTCTGATATAAAAACTAATAGGATGGAAAATTACTTTGAAGTAGGAGAAGTGGCCCAGTATTACATAATTAACCGTGCTTAGTTGAAGTTGTGTAACAGCTGAGTGACAACAAGGATGTTCTGTGTCTATAAACCTCCTTTTGATACAAGTGATTTAAAAACATTTTTTTTTTTTTGCTTTGGATTTTTCCTTTTGTTCCTCACAGCATTCAGTGCTCAGATATTGTGGTGCTGCTCAGAGCCCATCTCAGGCTTTGATGCAACTGGTCAGACTCATCCCATTTATCCTGGAAAACTCACGGAGAACATAAATTCATAATGGCTTTGGTCCTGACTTCTGTGAGGAGAAGTGAATAATTTCTGAGCTCCATATAGCCTTAGTCCTTACACTCTCTAAATTTACCACTAATTTAAATTATCTGATTTAGTCTGGAAAAAAAATAAATCACCTTTTCATGTGGGCACGACCTTAGATAGATGAAGCTTTCCAGGTTTTTAATGAATACCAAGTTTTGAAAAGCACCTGTGAGCATCTGATGGAGAGTCAGAGGCAGTTTTATCTCTGTTGCTGAAATCCCTGATTGCAGAGAGGTTTGCAAGAGCAAAGGGGATCAGGGCAGAGTCTGGACAACAGCAAAGGAAGTTCAGTAATTTTTCTTTTCCTTGATGGTTTGGAGTCATGAACATGTCCTGAGTCCTGAGCTTGCTCTGGCCGCCTGTTCTGGTGGACAAGTAACAGTTGCTTTGGTTTGTGCGTGAAAATTGATAAAAACACGAGAAATGATCCCTTGGAATAGGCTTGGCCCAGCCTTCTGCACCTGGAAGTGCAGTGGGAGATGCTGCTCAGGGAGAGCAAAATCTCCCCAGAACCACAGCAGCTCAGAACTGCTGGGAAGCACCAGCAGTGAAAATGTCGAGGCTGAGCTGGGCTTTGCCCTTTGCCCCCAATGTTGGGTGTCAGGAGAACATCAGGAGTTCATCTGGACACTGGATTTCTCTTTGGAGCTGTTGATTAAGTGATTCTCCCTTTTATTTTTGGCTGAATTTGGAATAATTTTCATGACTTCTGAGGGCTCAGGTACTTCATGTTATCATAGTTTAACCTTCAGTTTGACCAAAAACCCTGCAGGGACTTACTTTGGGTCCTTAACCCACAGAAATTTGCTTCCATGCTTTTGAATCCAAGGAAAACAGTGCTGGGCTGGATGTGTGGTGTTTTGGACTTAAATTATTGGATGTGGCAGATCCTGTCTTTGCTCTATCCCCATAATCCCATAGATGGGTGGGCAGGAATCTGAATAATGGGAAAATATCTTTGCTTGGCTTGGAAGAACACAATAACTCTTGGAGGAGATGAAGACAATGGAAGAGGACAGGGAATGAGTTTTTTTTCTGGAAAACTCCAAAGTCTGAGCCAGCAGGTGGCAAAGGGCAACAGAAAACATGGACAAAATAGTGAGAAGGATTTTCCAAGGGTGATGTTTTCTCTCAGACTCAAGCTAACCAGAGAAATTAGAAATGTAAAATACTTAGCCAAGGCCTTTCTCAGAGCAAGGTTTTCATGGAGCCCTTGTTTTTTCCCCAGGAATGCCCCGAGCCCTGCCTGGCTTTAGTATGGCTGAGCCTGAATTAACATTCCATTTTGGCTGCTCTGCAGGCCCAGTCTGTCTGTAACAGGAGATTGATCCCTGCAGCTGGTGTGGCAAGTGCCTCAGAGAGATGGGGCCATTGCTGCCACACAAATATTTTCTGTTTCCACACTCGCCTTTTGAGGGGGTCACACACAACAAGACACAGGAGGAGAGCCAAAATTTCCAAATTTCTCCTTTTTTTTTTTTTTTTTGGAAGTGTTTACTTTCTCTTTTAATGGGAAGGTTAAAAAAGCAAGTTCCATTAGCAAGTAACTTGCAAAAGAAGAAAAAAAAAGATTTAATAAGTATTTAGCACTCTGGTTTGCAAAATACCATTAATATAGGGGTTTTTTTTTTCTGTTAAGAATGCTCCCCTGCAAGAACCAATGTCTCATGAAAACCTCCTCTAAAGAAGAATAAAAATGTGACAAACTCCTGAATTCAGTAATACTTGGATATTTTGAGAGGTCACAACAGAGCTGGAACAAAAGAGAAAAGTCTGACTGAAGAAGCAAATCACTGAAATGTGCCTGGCAAAGGGTGTTCAGGGTTTGCTGTCCTGAGGGTTTCATCCATCACTCAGGCTGCTTTCACTGCCTGTGGGGAACAAAACCCTTCAGATTTGCAGGCTACAGATCAAGATTGTCTTCTTCTCATCGGGGCAGGGAACCGGTGGGAAAGGTCTGGGTTCTTCCCTTCTGGCCAGGAATTTGTGGATGGATGGGCTGGTTTGTTGTGTTGCACTGAATTCTTACAGTGATTCAAGTATTTGGGAATGAAGTTTGAGACCCTAAAGGGGCTCCAGGAGAGTCACAGTCAGGTAACGACACAACACACAAGAAAGGGTTAGGAAAAAAAGGAACAAATCAAAAACCAGCTCTACAAAAGAACAAATAGCCAAACAAACTCACAGGACAAAGATGTGGGCCACATAAAATAAACCTCTCATCGTTTCCAGTATTTTACAAATTTTTTTACAAGTTTTTCCTATTTTCTGCAAACTGAGAAACCAGAGCAACCACATCTGTGAGACCTCTGGAGGTGTCTGCTCCAAACACCTGCTCCAGGAGAGTCGGGAATTCCTGACCAGAGAGAGTCTGGCCAGGAGTTTGTGGATGGATGGGCTGGTTTGTTGTATTGCACTGAATTCTTACAGTGGTTCCAGTGTTTAGGAATGAAGTTTGAGGCCTTGCAGTGCCCTAAAGGGGTTCCAGGAGAGTCACAGGTAACAACACAACACACAAGAAAAGGGTAAGGAAAAAAGGAAACAAACCAAAAACCATCTCTACAAACCAGCAAACGGCCAAACAAACCCACGGGACAAAGATGTGGGAAATAAACCTCTCATCGTTTCCAATATTTTACAAGTTTTTCCCATTTTCTACAAACTGAGAAACCAGAGCAACCACATCTGTGAGACCTCTGGAGGTACCTGCTCCAGGAGAGTCAGGAATTGCTGACCACAGAGAGTCTGGCCAGGAATTTGTGGATGGATGGGCTGGTTTGTTGTGTTGCACTGAATTCTTACAGCGATTCAAGTATTTGGGAATGAAGTTTGAGACCTTCCAGTGCCTAAATGGGCTCCAGGACAGTCACAGGTAACAACACAGCACACAAGAAAGGGTTAGGAAAAAAAAGAAGCAACCCAAAAACCAACTCTACAAACCGGCAAATAGCCAAACAAACCCACAGGACAAATAAACCTCTCATCGTTTCCCGTATTTTACAAATTTTTTAACAAGTTTTTCCCATTTTCTACAGTGCTAAAATAGAAATATCTTCACGTTTTCTCAGTATTTTACTCTTTTTGACACCTTTTTTTCTCTTGTTTTTCAATACTCAGTGTTTTCACCCAGTTTCTACTGCGTTTGTGGGACATTACAGTGCTTGGCCTGTAAATGTTACAATTATTTGGTTATAAGAACTAGATCAGGTTTTTAGGAAAAAAACCCCTCTAGTGATGTTTGAATTTAACTAAAATTTGTTTTCCTGAACTATATTGGGCCAACATTGATTCAGCTACTTTGCTTTAATTTTTTTTTTTTTATTCATTACCTTTATTTTTTTTTAACCTTAAAAACTCTTGATATGCTTGGGGAGGCTGATAAAGGTGAGGGGTTTGTGGCTTAGATTATTTCCTAAGAGCTTTAATTCTTAAAAGCCACCAGGTAAATTTATATGGAATTAATTGTGTAATCCCTAGCAGCTTTCAAGGTCTCAGAGAATACATGGATTCAGATGACTTTTACAACTCATGCTCAGGTTTTGCTGAAGGAAATATTCAGCTTTTTTGGGTACTCCCTCTAGTGCTGGAGGTGCTGCATGGCTGGAAAAACAAGCACAGGTTTGTATTCACCAGCCCAGGGAACAAATTAATGTCATCTTTTATTCCTTTATTGTTTCAGTTCATTTGGGTTTTGCTCTCAGGGGAACTTAAAAACCCATTTGAGCTGGTGGCAAAAGTGTTGTGTGACCAGTTGTGCTTGCAAAATTCGGGTTAAGTTATGCTTTAAAGATAAAAATGCTTCAAAATTTGCCAAATACAAAAGAACAACATTAAAAAGCCTTTGCTGTCGGTCGGTGCCTGATCATTAGACAAAATGTTTGGTCCCTAAATTAATCTTATATTCAGGCATCTATTTGTTGCAGTTCCTTGCAGCCACATTTAAACTGGGCTGGAAAGAAAGACCTGGATGAAAGCAACTTGGATTTTTCAGTTACATAAAACTCTGAAAGGCTTTTACAAATTGCTTCTGTGTGGGAGGCAGCTTGCTGCAAAGCTGTCACTTGAAACTTTATCAATCAGAAGACAGTGCTGGTTTTAATTATGTAGATTTTCAAAGTAAAATAACTTTTTTTTTTTTCCCTTTGCCTGAAAATGTAGAACAGAGTCAGGTGAGATCTGGAACAATCTGAAAAATTTTTGAAGAGTTTGCTGGGCTTAATTGAAATAGCTTCAAAAAGCTGGCTTTTATGGAGTGTAGTAGAGTCGAAGCATTTTTAGCTTTCTTCTTTTTAAAAGAAAAGCCTTTTTCTCTTGTACATTGTGCAAATTGTCACTAACTTCTAATTATCTCTCTATCCAGCCATGGTGCCCATCTCAGTGCTGTAAAGATCTGCACTCTCTGCGTTTTTATGGCCTAATTTTGGTGCCTTGAGCCCTAAAATAATGTGATGGGTGACAGTGTTCACAGGGGTCTTAGGATGAGGGAAAAGATGAGAATGTTGACTCCATGTTTCAGAAGGCTGATTGATTATTTTATGATGTATATGATATTAAAACTATACTAAAAGAATAGAAGGAAGGATTCCATCAGAAGGCTGGCTAAGAATAGAAAAGGAAAGAATGAATAACAAAGGCTGTGTCACAGACAGAGTCTGAGCCAGCTGACTGTGATTGGCCATTAATTAGAAACAACCAACATGGACCAATCCCAGATGCACCTGTTGCATTCCACAGCAGCAGATAATCATTGTTTGCATTTTGTTCCTGAGGCCTCTCAGCTTCTCAGGAGGAAAAATCCTAAGGAAAGGATTTTTCAGAAAATATCACGGCTACAGTGATGCTGTAGGATTTTGTGTCGGTCGGGGGGCAGAGGGGGAAGAGCTCTGACAAATCCCCTCCTGGCACTGGCACTCTGGAATTGTCACCAAACAGGTGAAATCCCTGCAGACATCCTGGAGCTTGCTGGGAAAAATTCCAGAGCTCTGCTAGAGGTGCCACGAAGCTCCTGCATCCTCAGAGAGCAGGAACAATGAGCTGGGTTTTATGCTGCTCCAGCAGGAGAGACAGTGGGAAAAGAATGTGAATTAATCATGAACACTCCATTTTGCTAATGTGTTTGGTGATGGGGGAGAGAGACAGACTGAGTGTTTCCTTTTGCTCTTTTCCTTTTTGGGTTGTTTGACTTCATTAGGAGTTGGATTTTGCTGTTTGTTCTCACTCTGGGAAGCAGGCAGCACTAACATGTCACGCCGTGGTGACGGATATGTTCTCCAAAGCCTCTTCTCCAGTGTTTATTGTGCAGCACAGTTGGCACCACTACCTGTTGAAATTGGCCAAAACCATGATTTCTACCAGAAAAAGGCACTTAGGCTCTGATTTCTGCCGGTTTTGACACCGGCTTTTTCTATTCCCTGATTTTCACATCATCTTTCTGCATTCCCTCTCCTCTGGCAGTGCTGTCCTTTTTCTCAGCCTGGTGCTTGTAGGTTGTCTGAGAAATCCTCCCAGGGTTTGCTACCCGGAGTGGGGGTGAGCTCTGCGTGGAATTCTGCCGATGGAAGTGATGGGCTGCAGCTCTTGCTGGGCTCCTTTCAGAGCAGCGGGGGTGCCCCAGTGCTCAGGGTCACAGGTCCTCACCCCCTGACTCTTTGCAGATTCCCTTTGTGAGCTCCCTTTGCCTTTTCCATGTCCTTTTCCCTGGAGTTCAGCCTTCCTGCCACTTCCCTTCCCCTGGCTGCTTTGTCTTCTCCTCCAGCTCTGCTCTAAATCACGTTGTATTTTTGGATTCCACACCTCCAAGGCTGTGACCTTTCCAGTGAACTTGAAGAATGGGCTTTTCTGGGGCTGGGAGTCTCTCAGGGTCACAACTGCTGCCTCTGATTGTGGGGCACATCAAAGTCAACTGTCCTCATTTTGGGCATTTGGACTTGGTGCCAAAAAAAAAAGAAATGTGGCAGTACCTTTGGGAATTTATGGCTCCCCACCCCTGGGTTCTTTCAGGTCACTCATACAAAAGTGCCAACTGCTATGGATGAGCTCTTTTATCCCTCCACTGCCCAAACTCCTGGCTCAGCACAAAAATTAATCAGGAATGTTGTGGATGTAGAGGCCAGCCCCCAAAGAGATTCCCACCGTGCCAGAGATCCCAATCTCCATTTCTGCCCTTCCCTTTGTGCTCCAAGACCTCTGAGAGCAAAGACATTCCAAGAGAAGCACACCTGAGCACTGGCTTCCTGTTCTCAGGCTGGCAGAGAAGTCCTTGGCTCCATCTGTGTAATTCCAGGGAATTCCTGCAGCATCCCAAGGCCAAGGAAAAACTCCCAGTGGAGCCCTGGAGGAACACATGGAGCTTGTGATGATCCCCTTGATGCTCCCATGTGGTTGATGAATTCCCATGTGGCCCTTGGTGCCTTCAGAGCAATCCTGCTGCTGCAGGAACCACATCCAGAAACTTCTCTGGAATGCAGTCACGCAGGAAAAGTCCTCTTAGATCAGAGTCCAACCACTCCCCAGCACTGCCATCACTGACCTGTGTCCCCAGGTACCACATCCACGTGGCTTTGAAATCCCTCCAGGGGTGGGGACTCCACCACTGCCCTGGGCAGGTGTCTCTTTTGGGAAAAAAATCCTGATATACAACCTAAACATCCCCTGGCATAGCTTGAGGCTCTTCCTGCCCTCTGTTCCCTGGGAGCAGAGCCTGTCCCCCACATTCCTCACTGCTCTTCCACCTCCATCAAGATTTGGGGGACAGATTCACCTTTGAGCCTGCTCGTGGTTTCTGAGCCCAAGGAAAGGATGGATGCTCTCACAACACCTCAGAAATCAAATTCCACACTCTTGTTTACTTGTCTATGAATATTGCCTGGAAATTACCTAAATTTATTTGCAGCTAGTTGAGCATCTTGTGATTCATAGGTGTCTTCCCAGTAGTACTGCAGTAGATGGTTACTCACATCTAGCAAAGCCTCCAAATTTTATTTTCAAGCTGCAGGCTGTGAAGTGGGATTGACAGTTGCTGAAATTTATGGCATTTGTAGTCGTAAAAGAAAATGTATTTGAAGTAGCACCCAACTGTGTTTGGATTATAGGTTATACACCCAGAGCACTGCTGACATTTCTGCTCTACCCCAAATGGAGAGGGATGAGGAGAATTCACCATTTAAAGATTTGGGCCTAAAAGAAGGGGTCTAGAAGTTGGCAAAATCTGCTCTTAAAATTCTCTCACCTCATTTAGGAAAATGGGGTGATTTAAAATGCCATCCTGAGATTGACATGAAAATTTGAAGCCTGTATCAGCGACTGTTATGTAAATGGTTCTTGAAAAGTCTCTGGATCATTTACTCAGAGGTGTATTTAAAGGAGGAAATGACTTATTCATACATTGTTTCATGAACTCATACTGTGATTTTTTTGTTCTTTTTTTTTTTTTTTTCCCAAGCTACTTGAAAGGAAGCTCAGAGGATTATGAGAGTGTGGAGAGCCACGTGATAAACAAGGGCAGTGGAGTGGGTATGGAGGTGACAGGAAAACAAAGCCTGGCAATAAATACTGAACAAACAACTGAGACAACAAAAACAAGCTGAATTAAATTGCTGAGCTGAGTCTTGACTCGAGATCTTTTCACTGGGAATGTCAGAAATCCTTTCAGGACTTTGACTTGCAAACAAATGAAGGTTTCCAGGGAGGATGCTCTGATAATATACCTGTCTTATGCCTCGCTCGGGGCTTCGCTCTGGCTTAGGAAAGATTCTGGTCTTTTTATAGGATGTTGTGTGCTTTTGATGCCTGAGAAAGGATCATTTTTAATCTAGAAGGGCATTAGGAAGGATCAGCCTGGGCAGCTGGGAGTCGCTGGGACGCTTCAGTCCTGTGACCCATCTGATTACCTGGGGAATGAGCAAGGATGGGCCAGCACAAAGATCCTTCCCATAATAGCACTGCTGACCCCATAATAATGTATTTGTGATTTGATTTATTCTTTCTAGAAATCTTTTTAATATGTCTTTATTGCTTCTGATTCAATTAATCCCTTTCCAGTTCTTCTTTATCTGGGTTGTTCTGTTTATCCAGCAGCTCGTGCAGCCACAAGGTTATTGTAGCTCAGAGGAGCTTTATGTTTTGTACCTTTGATTAGCAGGCTTTCTGTTCATTTTTTAATACTTTATTGATTCCCACATGAGTCAGGTCTGTGGGAAACATCAAAACATCTCATTTAAAAGTAACTTGGTAAAGAAAACCCAGTTTGCTGCAATTGCCCTATTTGTGTATCAGGTTCATGTTGGAAACTGTGTCCAGAGCAGATAGGCACCATGGAATATGTTGGATTAGCTATTTCTGCTTCTCTGAAACTGTAATTGAAGTATGAAACTTGCCATGGGCTTTTCTTTAGGCTCAGATTAATTTCTGAGTTAACAGATACAAGCACCATCTCTAGCTTTACAGTTTGGCTTAACTTTAAATACACTTTTGTTCTTTGTTCTTAAATTATTTTACTGCTTATTAATAATTGCAGATCAGTTTGACTGGATGAAAAATATAGTCTGGAAAAGGCTAAATCTTGACTGCAATGAAAATATATCTTTATATCTTTATGATGGAGCAAATGCCCTGAGGGAATAGATTTAATTCAGCAAGGAGGGTTTTTCAAAAGCTTTTGTCTTCTGCCCTCTCGCAGACAAATTTCGGCAGAAGAAGAGGGTTCTGCAGCTCGGTGTAATCAATAACCTGACTGCCTTTCCTCAGGCTCCTCCAGGCTGAGGTTTAATTTGGTGCCTTTCTGGAAGCTGTCAGAATGACAGAACCATTGAGGTTAGGAAAGACCCCCAGGATCACCAAGGCCAACCTTTGGCCAACGCCCTCCATGCCTGACCATGATTTCAGAGAACAATTTTTTCCTGGTATCCAATGTAAATCTCCTGGCACAGCTTGAGAGGGGACCTTGGTCTGGAAGGAGGGAGAGTTTCCATGGGTTTGGCTTTGTGTGGGTTGGGGAAAATCAGTTTGTTCTGGGACCCTCAGGGAGAGCCTGACTCCTCCAACTTTAAAAATTTTTAAATTTCAGAGATGCCTGGGTGTTGCTGTTGTGATATTCTTAGTTTTGCCTGAGTTTTACCTGGCAGTGAAGGTTTCCCAGGATGTCAGGGTGACTCTGAAATGCTGATACCTCGTGGATACAGATTGGGATGAAACCACTGCTGGCTACAGCTGCTGCTGTCAAGATAGAGAATAACTCTGATAAATTTAATGTAGAGCTCCTACCCTTGCATTTTTATTTGATCTTGGGATGCCTAATTCCAGTTTGGATGTAGAGCTGCAGAAACCTTCATGGTTTGGCCACTGACATTCATTAATGGCTTTAAACCAATAAACCAGAGTTGGTGTAGTTGCCACAGCCATGGAAGGAGAGTTATGGCTCAGCTCTCCTTGGCTTAATTTCTCTGTGTTCAGCTGCCTCTGGACTTGAAGACAAAGGGGAATATTCAGGGTCATGAAAGTGAAAAGGTATCAGAGATTTTCTCCCATTTATCCTTGCCAGTTGTACAGAACAGACACTTTTGGGCTGAAAACTCCTCTGTGCAATGCAATGATTGATTGTGTTATATTGGGAGTTATTTTTCATCAAATGTAGCTCAGGAGCTGGATGCTGAACCATGAAAGCCTGTTTGCTCAGTGGCCCTTTTCTGGGGCTGGTTTAGAAATGTCCTTGGAGGAATTCTCTTGTTCTTTGCCTCCCTCAGAGCTGTCTCCGGTGAGCTGTGGAGGAAAAGGGTGCCCTGAGCCTCTGTGGTTGGACTTAAACAAAGATTTACTCAGTGCAGACACTATGATTGGATTTTGTGGTATTCTGTGCATGTGCCAAACAAGAGAAATCTCGTGTTTGAGAAATCAGTTTGTGGCAGCAGGAAGAACTTAGTCATGGAACCTCAGGGTTGCAGGAGGCAGGAAAATGATGCACGGGGAAATTAGGCTTAAATCAAGGCATTGTGGTTAAGATTTAATCCTTGTTTTTCAGCAGAGAAAAAATGTGTAACTCAAACACTGAAGAGAGTACAGTTATAAATCTGAATAATAAATCAGGCATGTGTTTAGGCAAAGACATTGCTTGCGTCCCTCTTGAAATATAGATCTGTGGTATTTCTTATTCAAGTTAGGAAATAGAACTTCAGGACAGTAAAAACAAAATTCTTTGCTTGGCTCCACAAGGCAATAATTCACCCAGTCCATCTCCATGTGATGCACACATGTTAAAGAGAGATAAATCAAGTGATGATAAGAGTTATTAATTGTCCACATGAAAGAGCTCGGGCCTGACCTCATGCTGCTGGAAGGGATGATCAAACCAGAGTGGAGTTTGCAGAGAAGGAGGCAAGAAAAAAAAACCTTTTCTTGTGTCTTCCCAGATGTGTTTTGCCCTTCTCTCTCCTGCCATCAGCTGTTTGTCTTTATGCATGGTGTGAGAAAAGCTTTCAAGTGGGAAAAGTGGAATTAAACCTATTCCTTGTTTTGCTGTGTTTAGTCCCTTCAAACCCTGCTGAAAGCCCATCTTACCTTTCCTCTGTGACCATGGATCAAAGCCTCTTTTATTCAGTGCCCCCAAACAGCTGATTGATTGGCTCTGGCTCCTTTTTAATTTGCTGTCTGTGTGGGAATATTTTTTTAGGTTTGAGATGTGGCAGTGAAACAGATTCTGGTCTGGACTCTGCTTCTTGCTCTGTATATTAAGGTAAAAAAGCCATAGGTGTGCCTTGAGCCTTCCAATCCCACAGAACTGGGTTTTCCGTCTGTTTTATTGGACTGTCAGTGGTTGGTTGCTTATTTTTATTTGCTGTTCAGAAAGTGAAAATACCTAAGTGAATGCAAGTATCAACTTCACTAATTCTAATAGGCAGCTTAATAAACAATAAAATAATAAACCTAAATATTTCAGTGCCACCATTGCTCCGAAGTCTGCTGAAATCTGAAATTGCATCTGAAATGCTGAACACTTTAGGAGCAAAACAAGCTGGGTGCTTTATTCTGAGTTTTTTTTGTGTACAGGAGCCCCAAACCCTCCCTGCTCTGAAGAGCCTTTTGTGCATACAATCACGTCTTTTAGGTTTTTAGATATTCAAAATACCTTCTGTGCAGAAGCAGCAGAGATCAGGGCCTAATGGGACAAGAAGCAGAAGAAAGAGCTCATTGTCAGGAGGTAATAACTCCTTGTCATTCTCCGTGGGAGGCTGGTGGAGGTTAAAAAAATTGGGAAAGAGTGTTGCTAAGCACTTGCCATATCATCTCTTGGTTAACCAGGATAGCCTGGTTTAAGATCTCCTTTCCAGTAAGGTTTAAGTAATTGTCCTGCAGCCTTTTGCTGGAAAGTGAAGCTGAATTTACTCAGTCAGTCTTCTGAGGTAAGTAAACACAGCTAAGTATTAAAACTACAGTGTTGTCTGACCTCTCTGAGACCCTTCTGGAATATTTTGTCTCCCCATTAAGATTGTCCCAGTGGTATCTCATAGTTTTCAGGCCATGTTGCTTTTTGATCCTCTGCTGTAATGTGATCCTGAACCCCCATTTTTCTGGAAATGCCCATTTTTTTCTGCAAATTGCCCACATGGGGACGTGAGAGGGGACACTTTGAGGTGGCAGCATGGCCATTCCTCATCAATTCACCACTCATTATTTGAAATCCTCCTTCACCTCCATCCTGGCAAGCATGGAAATTCATTTCCCAACTCCAAACCTCTTCAGAATCCCCTCCTGCAATGAAAGTCCCTCCAAAGGCAGGAAGGCTCTTTGACATTTGTTAGTTGGCTGATCTGTTTGAGAAATCTTACATAAACTCCAGCAGGGGAGCTGCCAATTCCTGCACGTTGGAGGAGAAATGCTGCCTTATTTGGAGAGGTTTGCTCCTACTCGGGGCCACAATAGTGGTTTCCAAACTCCTCTGGTATTTGATGACTGTGGCATAACTTTGGAGGGCTTTGTGTGCTTTGTGTGCCTCCTTTCAGCTCTTCTGGGTGGCAGTCAGGGAGAGTCCTTGTCCCTGCTGCCTGGGGAGGGGAGGGAAATGAAGGGAGGGATGGGCTTGTTCTAGCCCAAAAACAACCTACAGAAAAGCCCAAAATGAAACTGCCTCCTTCATCCTCCTTTTAACCTGGATTTTTTTTTTTTTTTTTTTTTTTTTTTTTTTTTTTTTGCTTTGCTGAGGAATAGAAAACAGAAATATGAGGATTTGTCTGAATTTCTGGCAGACATCAGCTTTGGGAAGGGTCCTGACCTTCCCCGTGGGCAGCAGCAGCAGCCGGGGCTGAGTCCTTGGGGTGATCCTGCCGTGGTGTGGTGCTCCTGGTCCCTTGGGACAGGGATCCCTGTCCAGGGGAGGGAGCAAAGGAGGCTCAGGGATGACCCTGTGGCTCTGCACAACTCCCTGCCAGGAGGGGACAGCCAAAGGGGTCGGGCTCTGCTCCCAGGGAACAGGGACAGGAGCAGAGGGAGCGGCCTCAGGCTGGGCATTAGGAGTAATTTCTTCCCAAAAGGATCATCTGCTCAGGGCAGTGGTTGAGCTCTCCTTTCTGGAGAGATTTAAAAGCTGTGTGGATGTGGCTTTAAAGGTGGTTTAAAGATCTTTTCCATTTGAATCCATGAGCCCATGGCCACCAGGGTGACTTCTTCAGCAGTGGTGTGAGG
This sequence comes from Molothrus aeneus, assembly GCF_037042795.1. NCBI lineage: Eukaryota > Metazoa > Chordata > Aves > Passeriformes > Icteridae > Molothrus > Molothrus aeneus. Next base: position 36,321,305 of record NC_089652.1, on the reverse strand, counting down.
CCACACTTTGGGGATGGAGCTGAGCCTTCTCCCATGGTGACTTCCACCAGTGGATCAAGTGCAGAAATGTCTGTAATGAATCACTTTTGTGGTCTGGGGTGGTGCTGCCAATGCTGTAATGTTGGGGCTTCAGAAACACATTGGAAAAGAAAGGCTGAAAAATCCCTTTCCCTGACCTCTGCATGAATTCAGTCACCCCCTGCACAATTCTTTCCTCTCTTCACCTATTTTCTTCTCCTTTTATTCCACAAACAGTTTGTTTAGGAATGTGTGTTACTTTGTGTTACTGTTTCTTTGGAATTTATTTGTTGCCATCTCCAGAGTTGGTTTTACATGTTTAATTTTATTATGTTCATGAGGCAATGTTGGCAGGAACGGCGCTATAAAAAGCATTCATTTCATGGAGTGGTACAAACATGTTTTCAGCTGAATTGATGACACTGAATATAAAACACTTCTCATTTGCTCTTCCCCTTAAGGTTTGTTTAATGAACTAAAGTTTTTCTTATTACTTAGAGGTGCAGTTCTTTCTACCCATCCAGAAAGAATACAAAACCTAATGGGCATTTCTGGCTGCCATCTCTTGGAAATAACCTGCTTAAGGAACACTTCTCTCTGAATCTTGGGGTGTCATGGGAATTCCTCCACTCTCTTCTTTTTTCTTACTGTTCCTCCCTGAACCTTGAACTCTTTCTTGTGAATAAAAATGACTCTAAATGAGGAGATCTGTATTAAGAAGCCAGTTGGGAAGGGAATTTGGATGCAGATTTGTGTTTACACTCAGAGAATTTGTTTGAGGTAATTTTAGGGATTAAGACCACCCTTTCAGATTGCATCCACGCTGCCTGCGAAGAGCCATGATTTATTGAATTTACATATGATATCTCTCCCTGGCAGTGGGGTAATATTAATTAAAGTGCTCATTACTGTTTATGATCTGATACTGTGCAGGAGGCACTTCCTTAGGGGATGAATAAGGGCTGGGATGGAAACACCTGTGTTTCCAATGCTGTTTTCCATGCATTGGTGTCTAGAGGCTCAGAGTGGTTCTGTCTCCATCCAGGACTCATCTTAATCCATAATTAATTTGCTGGTGGGGCTGTCCAGGTGTGCCACGTCACGTGGGGGAGCTGGGAAGGGGAAGAGGGGGAAAAGCAGAGCCTGAAGTGGGATAATCTCTGCTGCTTTCCCAGGGACAGGTGTGGACATGCAGTTAATGCCTCAGCAAGGGCTTGATCTCCTGCCCACCACTCCAGCTGACCTAGAATTTATGGTAAATATTAAAAAGAGTTAGAACAAGCTGTTGCATAAACGGCTGTGCCTTAGATCCTCACTCTTGTAACTCCTCATCCTCCAGCATAGCTCCTTTTCCCACCACTCATATGTTGGGACAGCTTCAGTTTGGGCAAAGATCAATTATTTATCCAAGTTCCTTCACATCAGAAGTGTAAATTAAAGTCACCAGCCTCAGAGTGCCATGGGACACCCATGATGGGCACTGCAAGGGGGAGATGCCACACGCCTGACTGAGCTTCTGATAGACACGGGAGACTTGGAAAAGTTTTGGAGCCACTGACTTCTCAAAGCCTGTCAGAAAAACCATTTTTCCCCCAATTTCAGTCAATTGCTGGCTGACAATTGAAAAGCAGGGATTCAGGGAGTTCACCCACGCTGGTGCCTGATCCCCAGTGCTATGCAGCCCTTTCCTTGGAATAAAAAGGAAAAGTACACATATGAGGTGCCAACTGGAGTTTGTTAAACATGGAGCATATGTGTTATTTAGATTTGGAATGTGGTGAGCTTATGAAGCTATTCTTGGGAAAGAAGACAAATAAATTGCTGGTACATCAAAATAATTTGTAACAAATAGATTCATGGAAAGCTTGCTGGAAATGGGGCACGAGGCACATGACAGAGCCCTGAAATTCAGCTTCCAGCTGGAGCCTCTCCATCCTGCAGTGACGGAGTTTGAGGAATGTGGTTAAACACAGGGCATCCTAATGGTTGGCAAAGGGTTTTAATTTATTTTTGATGGACTTTGCAGCCTTCTGAGTATGATTGGGAATCAGATTTTCAGTTCTCACCAGCTTTATTTGGTCTGAACTCAGAATTGCTCTGTGAGGAGTGAATTCCAGATTATTCAATATGAACTCAGAATTCCATTGAAATGTTGTGGTCTAGGCTTGTCTGTCTGTGTGATTATTAAAACTGATGGTAGAACTCAGAATGCAACATGAATTCAATTTTTTATTGCACAAGAGGGGGGCAAAAAAGATGCCAAAGGCTGCCCCCAACCCAAATATTGTACAGTGCATATCAAATGAGATCTGAACATCAGTGATTACATTTTTAGTAGGATGAGTGTTCTGACTGAAATGCAGCAATCTGTCACTTGGCCTTTCTGTGACATTCAGTGCATTGAAATTACCAGGCAAAGATTGCTTTTTGACATGCTAAATTAACTGAGTTGGAAATTGGAACTTTATCATGGCTGCTAATTGTTACAGGGAGAGGGAAGGGTTGTTTGTCTTTTATATTCTGAGCAGGCTATTCAGACAGCGGTTAATAAAAAAAAAATAAATAAAATAAAGATATTCTCCAAAAGGGTCATTTCTGGAAGGAGTAGAACTGGTTAAGAGAAACCACTTTTAATCTGAGCCGTGGCAGTGCTGAGCACTTTGCCTTCAATTCCAACCAGAATTAGAGTTTATTGTAAGGAGATAGATGACCTGGCAACACCATTAATAAGTAAAGAAAAAACGATTTAAAAGGATGTTTTAGGCATTTGAAAGTTTTGGTTCAGCATGAATGAGGGTGTTTCACTCCCAAGTTTTTTTTCTCTTGGTGTTGTTTCTTCGGATATGTAAAAATCCAACTTAACCTAATGCTAAATGATTATGCTTCATATGCTTTGCAAAATCTGCTGCAATAGCAGCCCTTATGTTTTACTAAAAATTGAATAATGCTTTGTGTAATTATGTGGTTTTTTTTAAGCATGGACTATATTTTGCTTGCTTTCTACCGATTTTACCAAGTGTAATTTTGTTTCTGAGAGATAAATGATAAATCCATGTAAATTGTGGCAGGTGATGGTACCAGGACCCTCTCTGTAAAGTTGAGATGTTTCAGGTCTGAAAATCTATTTACTCAAGCAGTCATTATCTACAAATATCAACAAATCTATTTATTTTTAGCTCCCTGACAAACAGGAGCTCTGGACAGATGTGTAAATGAAATTTCTGGAGGCTTTTAATTGGTATTTCAATATCAACATCAGTGACTTTGTCTTGAGGGACAGATTTCACTGATATTTATCAATTATCTGAGAGGTCTCCAACCTTGGCTTCCCATTCCTAGCTGTGAGATGTGAATTCCTGGGCCTTCTGCTAAGCAAATACTTGGAGAAATACTTGGGTGGTGTGCTGGGAGAGCAATAGAATCAGAAAGTCTTAAAATCCCAGAGTGGCTTGGGTCAGAGGGGACCTTAAAGTTCATCCCATTCCACCCTGCCATGGGCAGGGACACCTTCCACTGTCCCAGGCTGCTCCAAGCCCTCTCCAGCCTGGCCTGGGACAGTTCCAGAGATGTGGGGAAATTAAAAAAGGATGAAATTAAGAAAATATCCCTGTCCATGAGGTCTGTTAGACCTACTTTTACTGTTCCTCTGGGAAGGAGCTCCAGGTACCGATGGCAGTTTGATGTTGTGTTGGTGTTTAAAGGGTCCCAGGATGAGGGAGGAGATGAGGATCTGACTCCATGCTTCAGAAGGCTGATTGATTATTTTATGATATATATTGTATTAAAATAAAATGCTATATTAAAACTACACCAAAAGAATAGAAGAAAGGATTTCATCAGAAGGCTGGCAAGGAATAGAAAGGAAAATTGAATGATAATAAAATCTTGTGACTGATCAGAGAGTCCAAGCCAGCTGGACTGTGATTGGCCATTAATTAGAAACAACCACATGAGCCCAATCCCAGATGCACCTGTTGCATTCCACAGCAGCAGATAATCATTGTTTACATTTCATTTCTGAGGCCTCTCAGCTTCTCAGGAGAAAAAATCCTAGCAAAAGGATTTTTCATAAAATACGTCTGTGACATGATGTCACTTGATGGAATTTTGATTTAATTTTGATTAATTCCCTCTGGTCCTGAATTAAGGGAGTGGGATGGCCAAAGGGAGGGAAAGCACAGCCTGTGATTTGTGTGCACACCACACAGGCCTGTATAAATCTGCTCAGTCCCCTGCTGGCATCCAAGGAAATGACTCCTAGCCAGGATGAAACCACGGGAGTTCAGTGGGATGGTGGGAGCAGCATCCCTTCCCAATCCCTGTGGCCGGGGATGGGCAGTGTGGGGACAGCTCCCTGCAGAGCTCCTGGGGCACTGAGAGTCTGGCAAGGGATGGAGGGCTTGATGTGATGCTGATGTGCTTATCACAGAATTTTAGGGTACCCTGAGGATGTTTCTTTGTTGAGTCGTTAGTTTTTCCAAATCATATTTGGGGAGAAAAGGAGCAAAAGGCGCTGAGGGCTTGATCCAACCACTGCAATCCAATGTGTGTGTGAGGAGGAAATGTGCATGGCTGATCCAAGGAAGGTTTTACCTTCCATTCTTTCCTGGGCATGCAGTGCTGCCTCCATAAGGTGTTAAATTCATATTAACACCTGAATGTCTGCAGACATCCTAAATATCTGAAGGAATGCTTGGCTTCCCCAAGCTCTGGCACAGGTATGGAGCTCCCATTACCAAATCTGCTCCCTGTGGGTGGGGAAACCCAGAAACTGGAGATGTCCCATCCCTGGAAGTGTCCAAGGCCAAGCTGGGCAGAGCTTGAAGCAACCTGGGATAGTGGAAGGTGAGGGAAGGGAAAAAAATGGGCTTTGAGGTCTCTTCCAATCCCAACCATTCTAGGATTCTGTGATTATTATACATCAATAAATATGTGAAATAAATTAAATATTGTTTATTAATTAGAAACATTAATGCTGTTGATGCCTTGTGCAGGCTGCCCTGGAGCAGAGGCTGGGCAGAGTCCCAGAATGAAGCAGGGATTCATTCCAAGGATCTCCTCCATGGATCCACCTTGGGCAGCACCAGAGCCCAGCCAGGGCTGCACCCAAGATGAACCAAAATGGTCCCAAAATGCACGAGCGCTCCCAGGCTCTCTCCCTGGGATCAGTTCTGCTCCATTTGCATCTTGCAGTTCATTGTCCCATCCCAGCTTTAGCCCCTGCAGTCCCACCCTGCTTGTTTTTCTCTCTCCAGCCCACGGGGTTTGTGCTCTTGGGCTGAGATTTGGGTCATTTGTCCTTGGTGCCCAGCTGGAGCAGGAATTGTTTTGTCTCCCTGCTCTGTGCACAGAGCTCAGCAATGCTGAATGTGAAGCTCAGAACTGCACACTAATGCAGCACAGGGTCTGAAAAATAGAAAAGCCAAAACCTGAGGCATCAGTGTGACACGGGTGGCTCAACACAAGGAGCCAAGAAATGAAGAGCAATGCAGTTGTGTTGCTTTATCAGAGGGATTGCAGCCCTTCTAATTACAGGCCAAGTTAGTTAATACAAGCCAGGAGATAAAATGAGACCCCTTGTGAGGAGGATGCACAAAAGGTTCTCCCATTTCCTGGCAGTTATTGGGTAGGAGACCCTGGTGGTTCCTGTTCCGTTCTCCTCCCGTTCCACCTCCCGCCCCGGCACGTGTGGGTTGGAGTCAGGGAGCACGGGAGCCCGGTGTGGGTGGAGGCTGTGTCTCAGAAGTTTTGTCTTGAAGCTTTTGGATCATGTGGCCTTGTAAAAGAAGTGAGAGACTGGGGACAGGTGTGTAATGATGTTCCCTAATGTTTTGGCTTGCAGTGCGAAGGCACCTTCTGAAAGTAATTGTGATAATTAGAGTTTGCAAAACACTTGGAGTGATACAAAGGTGCCGTGGAGGAATGTGAGGTAGGAGAAACAGTCTTGTGTTTTAGCATTTCAGGAAGAATCTTGATAAATTATGGATTTAGATATTGATAATTTTCAAATTTGCTCAGTAAAACCTGTTCTAAGTCTCTGTGGGGAGCCAGGGTGGAGCAGGGTTCACTGCCTGAAGGGGCTCCAAGAGACTGCAGAGGGACTTTGGACAAGTGATGGAGGGACAGGACAAGGGGGAATGAGTTCAAAATGACACAGAGTGGGTTAAATGGGATATTGGGAAGGAATTCTTCCCTGTGAGGGTGGGCAGGCCCTGCCACAGGGTGCCCAGAGCAGCTGTGGCTGCCTCTGGATCCCTGGAAGTGCCCAAGGCCAGGCTGGATGGGGCTCTGAGTAACCTGGGATAGTGAAAATTGTCAGGGGTGGAAATGAATGATCCTTAAGGTCCCTTCCAACCCAAACCATTCTATGATTCTGTGGCATCTTCCAATTCAAGAATTCCTCTTGAATTCTTTCCTGGGCCTTGTCTTGCCCAGCCTTGGGGCTCTGACATTGGGGAGGTGATGTCTCTGCACCCCATTGTGTCCAGTGGGATTGTGAGGGCTGAGTGCTGCTGGCAACCCTTGGCTTTGTGACTTTCTGCCAAACTTTCAACCATCTTCAACTTCATGACTTTCTGCCAACCCTTCAGCCATCTCTGTGGTGGTGGATGAACCTTCAGCAGTTGATTGTGGGGTTTTCTGCCACGCAAGTGGCACAGGGTTGCAGGAAATGTTGTTTTGCAGGAAATTGTTGCTTGGGTTTTGAATTGAATGCTTGACATGAGGAGGGAGTGGATTTAGGGCTGTGGGAAGCCCATCCAACTCCCTTCACTGCTGATGGAGTTTTAGGCTGTAATTACAATTCTCTTTTCCATGGGAACCCTGGGTCATGTTCAGTGCACATGACAGCAGCAGGGAGGGGAGGATCACGATGCCAGAGCAAGCTCAATTTGACTCATTTAAGTTGTGATTTAAATATTGTAAACATTTCTGTGTGGTGGAAAATCACCTTGGCTGCTTTAGCCCCTGCTTGGTAAAGGATAATATCAGATTAGGTTGGTGGGAGGCATTTGGGCTGTGTGCTTAAACCTTTTGTGTGGATATTTCAAACTACTCACTGGGGGACAGCAACATAATTTATGGGGAAAAATATAAAAGTTTTATGCCTGTGATAGTTGCAGGCTCAGTTTTGCCTTGCTCTTTGCCTGTGAATTTGATTGATATTATTATGAGCTTATCTTGGTTTTCAGACAGATAGAATGCACCTCACTGTTTAAACTTTTTCTCTGTTCAAATATAAAAAAAAGTCCTTTTTTTTCTCCTCAGTTGAGGATTTCCTTTCTCCCCAGCTCTCCCAAGGCTTGGCTGGAATGATTTGGGTTTTGTGATGGACCAGGGGCTCTGGTTTTTGGCATCCCCCTGGAGCTGCAGGCTCGTTCCTGCTTTGTTTTGTCGCCCCTAAATGTGTGAATTTTTGAGGACAGGACTCCCTCGCGTGGTGGCACCACGCAAACTTCAGCTGCTTCCCCTGCAAGAAAAATCCAAAATTCCCCTTTTTTCTCCCAAAACCAGCAGTTTTCACACAGTTGTGTAGGGACCTTTCCACTGCTGGAGAGGCTGAGAAAAGAGAAAACATTGCTGAGCTCTTCTATTCTTTCCAACCCAAACGATTGTGGGAATCTAATCCCAAAAAATCACAATATTTCTATTATTTAGAATTCTAGAGAACTTCAAGCTAAGCAACAGTAAGTGTTCAAAGAATTTTTTTTTTCTGAATGCTAACTATTCCCAAGGCTCCAAATAAGTTTTTGACTTAAACTTATAGGAAACAGGCAGCGGGTTATTAATATGGTGTTGTAGGAAAATCAGTGTTCCTAATGGAAATCAGTGTGCTCAGAATAGGACAAAATTTGGCAATCAACTGCTGCTGCTTCCTGAATATTAATTAAATTACATTAGTATATATAGTGTGTCTATAAGTCATATATAGACACACTATATATGAACTGATGATATGTTAAATATGTGAAAATAAAATACATTTTATATATTTATAATCATTAAAATAAATGACTATATAAAAGTATATATAATTATCTATATGTAGATATCGATATAGATATAAATATTTATAATATTTTTAGATATCTATATAAATATATATATATCTAAAATGTATTTTCAGTATTTTCTGTTCAGGTTGAAAATTTGGCCGTGGTTATCCCTGTGCACTTTCATGATGTGGAACCTGGGTCTGCTCAGTGTCCATTGCATGGGACACTTCCAATTTCTGTAGTGGAACTTTTTTCCTTAAAATTCAGCTGGTGAGCTCATCCCTCTTTTGCAGTCAGTGGGAATTAGCCCTATCTTTAACAACTGAATTCTCATGGAGTTTAGCCTAGATAAGACACAAAAAGAAGAAGGAATTTTCATCCTCCTCTGACTGTTTCAGTGTCATAAGGGGGGTGAGACTGTTTCTTTTCAAATTTCATAGCCAAAACTTGTATCATCAAATATATTTTAAATTGTAGTTATTTTCTTATTTTGGGAAATTATTGTTTCCTCTCTCCTAGTTTCACAATATTTAAAATTAGATTTGCCTAAGAAGGCATTGGGCTTGGGAGCATTTTATTAAGATTTTCTATTTTTATTTTTAATTCAGTAACAGGTATTTCACTGACAGATTAGAAGCCTCTTTCTCTCTATGAGCATTTTATTAAATACTCAGCTGTAGATACTCAACCCCCCCTCCTCCTCCTGAGCTGGTCCCTTTGGGGTGTGGGGTGCCAAGCATCCTCTTCCTCATGTTTAGAATGCCAGAATGGTTTGGGTTGGCAGGGACCTTAAAGCTCCTCTCACTCCAACCCCTGCCATGGGCAGGGACACCTCCCACTGGACCAGACTATCACAAAAGCCCAAATTCCCAAAATGAAATAAAATGGCCAAGTCAGACCTGCTCTTTGGGACCATGGCTGTGGAAAACCAGACTTTCCACACGTAGCAAAGCTGCTTTTTATTGGTTTGCAGGTAAATACACAATATTGGAATAATTTTCCATCTTCTTTTCTGCCAAGAATAATTCAGGGAGGAATCTGAGCTTTTAACACTGAGCTCAGGACTCGTTTTTTTCCTCTTTCCACTTGCCATGGGAGTGTGGAGAGGCTGCAGAGATGGGACCCAGCACCCTCCAAGTGTCCCCATGGAGCATCTGTGCCACAGTGCCCAAGGCCAGGGATCACTCCAGAGACAGATGCCTTTGGAGGCACAGACGTATGTGTTTCTCCTTTGTAAAAAAAAAAATAAATTAAAATATATTAAAAAAAAGCCACCAAAACTCTTGCAGTTTAGACAGCTGGTCTGGCAGTTGGTAATGTGAAGGCCTATTAAAATATTTATGCTATTTGTTATTTAACTTCATTTGTTTTTTCCCAAGAATTTGGATATGGGCTGATTAAATAAAACCACGTGAGGCCGCCTGGGGTCGGGAGTGACAAGAATTGGCAGAAATTTGGGAGCACTGGCAGCACAGGGGGCTAATATTCTGTCTTTCACTCTCCTGAGATCTCGTCGTTCTGTTTGCCTTCTGAGCGAGAGGAGGTGCTAATAAATACACTGAAAATATTTTCACACTTCTGCTGGGTGGAATTTTGATTGGGGAGCTGGGGCACAAAGGGCTGGCTTCATGGCAACTTGGGAGTCGGTGACAAGGCTCCCTTTGACTCAGCCCCAGCAATCAGAAACGACACCCCCAGCTCAAAGTTTCAGTGATTTGTTATTTTGGGTGCTCACAGAACTCGCTGTGGAGGTTTTGGTGAAGGATCCGACTTCTAAAACTTCTCAGCTGTTCAAACCAGAGTTTGGACAAGTTTCAAATGTCATTGGGTTGTTTTCTGACAGGGAGTGTAGCTCTCATGGAAATGCAGAGTGGCTGTTTGGACTGGAGAAAAGCAAAACCAGTAAAATTGGGTTTAACATCCTCAGGGAATGAGCATCCCAGAATCCCAGAACCATTCCTGTTGGAAAAACCCTCTCAGGCCATTGAGTCCAAACATTGCCCAGCACTGCCAAGGCCACCCCTGTCCCCAGGTGCCACATCCACCTGGCTTTTAAATCCCTCCAGGCATGGGGAGTCCAGCACTGCCGTGGGCAGCTGTGCCAGGGCTGGATAACCCTTTGAGGGAAGAAATTTTCCTGATATCCAACCTAATCTCCCCTGGCAAAGCTTGAGGTTGCTTCCTCCTGCTCTAAGCAGCAAACCTGGCATCGACACTTGAAAATTTACAAAAGGGAGAGTTTAAAAGTCAGAGGGAGGGAATCCAGGTGTCCACTAGGGGTAAAATTTGAACAAATTGGATTGTTCCTTGTGTTTGGGGGAGCCCACATTGGATGTGCACAGCCTCATGCCATTCAGGGCATGGGGCTCACCATGGACAGCAGGAAAGCGGGAAAAATTCATGACGGAATGGCAATAAAAAAAGTGTTTTCACAATAATGAAAACCAAAAGAAGTGTTCACCTACAGTGGCCAAGGTTTGAAACAAAGAAGGGGAATGGTGAGCATGAAAGAGGGGGGAAAAAAGAGGGTAAAGAAGTCCCAAATTTGCTTCCTCTCCAGTGCCTCGCTTGAAGGACAAACTTCCTTGAGAAATGATGCCTATTTATGAAAAACTAATGATTATCTAATTAATCTACAATTCAGCTGGATGCTTTCTAATGCTGGATTTTGTTCAACCCCTGGCTTGGGACAGTCGAGGCTCCTGTGAAAGGTTTAGGACTGAGCCTAAGAGGTCAAGCTCAGGCCACGTTCAGAGGTGGTGCCAGAGCCTGAGCAAATGGTGCCAGACGTGTGGAGATCAAATTAGCAAAGCTTGGTTTTGTGTTAACCACAGATAATATGGTGTGAAATAATTTAATTAAGGAAAATCCCCAGATATTCTGGGAAACACAGAGGAGCAGGAAGTGTTGAGGTGGTCAAGGAGGGAGTGTGGGAGTCTCCGTGGCCTCGTGTTGCTGCTGGAGGAGGGAGGAAAAAGCCAAGTTGTGTTCCCTGGTGGGCTGGGTCCTGTTGGACCTGCTGTGTGTGGCCCATTTTGGAGAGCTGGTATTTAAAGGCTGGGCTTTATTAGTGCTCTTACACTGTGGCAAGTTGTTGTTGAACTCTTATTTTTAGACTGAGAGTCTCTAACTTGTTCTCACAGCAAGCTGTTTCCCAGACTCACAGTGTTTCCCCCAGAATTTGTGCAGAACCTTTTTCTGGAAGCTCAGCTCAGCTCTTTGGTGTGTTTTGTTGTACCATCTCCTTGGATTGATTGGTCCCACAATATTTGACACCAAAATCTGGTTCAAGTTCCAGCTGCAGTGAAAGCTCTTCCCTCTTGCTCTTTCCTTCCTCTATTAATTTAAACTTTTGTAGAATCCTAGAATAGTTTGGGTTGGAAGGATTTTTCTCACAGTGAAAATTATCTGGAAACACTTTCTTTTATAGGAAGTGCAAATCTTTATTTTTAAATCATTTTAGTGGAGCTACATTTCCTACCTCTTCATCCCTTTTGCTCTTGTGAAGTTTGGAAAAGCAATTTATAGCCTGAAGATCTCTCAGCTTTTTTAAGGGTTCTCTTGAATCTTATATTCCTTCTTCCTTAATTACTTGGGGTCATTTGAACCTAGAATAATTAATTGAAAGGAGAGTGGATGCAAATCCAGTATCTGACTTGCAATTTTTGGTGTTTGAATAGATAATTTTTTTTTTTTTGCTTTTGTTACCAATTTTGTTTAGGAATTGTTTTCTTTAAAATATTGAGAAATTATAATTTTGATATATCTATGTGTAAAAATCTATGTATGAGAGAAAAACATATAAATACTTTAAAGGATAGAGGAAGGCTGATGACTGAGGTAGCTGGTTATGGAAAGGAGAATTGAACTTTTTCTTGTGCTTTGAAAGAAAACCTTCTGAGCAGCTCAGGGAGCTCCATATATTTTCAATTGTTGCAATGAAACTGGTATTTGCCTATTGCCAAATGACTGAGGAGAACAGTGGCCCGAAAATGGGTTGATTTGGTTAAAAAAAAAGAACAGAAAATGTGATGATGCATGGCCCTGACAATGCTTGCCTGTGTAAGGCAGCATGATGTGTGTCAGCAATTCCTTCTCAAACCCACCAATGTAAAAGCTTAAAAATTCTCTCCTGATCCCATGTGCTGCATAATTCACTTTTAGGGTCTAAAAATAAAGCCAGGCTCTTTACAACACTGTGCACATGCTGGAGTGGAGTAAACACGTGTTCAATCTGTTCTGAGTTTGTCTGATTAAAATAATCATGGTGTGAAGGGAGGAGGCAGGAGGGGCACAGCCGAGCATGTCAGGGAGCAGAGAGGTGTTGAAATGCCCTCGAAAATTAAAACTGTACGAGGCTGTGCATGTTAAAATTATTAGGGTTCACGTGGGTGCAAAGATGTTGACAACTTGAACTTGAAAATTCTTACAAGTGTGGCCTTAAATAAATTTGGATTAAATCAGCAACAGGAGGTGAAACCGTATTTGATGAAATTGTCTGGCAAATTGGTTTTAAGTCTGGAATTTCATTTTCCAAACAGAACACTGTGGAGAGGGCAGCAACAAGCAAAAATGAACTGCAAGTTATTTTACTGTTCAGGGAGACAAGAGACTCTTTATAGTTCTGCTCTAAAGCTGAATTTTTAGGACCTGTATAAATAGAATCCAATCCACCAACTGATTTGGAGAGGATAATCCATCAATATTTAATTTGGTAAGAAAGAAAAGGCTTTGAAATAATAAATGTAGTTCATGAATCAGATGCACCGTTGAGTTCCATTATTAAATGTAGACGTATAACATCGGTGGCCTCGTGTTTGTTATTTTAATAATTCTAATTAACTTCTGGTAATTGTGGTGGACCTGCTGCCAACTATCCCGGCTATGATCATTACTCAGGGTTATTATGTTCTGTAGACAGCCAGTGAATAGAGGAAGTTTTATGGCAAACTAAACTTAAATAGCACAAGTAGGTTTTTTTGTTGAAGAAAAACGCCTGGTGGTGAACTTCATCATGAGCTGTCCGTGTTTAAGAGCTGTGGAGAGATCCAGGCAATCTTTAGGATAATGCAGTCATTTCCAAAGCCCCCATAAACAATATTTCACCCTTTCTCCTCGACTGGGGATGATGAGTGAGATTTGTGTGGAGAAGCAGGAGCTTTCCTCACACAATTAGCCTGCTCCTCTTGTCTCTGTCTCTTTATGGTCCCACACTTCATTTTTCATGCTGTGGTTGTGGTGGTGATAAACCAGGGCACTCCAGCCTGAACTGCTGCAAACACAGAGATAGAAAATGAATCCATTGGTGGGTGCAAGGACAAATCCTTCACTTATCTGAAAGACTTCAATGTCCAAGAAATCCATTGAGTATGGAGCTGCTGGTGAAGGAGGATCTGTGGAATTAAAATACTGTGATTTTCTTTCCCCTTGGTAGCCTGGGTGGCTTCTCCTACATTGGAAAAGGCACTCCGAACCAGTTTTCCATGTCTGGATTAGGTATTTCTGAAGCTGCAAAAATTCTGCCCCATTTCAGATGGGAAAGTGTCACAGTTTGGAGTTTCCCATCAAAGACTTGCTCTGTGCAGGAGAGAAAACCCCAACATGCTGTGAGATCCAATTCCCAATTAACTGAAGTTGTTGCTATCTGTGAAAGTTGGAAAGATTTATTCTTCTGCCACAGCAGTTTCTGCATGAGAAGGGAAAAGTTGCAAACACAGGCATTTATTCCACTGGAACAAAACCCCCCAAAACTTTTAACTTGAAAAAGAAATTTCAAAGGTAAATTTTCAATGGTCTTCAGGGTAGACTGTTCTTGTGTCTCTTCAGAGTAGAGCGAGTGGGACTCAGCAACAATTCCTTTTAGAGCAATTCACTTTCTCCCAAGAATCCATCCCATTCCTTGGTGGAAGGTTGGTAATTTCCAAAATGTTGCCCTCATCTTTTTAGCTGAAGAGATGAAGGCTGGAATAATGTGGAATAATGTGCTAGAGGCAGAGCAGAGCTGGGGTGTGTGGGAGCATCAAGCCATGGAAAAGGACTTTAGGACAGTCTAAATATTGCAAGCATCCTCTGGCTAGACCTGAAATCTGGTGCTGGGAGAAGGGAAAAAACCCTACTTTTCCAGCAGTTAAACGTGTGAGTGGATTTAAAGGACAGATACTGTATATTTTAAATCTGGAAATAGAAAATTCTGTAAGGAAAAGGATTTAATCCCCAGAGTGTGTTTGGGGTGTAATTGAAGACTCTAAAATAAAAGGGCAGCTCAGGGTGGATTTAGGGATTGCAGCTGTTGGGAGAGATGTGTTTGTGACACCCTAAGGGTACAAAGTCAGGCTCTCATCAGATGGAATTTTTGGCACTGAGGGGCAGTGCCCATTAAAATATCTGCTAATTCCTTGTGCCAGCTGTACTTCCTTCAAAGCACACTGCACTGAGAGAGAGTCACTGAACTCCTTCTGAGCCTCATCTTTATTTGCCCATCAGAACATCCACACAGTTATTTCACAGAATCAGCAGGTTGGAAGATGCTGATCCTTTGCTTATTTTTTGCCAGGGTTGGGATTAAATGTGTGAGATGGTATTTCTTGTTTGGACTCAAATGTTTATTAGTTCTTATCTCTGTCACAGTCTCACAAACCCTGAGTTCTGCAGCACTTCACTCTGACACTCTAAAAATGGAGCCCTGTCTCTCTCTAGAAGGCTTTTTAAGGATAAACTCTCTAATTAGGAAATGACACCTACATTGTTTTCACTTTTAACCCAGTAGCCAACTACCTGTGTCCGCAATGTGGACTTTTTTATCCAATTACACGAAACCACCCAAACTCATGGAGGAGAAGGTGAAGAAGGAAAAGAAGGTGAAGAAGGAAAAGAAGGTGAAGAAGAAGGACCAGCCTCCACCCTAAACCCTCCACCTTGCTCTATATCTATTCCTGTATTCCAAACCCTTAAACTCTGAGTTTCCCACCCTGTGATATCACACACTTCTATCCAAACTGCACACCCACAATTCCAGTTCTGTCATTCCATTTTGGAAGCTTCTCCACGGCCTCAGGTCAATGCAGTGTTCTCCTGGGGGTCAGTGCCTGGCAGCACAGAAAGTGGAAAATTCTCAGCGCCCAGGGTTCCAACAGGAAGAGACCTTCCAGATCATCGAGTCCAACCCAAGCCCTATCACCTCAACTAAACCCTGGCACCCAGTGCCACATCCAGGGTTTTTTTAAACACACCCAGGGATGGTGACTCCGCCACCTCCCCCAGCAGACATTCCAGTACTTTATCACTCTTTCCATGAATAACTTTTTCCGAAAATCCAGTCTAAATTTGGGGCATCTTCAAAGTGTTTCAGTGCTTTGCAGTAGACTGGGGGATGATGTGCCCTCTGGATGGCAGTGGGGGAAGATGAAGCCCCCACCTCCCAGGGATCTTTCCCTTTCTTCCTGCCCACCACAGCAGCCAGGGCTGACTCTGAGATCCCACAGAACCTATGGATTCCTCAATCGAAATTAATCCCGAGTGGTTTTATCTCATTTTCTGTGTATTGCCTACTGCAATTTGGGCTCTTAATTTGTTTTTGCAAACGATGAATTTGATTTCCTGCTATCAATGAGTGTCTGCCTGTCTGAAGGCTCCAAGCATGACTGGCATAATGAAAAGTCTTCCTTGCATTACAGTTGGAACTTTGTGTATTCAGAACTTCCCTCTGTCTGATAAGTAAGATCAGATCTTCCTATAGCTCCACTCCACGTTGTAGTTAATCTTTATCATCAAAAGGAATAAGAGTGATACTCATCAGGGTACGGCAAGAGTAGAAAAAAAATAGGTAGAAAATTTAGTAAATGGCAAATCTCAGTAATTGTTTTCTTTTGACTGTAAGATCCAGGAGTTTTAAGTTCTATTGCTAAAGAAATACTTGTGAACTCTTAGGGGTTTCTTTTGGTTGTTGGAAATGGATGTGGGTGTATCTTAAGATTTTTTTCTCTGCTTGAAATATAAATCTGGTTAGCTGTTGTTTAGAAAGTGTTTGTATCAGATCTACAATAAAATTTTGCTTTTTAGTTGGTGGGGAAAACACAGAATAAGACAGGATGCCCTCAACTGCTCTAAGCAGATGGGAGAGTTATTCTGAGTGGCTTTTTAGATGTCCAGCTGAAGTTTTTGCTCTCAGGCAGGTGCAGTGAAATTATCCTGTTCTCCCCCACAGTGGAAGTAACACAATTGCTCCTGGTGCAATTTTTCGTGGCCCCTGTGTGTAAAAATTCTGTTTCAGTTCAAATATTGTTTGCAGACAGATGGGAGGCACCCGTGGAATTGTTCATCTTGGAGAGCCCCTCCAAGGCCATCGAGCCCATCCCCAAACCACGTCCCCAAGCGCCACAAACACAACTCGAGCCAATCAAATTCCCAGCAGTTCCCCCTCGTTTATTTATTTTATTATTTTTTTTTAATCTACATCTCAATTACATAGCAAGATGTTCTTTTTAAAAACTTGTTTGTTATTAAGATATAAATCTACTTATTTTAGTCATGTCGTGCACGGCGGCGTAATGCAATACAAGAAGATTACAAGCTGATGGTGAGATGTTAATAACAGTAACACAAAACATTAAGGCAAGTGACATTTACATAAGTATCTTGATCTTAATACATGTAATTTACATATGAAAATTTAATCACCATAGAGATAAACAGCTGCAATGTTTAATTAAACTCTCCACACAAAATCAGCCTGCAAGAAGTAGTTTGTCACTGCTAATTTATCACAATTCTCATAAGTATTCTTTAAAATAAAAATGCAAAATAAATTACTCTTATTGATAATTTAACTTCTGGTTACTTTATCGTATTCTCAACAGGCTTTGATGATACAATTACAATATGAAGATTCCAGGCTCATTTTCTCACCATTTAGAAGACAAAAACATAAATATGTGGAGAACAAATGTATTTGTTTACAGACTGAAGGGTCAGCAGTGTGGCAGCACTGGAGAACAATTTAGGCAAATTTAATGCTGTGCTAAGTTATGTGCAATGAAGGGCTGGGAGTCCCTCTCCGTGGGGCTGTTTGAGGAGGAAACAATTAGAGGTGAAAATTAATGCTGGAATTATCCTCGAGTGGGAAACAGGCTCCACATCCCTCCCTAAACCACATATTTTGGGAATCAGAGATGTGCTGACATTCAGGAGTTCTTGAAGCCCAGATTTTGGTTTTAAAGCCAAACAAAGCTCTCAGTGCCTTGAAAGAAACAATTTCCACCTCTTTATGGGGATTCTTCAAGAAAATTAAAATTACAAGGTAGGCTGTGTCCTCTTCTCAGCACTAACAGCAAAAAAGGAGCTTTTTGGTAAGTTCAGGGTAGGTGGATAGCAGCAAAAAAAAGAGGTTTTGGTAATGCTGGGGTAGGTGGGAATGGAGATATTTAACATTTAGTACCTGAAAGTGCATATTTTTAGGTGTGAAAGTTATTCTCTCCCCAGAAGAACAAACTGTATAATGAGGCTGTGTCAGAGGCAGCTTCTGCATATGAGGAGAATTTATATATTGTTTATACATAAATTTACTGAATTTCCTATCCCATGGCAGCCCCAGAACCCTGGGGAACCTTGGGCTGCATTTGGGAAATTCATTTTCATGGACCTGTGGCAAAGATGACTCTTGGAAAATCCCATTTGAACCTTGGGTTTAGACTTTGCTCTATTTATTGCTCATTTCTCTTTCTGTGTAAGTTTTGTTTAAGGATGTGATAATTTAAGGTTGTTTTTATGCCTAAAGATGATACCCACATCACAGAGAAAAAAATGGGGTTCAAAAATCCTTATTTTCAATTATGAACCAGTTTAATTAAAGTAAAACTGGGCTAAATTCAGCTTTTTATTTATAAATTAACTTTTAGATGAGAGAGTAGGAGAACTAAATATGAGGAAAAAAAAGGGAAAAACCCCTTATAAGTAGAGATTAGCTCTAGGAAAGATAAATCAATACCATGCTGGGAAGAATAAAAATTAAAGCAATATAACTTTTTATTTATTTGTTTTCTTCCAAATTTGAATTTTGCAGCAGAGTTGGAATTACAAATAAAGAAATGGACACATTAGTAAATGAAAATCATGGGAGAGATGCAAAAGTTTCTCTCTTAGTGATGTTCTGCTTCACAAAAGCCATTCAGATTTAAAGAGGAAATAGTCTCAATATTAGTAAAAATCTATTTCACCTTTGATTTTGTTGTGGTTTGAACATGTTGGTGGCAGCTGATCTTTAGAGGCAATTTCCTGGCTCTGCTGTTGATTTCTCTGTGTTACAATCCATGTGCTCATGCTTTGAGTTAGAACAGAGAGATTTAGGCGCAGCTCCCCAGCAATTCCAATTATTTGTGTCCCACAAAGTTACTGGAATGAAGATTCCAAGGAGGAACTCTGGATTCCCAACATTTTCAGTTCCAGGTTAGGACTGTTCGGTGAGAAACATGAGTGGGTGCAGAATCTGTCAGTGCTAAGAGAAGAGGTGCTACTAAAAATGGAGGGAGTTTGGAATAGATATATTTACATATCTATTTAGTTGGAAAAACATAATTGCAGTCCAAAAAAAAAAAAAAAAAAGAGGTGAAACTCTTTACAAAAATAACATTTTCCACTACTGTTTTGCAGTCAATGTAAGTGCATATGTTTTGTGTTATCAACTTAGTGTGCTTGAAAATTACTTAATTCAGTGATTTGGGCTGTCATTTGTTTATTACTGTTAAGCAGTTCTGTTATGTGACTCAATGAGTTATTTTTTTAGCTTATAACTTTCCAAAACTCAGAAAAACCAATAGAAATCTACTCTGTAAGATCTGTTTGCTGGAAGGGCAACATCTATTACAGTAGAAGATCATGGCCAATTGCAAGTAGAATTCAGCAGTAGTATTCCCCAAGGTCCAAAACTGTTTTTTTCATAACTTTTTTCCATATTTTTTTCCCCATACCATGATATATTATCTGTACTTCTTCAAAGTTCTATTTCCAGGACAGGAATATCTATTTTTCCATTTTGAAGGACTGCAAGCTGAGGTTCTTCTGCACTTAAACCCTGATTAAGCAATATTTTAGTTAAATTTTGCATATTCTTTTGGATACAAATTAATCTCCCACATCCAAGCCAACCTGGCTCTTTGGAAAGTCTTTACTGAGATTGTTGATAGTGATGTGTTAATTATGAAATTATGATGCTTAATTGGGGTAGGGGATATTTTTCCATATGGGGACACAGGATTTCTCCTTCTGGATGGGCAATGAGAGACAGAAAATGTGGGCATCAGCTAACAAGATTTAGGAGTCCCAGCATCCTGCAAAATCAGGTCCAGCTCCACAAATCCATTAATCCATGACATATGATGACCAAGGAATAGATATTTGAGATTATTTTTGGTTTATTGCCTCAGGTTTTTGCAGCACGGTGCTGAGCTGGACTTGAGGGTGCTGCAAGAAGGGACTGTGGGAAGCATGTGAGGGAATGTCCGCTGGCTTTCCAAATGGATCATAGGATCATCTGGGATGGAAAAGACCTTTAGGATTGAGGGTGGGTTTGTTAAATTGATGCCTAGAGCATGGAAACACATGGATGAATATATTTTATATTTCCAAATATAAAACATATCCCCATGGAAAGTGGAGCTCTGTGCACAGAGCTCAGCAACGCTGAATGTGAAGCTCAGAGCTGCACACTAAAGCAACAAAGAACTTGAAACATAGAAAAGCCAAACCTGAGGCATTACAGTGGGACCCCATAAAATCCCATCCAGGCTGGACAGACAGACAGACAAGCTGCCACTGCTCCTGGATGCTCAGCTGGATGTTCCCTTCTCCCTCAGCACTGCGTTCCTTTGGGAAACCTTTTGAAGGACACAGGCTCGGTTTGTCCATCTGTAGATCCCAGGTAATCCTGGAAATTCAGGTGTGCAACCCCACAGCCCCTGGCCAGCATCATTTGCTGTGCCCTGGTGACCCCCGCCATGTCCCTGCCCTTTGGTGGCACTGTTAAAGTCACATCTCTATCCTGCTTAAGAGAGGGGACTTTCTGTTGGCTGTAGATGAATTAACTGCTGTGTTGATTAGATTTACAAAATCTTTCAAGATAAAAGTATTAAGGAAATACAGAATGATTAAAATCCAGCTCTGAAAAATGCAGCATCCCTTGTATTTCCTCTTCTGTCTGGCAAACCAGTGGCACTAATAAAGCTGTGCAAGATGATTTTGTTGTGTTTTTTAAGTGACAAAGTCTGAGGCAAAGTCTGAAAGGGTTGGGCTATCAAGGACTGTCTCCTTTAACTACAGTCTCCATCATGCTGGATATAAATCACATTGCCAACAGCATAAACATAAATTGAGGCAGTGATTATAATGCAAACCCACTTTATTTATCTGCAAAATCCGCTCATGCTCCTGGTGCAAGTGTAGATTTTCTCCTGTGAGAAGTGATCGGTCCCTGAGGACATCTTTTCTCCCTGTCCCCTGATGATGTCAGTGAGTGGCTGATTAGCTGCTGACACATGAAATTATGGGGGATCAGGAAGGTTAATGAAAGGCTTCTCTCTCCAGCCATGCCCATGCACTGTCTCCCTCTCTCCTCCTTGGCTTTGGGTGCTTTGGTGACCCTGGTGACAAAGTCAAGAGAGAAAATACACACTATCACAGCAGTGCAGCCTAATCAGTGGTTCTCTGTTAATATCTAATTATTTAATAAAGGGGACATGAATTATTTCTGGCCCAGAGTTTCCCCCATGAGGGTTCCTCCACGGAAGTGCTGTCATTGATTAGCTCTGTCCTGTTGGATCCATTCTTGCCCGTGTGATTTGCATAGGAAATCCTGGTTTGTGCTGGAGGCAGAGGGTTTGGCATTCCCAGGAGGAGCACAGGGCTGGGCTGGAGTCACCAGGGACAGACTGACCTGTGCAGGTCCCGTGGGATTGTCTGTGCCCTCAGTGGTGGTGGCTGGAGGTCACTTGGGAGAGGGGGCAGTGCCAGCCTGCTGTGAAGGTGTGATCCCTGAAACTCCTCTCTGTTCTTCCCAAATACCCTGTACCAGGAATATCTGGCACGGAAATACTGATTTTACAGTTCCTCACCTCCATCTGTGTGCCCATAAATTGGATTTTCAAGGAGCACCCTTTCTTTGTCCCTCTCATAGAATGTTGTGGGTCAGAAGGAACCCTCAAGGATCTTCAAATCCAGCTCCTGGCCCTGTGCAGGGCAACCCCAAAATCACACACCAGGAGGATGCTGCCAGGTCAAACTGTGCCTTTTCCAATCTTCTTTCCTCTCCCCTGACTTCTGCCTCTGATTGCAGTCACTGGGAGCTGAGGGTATTTGTACCTATTAATTTAAATCATCCTCCTTTAAGGATTCAGCTTAGAAAAGATTTTCTGAGTTAGCACGAGCCTGACCTTAGCATATGTCAGGCTTTCCATAGGGTGGGTGAAGATTATTTCCATACTAATTACTGCTCCAAAAGTTTTTCCTTCTCAGTTGCACCCAGTTCCTGCAGTTCCTTTGTATCACACTCCAACTGTTTTGAGATTTTTATCTTCCTGTGGGGGGAAAAAAATGGTTGAAAATTTGCTTTACTGAAAGAATTGTTCTAAATATAAATTAAAAAAAAATATTTCAGAATGTGAAATTGAGTTTTGAAGTTCAGTTCAGGATTTTAGTTTTAGCTGCCCTATCTATCTCTGGAAGTGTTCAAGGCCAGGTTGGATGGGGCTTGGGGCAATTTGGTTGGGAGATAAAATGAAACAGGTTTTTGTGTGCTGGCAGTGAAACATCTGCTGGATGGCTCCTGGGAGACCTCCTTGTGTCTCTGGGCCACTCTGACCTCAGGGCACTCCCTGGGCTGGTTGGGAAGTGAATCCTGAGTCAGGAATTGGAGCTGGGGGTCCCTTTTATCCCTCTGGAATAAGTCACACAAGGGCTGCAGCAGCAATGTGGGGATTATTTCACAGGCAAGGATGTGGGAATAATTCACCCGGGCTGCATAAAAAAATATCATTGTGCAATTCTGGGTGCTGAAGGGGGGGCTGACAAAGCCAGTGTCACAACCTGGAGCTCTGGGTGTGACCCAGGGGAAGCCACAGGTATTTCCTGGGACCAAAGCAGCCCTGTAATGCCTTCCATCCATCTTTTCTTGGGATTTTGTTGTCCCCCTGTTGCTGAGCATCTCCAGAAGCATTTGGCTGCGTTAGTGTGGGACTGAAAGGGGACAAATCCATATGGACCCTGGTGAGGACGGATCTCCCTGCTCAGGGGAGGATAGGGAGTCAATCTCTTATTCCCAAATCCATGGCAAAGAGATTTTGGCTCAGCTCAAGGGCCAGGAGCCTCCACAGCCACCCTGGAGTCAGCTTTTCCCAGGAGTGGTCATTCAGAGAGGGCAGAAAATGCCTCCTGCACTTGGGCTACAGCAGGACCTGGTGCCATGGAGAACTGCTCCAGAGGTGCCACCTGGAAAGCAGGGTTTGGAAAATGATTTGGCTGTGTGTTTTGGCTCAGCATTTGTTCCCCTGGCACCACAGCCATGTGTGTGAGCTTAATTATTTAAAGTGTAACAGTATGAACAATTAAAGTCACAATAAAATAGGAGTAAACTTGTAATTTAGGATAGAGCCATAAAAGCAGATAATTTTATTTAATTTTTATTTTTAATTGATTTTATTTCTTTATATATAAAGATTAAAAAAAACCCCTTTATATATATAATTTTAATATAATCTTTTTATATATATTATTTAATTTTTATTTTTAATTGATTTTGTCTTTATATATGAAGATTAAAAACCCCTTTATATATATAATTTAATATAATCTTTTAATATGTATATTATTTAATTTTTATTTTTAATTGATTTTATATCTTTATATATAAAGATTTTAAAAAATATCTTTATATAGAGATATATTTTTTTTATTTCAAGGTAAAAAGTCCATGGAAAGTGCAACAAAGGAGGTTTTTAAGGTTGAGCTCTCAGGACCAACCCTTTGTCCATGTCCCATCTTGTCCAGTTGGCCTGGAGACTTTGGAGGAGGATGTTGACAAACTTTCCATAGATACAGTGCTTGTCCTTGTGCTGCTTCAGCCACCCACAAATAACACCCACAAATAACAAGTCCAAGTTGTCAATATCCTGGTTTTGTACCCTTCAGCTCCTGGCTGGAGCAATGGGACAAGGTCCTTTCTAAACATTGAGATTTTTTTTAACATCATCCTGAATTAAGCACGTGAGGTGATTTAGGCTTGAAGCTTCTGGGGAAGAGATAATTGTTCTTTTATTCTTATAATATTTCACAATAAACTCAGTTTGCACTTCTGCAATGGGGAGTGTGTTAGCTGGAGGAGTGCACAATAATTCTTTTACAGTATTACCAAATGGCATCATAGAAAAGCAAAAGACATCTCATTTTCTAGGCTGTTTCTTTTGCATATCCTCTTTGAATTGATAAATATTTATATTCCAGTCTGGGATTCTGTTTGGAGCATGAGCCACAACAATGATCCAGTGAGTATCACTTGATTCCGAGTGAGCTGATTTTTGTGTGTGCAAAGGTTTTCCTGCCTGATTTTACACAAGCACACTTACAAGTCTGGGATAAAAACAAATATTGATGCATGCTAATGGCATCTGAAGGGCCATTTCTGTGTGAAAATAGCAGAATATTGATGCTGAAAGAGTTACTGTATCACTCAGTACCTGTGGAACCTGGCATACAGCTGAAATAATTGTATCTAAACCTCTGCCATCCCCTGTCCATTTCTATCAAAAATACTTCTGGATTGTTGAAGAAAAATGAATGAAACTTGATATTATCAGAAAAGTTCTGCCTTAATCCACATGATATGGATTTTAGATGAAAAAATGTAGGTTTAGATTGGGTTTTAGGAAGGAATTCCTGGCTGTGAGGGTGACGAGGCCCTGGCACAGAGCGCCCACAGAAGCTGTGGCTGTTCCTGGATCCCTGAAGTGCCCAAGGCCAGGTTGGACAGGGCTGGGAGCAGCCTGGGATGGTGGAAGCTGTCCCTGCTCATGGCAGGGGGTAGAAAAATGAACTCTGAAGTCCCTCCCAGCCAAACCACCCTGGAATTCCATTGTTCTCCCAACCCTTTAACTTCTCCCACTCTCGGTGCTGCGTTTGAGGGCAGGGCAGAGCAGGCCCCTCCTCTTTCAGTGCCCACTTGCCATTCCCAGAATGGTGGTTGATTTAAAAAAAAAAAAAAGAAGGGGGGAAAAAAAAATAGATTTACACAGATTTTGTGCCCCAATTAGCAGTGCTAATTGGGGCACACAAGTGGATGGCCCTGTACCCTGTGGAGATTGTCAGGCAGTCAGGCAGAGCACTGAGTCACCCAGAGCGTGACTGACCCTGAGCTGGGGCTCAATCAGGGGCAAAATCCAAGGAGCTCCCTCCAGGAAGGACACAGTCCTCTGCTGGCTATCAATGAGAGAAGCTGCTTCAGGGTTTTTGCTTCACTTAAATTTTATTTTCCCTTTTTTTTTTTTTTTTTTTTAGAAGGCCAGAGTTTAAAATAAAGCGCTGGGTAGTTGCTGGTAATTCAGCATTTTAAATGAAAAGAGGGTTGGTTTAGGTTAGATATGACAAAATTTTTACAGTGAGGGTGGTGAAACACTGGCAAAAGTTTTCCAGAAAGGTGGAGAATGTTCCATCCCTGAAAGTGTCCAAGCCAGGTTGGATGGGGCTTGAAAGAAGGGCCTTCTTCCAAAGGCCTTCCAAAGATGGGCCTTTGGAAGAAGGCTGGAAGCAAATCTTGAGTTAATTTGGTTTTGGGAGGTGCATTTTTGACCTCTCAGGTATCACAAAAGGCCCTCTGAGAGGGAAGTGCAGGTGGTGCTGCCCATCCCTCTCTTGAGGGAAGAAATCTCAAAGTGCCTGGGCCACTTGGTTCTTCAGGGATGAAATATTGGTCCATGTTTTGTGGTGTCATTAAAAGCACAGGAATCAATTCAGGTCCATCCTGCTGCATGTGGAGAAAGAAAAACAGGTTTATAACTGCCAAACAATTATTCTTTAATTAAAAACTATTATTAAATCAGTCAAACCTTTTCTACTTTTTCCACCATGGGGGGATCTCCTTATATAATGGAGGTATTTTCTCCAATACGCAGATAAAGGAATATAGTCCAAAAATGCTGTCTCAAAAATCATTTCTGGATCCTGTAACACAAAGAAAACCCAGACTTTTATCACTAAATCCAGCATGGAAAATTCCCCCTCTTTCCCACCTCCAGCTAATGAGCAGCAGTGTCCACTTGAAAAGTCTGTTTTGGGGGGGGGTTGGAATCTATTTTGATAGGATAGGGGGAAAAATTGTCATTAAAAGCTGTGGTTTAGGGGTAGATAGTTTTCCTGCTTGAGGGAAAAGTGACCAGGCATTTTAAAAAGGAGAAAGTGGAATCAGGGAATGGTTTGGGCTGGAAAAACCCTTTCAGAACATCCAGTCCAACCATTCCCCAGCACTGCCCCATGTCCCCAAGTGCCACATCCACATGGCTTTTAAACCCCTCCAGGGATGAGGACTCCAGCACTGCCCTGGGCAGCTGTGCCAGGGCTGGACAACCCTTTCCATGAAGAATTTTTCCCTACTATCCAATCTAAATCTCCCATTGAGGTAATTTTTTCCTGTTCTATCAGTGAGCCACTGATCAGAATTCTTGTCCATTTTTACAGAGTGTTGTATTGCAAGCCACAGCACACATGAATGCACACAATGTGAGAAATAATGTCATATTTACCATAAAATGGACTAATTCCATACATATTACAAATAGAATATTTTTATCCCTATTTTTATTTTAATTGTTGTTTGTAGTAAGTCATTAAATCCACTAGATGGTGGTAAAGACCATCGACTCTATCCTCCTGCAGCAAGAAAATAAAAGGAAGTTAAAAAAGTTAGGAGTCCATAAAAAACCCCAAATCCAACCCCAAACCCATATTTGCCTTTCTGTGGTGCATCAAGCACGAGGAAGCAATGAGGCTTTTGGGCATCATGTGATGAGGAGCTCCCCAAATGAAAGGGTTTTGTCAGGATAAATATCCAGTCAGATGATTATGAATCATTGTGGCAAGTTTTAATGCAGATCAGACCCTAAATTAATCCTTCTCTAACTCATGGATCGTGGCTCCCCTTTGCCTGGGATACAAATGAATGGTAAACAATATTTTGGCAATATTTAGGTTAATCATGTAGAACTGATTACTCGAGAAGAATGCTATTATCATTTAGCCAATTTATACCCTGCTCTGTGACAAATGAAAATTAATGTTGCTGTTTTTAAGATATCAAATGGGTCATGATTTTAAGAAAAATGATTACCCCTAAAGATAACTGATAATGATGGCTGAAGGCAAGGAGATCCGAGCAAGTTAGCAACATCCATAATTCCCTAAGTAAATTCAGGGGGAAAGCAAATGTAGCTTAGTGTGAAGGGTGGCTAAACAGGCAGCACTTTAGGTATTGTTTGTTGGGTCTTTCTGCTGTTGTTTTAAGTGTAACATTCCCCATTAATTATTTGTTAGTCATTTCCCATTAAAACAGGCATGATTGATGGTTTTCCCCACATTCAGTAACCAAAGCAGATTTCTGGAGTTGAGTGCTGCCTGCTTTTGGTGCAGATGTGATAATTTATGCTCAAGAATTGGTTATTTTTGTTGGTAAGGAGGTGTGGAGTGGATCTCTGCTGCCTCAGTGCTGTGCACTGATAAAGAAATGTTTTGTAGCGAGCACCAGAGGTGATGTGATGGAAATTGCTGCAGGCATTTGCAACAAGTGAGGGGTGAGAAATCCAACCAGAACAGGCAGGGAATGAGGGCTCCTAAGGAAAAGAAAGTGTTCCTCATTCTAGGAAGAGGTGTTTTATATCACAGGACTGTATAGGAATTTTCGGGCAATAAAGTAATTAAAAGAGTTCTCATTAGTCCATTTAATGGGACTAATCCCATAATTTATACATATGTAGTTATATATAAACCCATCAGAACAGAGTCATCACTGGTTAATTTTGAAATTTTTGTTGTTATTAGTGGATGGTTTTTGGTAGGGCTGCAATTCCAGATTTTTCCAGACCTTTTTTTTTTTTTCATCAAAAGATAGGTGAAAAGGTGTTAAACAGGAAGGAATTTATCCAGGGCCAGGGCACCCCCAAACCAGCAGCCACCAGTGCCCAGGTGGGGTGGGAGCAAGGAAGGAGGTTGGGTTTTCCTCAGCCAAGGGAACTGCAAAGTGGTTGAAAAATGCTACAGAAATAGTTATAAATATATGGAGATAAATGTGGAGTGAGGGAAAGGTGCTGTGAGCAGTGCAAAGGCTGTTGGGCAATAAAGTAGTTCAAAAAGTTCTCATTAGTCCATTTAATGGGACTAATCCCAAATGTTTTAAAATAAACCAATGGTGATTCTGTTCTGATGGGTTTATATATATATATATAAACCCATCAGAACAGAATCACCATTGGTTTATTTTAAAACATTTGTTGTTATTAGTGTATGTTTTTGGTAGGGTGGCCAGATTTTTCCAGAACTTTTTTTTTAATCAAGAAAGAGTTTCCTGAAGAGTTTTTCTCCACTTCTACATTGCATGCATTTTGCAGAAGCAAAGTAACTCCTAGGAAGCAGCATCTGATATTCCCATCCTCACAATTCCTGGAGGAATGACTGAGGTTTTCCTCTTCCAGGAGATTTTTACAGGTTCCAGTCAATCTGCCAGACTTCAGTTGATGACAATTTCTAGATCATGTCCTGCCTCTGAGTTGTTGCTGGAAGTGCAAAGTGGCTCCCAAGCCCACAGATTTTCAAAGGGAGTTTTGGAGAATGCACCCTGAGATTTCTTTCCTGAGCCAGTCTGTGTTTGCAGACTAACTCTGCTCCTAAATGTGAAAATTAGAGCCTTGCTTGTATCACTTAACCAGTAAGTGAGATTTCAGTTAGCACTGAACCAGTTAAAAGAAAAACAAAGTATTTCTTTAAGCAACTCCAGCTCCACTCAGGCCTAAATTATTATTTTTTCTTCAGAAACGGGCATTTTAATGTGTCACTTTTCAGTTCCAGCTCAATAAACAACCATTTATTTACAATTTTAAAGCAATCTTCAGCCTAGTCAGGTAAGAATTATTTCAAAAGAATAAAAACATTTTCATTTCCCATCACTGCCAAAAATGAAAAGAACATGAGTTATGAGTCTTGCTGTGTTGTCTTAAGTTGATTACTATGGAATGATTAAAAAACTAGCTGTGCTGTCATAGCAGAGGAGTACATTATAAGTGTAATAACAGTTTAGGGATACAATCCATCAATGCCGTACTTGGGAGAAGAAAAAAAAAAAAAAAACTTGATCTATTTCTTTGGTCATCATTTTCAGCATATTAGATGACAAATAATTGTAGGTTCATCAATAACAATAGATTAAAGCTGAAATGATTTATTGCCATTACGCCCTGGCATGATGGAGCGCCGGGTCACTCGAGCAGGGATGGGGGCTGTATTTAATTTTCACGGGTCTCTTGGCAGAAATAATAGACACGGGGGGGAAACCACCTGAAACAAGGTGGATCAAAGTTGGTGACAAGTGATTTGTGGCTTTGTGCTGCAGGAGGGGTGGGCTGGAGGTGGCAGTGGTTTGGGTTTGATGATCCTGGAGGTCTTTCCCAGCCTGAGCGGCTCCGTGAACCCAAACCCGGTGGTCTCTCACAGCCCCACCCAGCTGAGCAGCCTCCCAAGAAAATCCTCAATGCCAGCCCTGAGGTCAGCCTGGTTAATAAGGAGAAAATGGTCTTGGAGCTTCTTTTTGATGTGAAAATTCTTCGATGAAGTGTTTTTATTTACTCCTAAAATAACAGAGAAGGGAACACAGCTCCGTTTGTCAGCTATCCCACCATCCTAGTGCTCCTCTGGGAAAACAGAGAATGCTCATTTGGAGAGGAACAGTCCCAGGATTTAAGCTCAAACTCAGTTATTTTCCTGAAGACTTTCTCTGAACAAACTTTGAGTACAAATCTGACAACAATAAGGTTTTGATTTGTCAACTCCTGCCCTTCCCTGTGTTTGTTTTTCTGGAATTTCTGGCTCAGAAGTGGGAGAACACCTCTGTGGCCTTTTACTGAAGGGCTCCCATTTTCCACCACTCCAAAAAAAATCTATGGAATGTAATTAATTCATGGATACCCCTCAGCAGCAGTTTTTACAAGGAGATAGAGAGATCCCAGTTGAGCAAAATGTTTGGAGGTTTTAGTGATGCAATTATCATGAAACAGAAGAGAGGTTTGAAGAACCTAGAAGAAGAAAAGTTTGCCTAAAAGAAGATAGGTTTAAAGTCAGCCTAAGTTTAAAATTATTTCTGCTCTTGTAGGGATTTTAGGAGGAGGCAGATTTTGTTGCTAAAGTCAGAATTAAAGATGTTTAGGAATTTTCTCTGCATTTGTATTATGGAAAACACCACCAAACAAAATGGTGAGAGAAGGGAGCAGCAAGAGTCAAGGTTCCCCCCCTCATAAGCCAATAATGAAAAAAAAAAAAACTCCAAACCTGTTTTGATAACATTTATAAATATGGAATTCCAAAATGATCATTTTCTTAATGAAATGAGAGGGGACAGAGACACCATGCCTTGGTGATACTAAAAAGTTATCACAGCTGGGAAGAAGTCAGGAGTTCTCTGTGTATCCTGTGCTGCCTAAACCTTAGGACAGGTATTAAAAATACTGCCTAAATTAAAATACAATATAAATTCCTTAATTAGAAAGTCTCTAGAAGGCTCCAGGATATTATTTTTCAGGATATTTATAATTTTGCCTCAATGCTGTTGATATTTTTGTGCATGACAGTTGTGAATTCAGCACTGGATAGCTCAGAAAAAGTTTTGCAATAACAATAATGATAACAGTAATTTAATGGGCTAAGACATTTTCGTTAACTTAGGAAATTCCATTGTCTGCCTAAATAATCTCCTTCATGGTGTTTGTGATTTTTAAAGTGGCTCCAACACATGACAGTGTCTGGGTGACCTGGGATAGGAGAAGTAACCACTTTATTTTGGGGTAGCCATTGATTTTTCCATGCAATTTTTCCATCTAAAACTCTTTGGACATGAATTTCCACTCTGGGAGACACAGGCAGAACTTTTAATACAATTAGAAGGAGTTATTTGAGGGTCCTTAAAGTGTAGAAATCTCTGGATTCCCACTCCTTGGAAAAGCCTTACCTGCCAAGGGGTTGCCAAGAGCAAGTGACACAAGCAGCAAACCAGTTTTAATTTTCTGTCCAGTCAAATCTTAACATTTCACACTCAATTCTCCTTCCTCAGTAATCTCAATAATTTCCCACCTTGCTCATGATGAATGTCTTGCCAGTTCCTACTCAGTCCTTCCACTTTACACAACCTAATTAAAGAAAACATTCCATGATTGCCTATTTTTCCTCATGCATGACAACCTATTATTTTTTCTACCACCTGATTAGGGCTTTATTATCCCTGGATTTAGATTGATTTGCTGGGCACTTTAATAAAACACTGCTTAGTTTGATTTAAAGGGCTACAGGTTTCAGTCACTCAGAGAATTACTCTTCTAAGTAACTCACATTGCAAGTAGTGTGGAGTGTCCATGAAAAGGGGATTTGAGCCTAAAAAAATGAGGATCACAGGTGTTTTTTCAGTTGTATGTGTTGTTAATATTCTTGTTGTAAGCAGCCAGGAGAGGAGGTTTTGCAATATAATTTGTCAAGGGTGATAAATCTGTTTCATCATTTCTGTCAAGAATGGATCCCCTGTATTAAAACTACCATAAATATTTTCTTGAGATAAACCAAAAGTTTCATATGATTAAATAATAATACGTTTATGATGACAAATTGCATTTACTGTGTGTTATCTGAAATGCAAGACAAAATTAGGTAGTTAAAGTTCAAATGGATGGAGATCATTTTTGATTTAAAATCAAAGGAATTTTATTAAGCAAATGAGATTTTCATCATTATTTTGTTATATCTACCAGTCTCTTCTTTCAGAAATATTGCTTATGAGCTTAGATAATGATTTAAAAAAAATCAACCACCACAAGTGAGTTTATTTTACAGCAAAATGCAGCCTAGTGATAAAGTTCAGGAGTAGTTAAATCCATGGTTATTCCTGTCACTTTGTTGTCCCCTGCCCCCTCAGTGCAGTGATGCTTTGGGGTCACTCTTGCCACACCTTACTTGATTGGTTTTTGTAATTTGGGCTTTTTATTTCCAGAGCATTTTCTGCTGACTGAAGGTGCACCTCTGTTTCCTGAGGCTCCTTTCCCAGATACTGATAAGGAGAAGCTTGGGAAGCAGAGCAGAGTTTTTCACCTCCAAAGGTTCAGTGCAACAAAACAGATTTTTGGACCTAAATATTGGCTTTTCTCTTAGTTTTAAAAACGTGGTTGCTTCAGCTTTGTCTGCTGGTTTTGTTTTGTTTTTTTTTTTTTTTCTGGAAGTTTTCCTTGAATGGAATGAAAATTTCCTGGTTAAAAACATCTGTAGGGTGGCTGGCACCAAATCCTCAAGGTTTAGGGTTTGCTTCAACTTGTAAGAGATGTGCAGGGCAGGACACTTTGGGTTAGGAGCCTGGGCCACTCAATGGCCCCACTGGAGGCCATGGAGAAGCTCTGAGAGCTGGAATTCTGCTCTGGAGCCAGGCTGGGAGAGCTGGGAATGTTCCCCTGGAGAAGGGAAGGCTCCAGGCAGGGCTCAGAGCCCCTGGCAGGGCCTGAAGGGGCTCCAGGAGAGCTGGAGAGGGACTGGGGACAAGGGATGGAGGGATAGGAGCCAGGGAATGGCTCCCAGTGCCAGAGGGCAGGGATGGATGGGACATTGGGAATTGGGAATTCCTGGCTGGGCTGGGATTCCCAGAGCAGCTGTGGCTGCCCCTGCATCCCTGGAATGTCCAAGGCCAGCTTGGAGCAGCCTGGGGCAGTGGGAGGTGTCCCTGCCATGGAATGGGATGATCTTTCAGGTCTGTTCCATCCCAACCCACTCTCTGGTTCCAGGTGTAATTTAGGCCTGGCTTTATATTTTTCTCCATGGGGATTTTGCTGTTCAACACATAAAGTTGTTTTTTTTTTTTTTTAGCAGGAAATTATCGATAATACATTTATTATGTAATTTTTTCTGCTGCCAAGCTGGTCCCACATGGGTGTGTCTGTGGAGCTGTGCCAGGCTGGGGCTCAGCCTGGGCTGCAAAGCTCCTTTGCCCCAAGCCCAGATGTGCTGCTCCAGCTGTGCTGCCACTCCTGGACACTCCTTGAGCTGTGGAAAACCTTGGATCCACTGCAGCATTTGGGAACTTGCTCAAAGGGAATCATGTGAAAACCTCATTGGATCCACTGCAGCATTTGGGAACTTGCTCAAAGGGAATCGTGAGAAAACCTCATTGGATCCACTGCAGCATTTGGGAACTTGCTCAAAGGGAATCGTGAGAAAACCTCATTGGATCCACTGCAGCATTTAAGAACCTGCTCAAAGGGAATCGTGAGAAAACCTCATTTTGCTGTGAAATTGCTTCATCCTCCTGGTGCGGGATTGC
This sequence comes from Molothrus aeneus, assembly GCF_037042795.1. Lineage (NCBI taxonomy): Eukaryota > Metazoa > Chordata > Aves > Passeriformes > Icteridae > Molothrus > Molothrus aeneus. Next base: position 36,288,713 of record NC_089652.1, on the reverse strand, counting down.
TGCAGCAATGGAACCTCCATTTCTTACTGGAAAATGGGACAAAAGAAGCTTTAGTCCCTTTTTCCACAAGACATAAAATCCTGGAGGAGCCAGGTGTGTGTGGATGCACTTTACACTCCTGCTCATCCCGGTAAATCACTCCATATAATTACTCATATGCTTAAATTTAATCACTTTTGCAGCTGGAGAATTGAAAGAGCTTCCTTGAAGGGGAAATAATTTTTTTCTGTGGCCAACGAATTTGCCAGGATTTTGAGTTCTTCAAGGAGTGGAGGAGAAGGGGGTTGCAGGGACAATTACAATGAAAATAAACAAAAAGGATCACATAAAAGCCAAGTTGGAGTGCTATAATAGCTGTAAACTGGTGGCCATTAGCTCCTAATTACTCTCAAATAATTACTGAATAGAATAGTAAATGTTATTATCTTACTTGAATATTCAACATAAAACATTGCTTCCAACAATAATTTACTGTTTCTTCAGCTTTAATATAAACACATGTAAAAGTGGGCTGCTTCATAAACATTTGTAATAAATGAAATTATTCTGAGGGTTCTGTGGAGGAGACCTGTACTCTGTAGGCCAGTGGAATTATTAAGCTGAGGGAAAAGACCTCCAAGTTCATATTGGAGTTAAAATACTCACCCATTTAGTGTAGAAGAAGATTTAGGCACTAAAAGACAAATCAAAATCCCCACACCAAGAGGAAAAATAGGAGTTGGATGTGTAACTGTGGTTCTGATTTCCAGATATAGAGGCCTAATTTATATTCTAATAATATTAGAATTATCTCCATTATTCATTCATTATATTAATCCTTGTATTCATCATCATCTTGGGAGAGTTTTTACACATCTCTGCCCTCTGCAACTGACTTGAGACCCCATTTTTTTCCTGAAGGAAAAGAATTTGTGCCTTGATGTATGGAGAATAAAAGCCTGCCATAGTTCAGGGGGTAATGTCCAGAAAAAATCGTGAAGTCCCCAAGGGAGAATTCTGTTTGTTAGAGCTGTTAGCTGTGAATATACATCTTATTCCTTTGCCAGGGGTGTAAATTAAAAGATATTTGGTAAATAACGATGGACTAAACTTTAAGATGTTGGCACCAAATTTGTGCAGGGCAAGAGGGACTTGTCAGGCATCTCCACCTGGTGCTGCAGGTGTGTGTGCACCTGTGCAGGGTCATTCCTACACCTCCAGCCCCAAATTCCAGCCGCTGTCCCTGCCGGAGGGGAGAAAAGGGCAGAGGGAGAAGGAGGGGTCTCAGCTCGATGCCAGCTCTCCCAAATGTGTCCCTTTCTGTGTCTCATTCATCTGTTTTACTGGGATTTGGGCTGGCACTGGGAATGGGGAACTTGCTGCTTTTCTGTTTGCAGTAATGGAGCCTTCCTTATGTGGACAATTAACAACTTTTTTAATTGTTTGAGCTTTCTCCACAATTAGGTCCAAGGAAGTGAGGCATTTCAGCTTGCTCTGTGCTTTGTCTCACTGGAATTAGCTCACAATGGAATTAGTTTACAACCTACTTAAGGACCTTGCCATGCCATGAAGGTTGTGTATTTATTTTTCCTTTATAAAATTTAAGAAGGGAAAAATCCTAAAATTGACTCCTATCCCATCCTAATTTTTATTGCTCCATATGAAATCCATTAAAATAATCTCCTTCATCAGATTATGGATTGGTGAGATATTTACTTTACAATGGGTATCTCTTACTCATGTCCTGCTCAGTATTATGCTGTTTCTGTGTCTCACTTGCATTTATCTGCTTTTCTGGAATTTGGGCTGGGACTGGGAATGGGGAACTTGCTGCTTTTCTGTTTGCAGTAATGGAGCCTTCCTTATGTGGACAATTAACAACTTTTTTAATTGTTTGAGCTTTCTCAACACTTAGGTCCAAGGAAGTGAGGCATTTCAGCTTGCTCTGTGCTTTGTCTCACCGGAATTAGCTCACAATGGAATTAGTTTACAACCTACTTAAGGACCTTGCCATGCCATGAAGGTTGTCTATTTATTTTTTCTTTTTAAAATTTAAGAAGGGAAAAGCCCTAAAATTGACTCCCATCCGATCCTAATTTTTTGTCACTCCATATGAAATCTTTGAATATAATCTCTTTCATCAGATTATGGATTCAGATGTTGGTGAGATATTTCTTTTACAATGGGTATCTCTTACTCATGTCCTGCTCACTATTATGCTGTTTCTGTGGACTCAGTACATAATAACATAATGTTAACCTCGTTAACATTAACATTAATGTTATTACCAATTAACACCTTGTTAATTATTCTTTGGAAATTGCTGAGGTGCCTCAGTCAGCGCTGCTGTGGCACCCACAGGTAATCCAGAAAATCAACTGAATCTCACATTTCTTTGAAAAAGACAAAACAACAACAACAACAAAAAACCCCGAAAATCATTTATTTGTTTTTTTCCTGTAATTCAGGAGTCAGAGAGAGCATGAGGGCAATCATGATGGGATCAGGATCTGCCATTCCCTCAGAACCCAAGTTCCTTTGAACATCCTGAGAATTATCATGGGATACAGTTTTTTACAAGTATTGTTTGTCATTAAAAAAACTCCAACCCCCCCCCTATCTTGTGGCAGCCAGATTCTGGCCTCTGAGGTTGTTTTAAAAGTGGGCAGATCACAAATCTACATTTAAATTTCATATTTTGTATATTCATAACCCAGTAGTTCCTTCAGCACTGGGTAAATGCAACATTTCAGTGCTGCACCATTTTTAAACTTCATCATTGAAGATAATCACCCCCAAACATAATAACAACATCATCCAAGTACAAGAAAATATGTTTGAAATGTTGTTTATTTTTTTTTTTATTGTACCATAAGATAGCTCTTCCAAAATCCCAAACTGAATTGCTTTTCAGCAGATAAGCATCAAAAACTCCATTTCCTGCTTTGGGGGAAGGTGCAATAAGGTGCTCTATCAGTGTAATAGTTCCCAATGATATGCTCTAGTAGTATTTTGATGAATTACATGATTATAGCTAAAATGAACACTTTCATCATGCCTGAATTAATAATGGTGGTATGATTTGGCAAGTACTCCTGCGGTGTTCTTTAACTCATCACTTCAGAAGACAGAGCTTCCCAGCCCATCTTTTGTCTCGGGGAAGCACAGGGATCCTTCACTGCTGAAAACACAGGGAGCAGGAGCAAAGTGACAGCTTTAAAAGGGAAAAGGAAACTGATGCTCACTTACCTTGCCAAGCTCATCCTGACTCAATCACTTCATTTTTCACTGCCTTTTTCCCATGTCTGAGGCACCTTTGGCTGTGTCAGAACAGGAAAAAATCAGTGTTTTTATGGCGTGTGAGAACGGGTTTGTGAATTTTGTGGCAAATGTTTGTTGTAGGAAGGAGGGGGTTGGACTCTCTTCCCAGGCAGTGACAGGAAAAGAGGGTTTGTGCCTCGAGCTGCACGAGGGGAGGTTCAGCTTGGACATCAGGAGGAATTTCTTCACTGGAAGTGTTGTTAAATCTTGGAATCTCTGCTGCTCACAGTGACCCCAAGATACGTCAGAAAGTCTCTTTTTCCAGCCCAGGGGTTGAAAAAGGAGTGAGAACTCTTCCTTTCTTGGTCTCAAGGTTGTTTGTTGTTCCTTATCTATAAAATTCTTTCTCCCATCCAGCTGAGGTCTGCTCAGCAGGACAGACAGAGGCACTCTGCCTGCCCTGGGGCTGTGTTATCTTTTTATACTAAAAACTACCTGTACAATGTTTACAATTACTTCCCAATGCCCATCACCTGTGTTAGACAGTGATCTTCTGCTCTAAACCAATCCAAAAGTGCCACCATCACAGCAGGAGATGGAGGCCAAGAAGAACAAGGAGAAAGGCTGGACATGCCCAGATTCCTCCATCTTGCCCCTGAACCCCCATTCTAAAACCCCAAAAATCTATTTTTCCACCCCGTGATAAATTCACTATCATTCTACTTAAACTGTTGAGGCTTGTAAATCCTCATGTAAGGTTGGTAATTGTTTTTTCCAAGGGCTAAATCCAAGGCACAGGGGTCTTGGGCTCTGCCAAGGTCTCTGAGCCTCCTGGGCTGGGGCTCGAGCCCTCCAGGGCAGCCAGGGGAATTTCCTGGGTTCTGACAGTTAAACACAAGAATGTGCTGGCCAGGGAGGTTTGGAAGCCCCCACCCCTGGAGGTGCCCAAGGAATGACTGGATGTGGCACTCAGAGCTCTGGGCTGGGGACAAGGTGGGGATGGGGCACAGCTGGGGCTCCAAGGTCTTGGAGGGCTTTTCCAACCCAAATGTCTCCATGATTCTGTAAAATGCTGCGTTCCCAAATGACTTTAAAGCTGTATAAAACCATAATTTTCTCTTCAATCGCTGGGTTTACTGTAGAATTTGGGTGATCAGGATGCTCCTTTCTGTGTACTCCATGTCAGACAACATTTGGTTGTACCCTCACCAATCCTTGAGTGCAGCCATGGGTTGGTGTGACCATTCCAGGGCTCCCTGGGGCCTCCAACTGTGTCCATGAAAATTTCCCACACTGAGGATTCCATAATTTTGTGCAGATGTGCACAGCATTGAGGAAAACCTGCTCTGCTGCTGCTGCTCCAGCATCGTTTGTCTGGCAACAAATGAAGGCTCTCAATCTTTGCAGCTGTCATCGAGTGCCTTTAATGAACATTAATTCCAGCAGAAATGATAAGAATAATAACCAACCTGCTGTAGAGAAGGAATGCAAACTTTTGCAGGCTGTTGTGAAAAATGCTGGTGCACAGTGCAACTCAAACATCTGGAGCAGATGTGTCTGAAATTTCTCTGTTCACTGGCCTTGGCTGGGAACTGAGATGTTACAGCCTCGTGCTGGGACTGGATGGGGCAAGAGCTTCCTTTCTCTTTTCCTGAGTGCTTTCTGTCCCTGGAATTTTTGCTCCTGGTTAATTATTATCCTCTTTGTTTCTATCAAACAGTAAATTTATGCCTTGAGATATCTCAGGGTTGCTGGTGCAGAAAGTCAAGGGAACGTCAGCAGTGCCTGTGAACCCAAGCTTTGGGAAAATAACATTACAAGGCTCGAGACATGATAGAATCATGGAATGGTTTGGGTTGGAAGGGGCTTAAAGCTCATCCAGTACCACTCCTGCCATGGGCAGGGACATTTCCACTGTCCCAGGCTGCTCCAAGCCCTGTCCAACCCAGCTTTGGGCACTTCCAGGGGTGCAGGGGCAGCCACAGCTTCTCTGGGAATTCCACTCCAGTTCCTCCCCTCCCTCCCAGGGAAGAATTCCTTCCCAATATCCAAGCAGGTCACCTCAAATGAGAGCAGAGGGAGATGAACTCGACAGAACTTTTTCTGTCTTTCCTCTAGAGCAGTTAAAAATCTCAGTACAAGATTCTTCTCCTGGGCCATGTAGGTTGGTAAATATCATGCAAACTGCACAATCACATTTGTGTCCACACAAACTAAATGACTGAACTTTTTTTTTAAGGGTTTTGGTGCACAATATATTATTTTTTTGGCACTCTTAACAGTGTAAAATCTGTTAATAGCCTGCGTGTAGAGACACAGTCCCTGTTTAGCTGCTGTTATAAGGAAACAAATTGTAATTCTTAATTGAATTCTCCTATGAAACTACCAGCAATATAAATTACAATGTCATTGGGATAAGAGGGGGGAAAGCCCTTTTTACAAGCCTCAAGATGATAATTTATAAATAAAGTAAAACCAAGAAGCCTTAACGAAAAATCCCTGTGGAATCTGACATTAATAGCCTTTACTTTTAATCTGATACAATAAATCTTGCAGCCATGTATCCAGAACAGAAATAACAGAAACCAGGCCAAGCTGGAGGAGATTTGGGGGAGTTGAAGAGAAACATTCTCCTTCTTTAATTAAAAATATACGGTGATTTTCTGGTATTCCAGAGTAAAAAAAGGTCATTGCTGCCAATGGCTTTGCTCCAAAGAGAGGATTTTTGGTTGGATTCTTTGCCTAAAATCTTCCAGATCCACATGTGCTTTGGAATTTTCAATATTAATTTTGTAGAGTTTGTGTTCTGGCCCCACTGTTGTAATTGCACGAGAATCTTGGATTTTTTTGTGTGAGCTGCAGTGGTTTAAAAGGAAATATGAACATTCAATATAAATTACTTTTATAGTATATTTTTTGATCTTTTTTTTTTTTATTAATGTTGCAAGGATACTTCAGGAGTTTTGTCCAGAGGGAGGATGCAGTAAATGGTGACCAAGGGGAGAGTGCAAAGTGTGGTGCCCTGTGACATTCCTCCCAAATAATCAAGGAATGGATTAATTTATCCATTCCATACGTCACCCCTCAATGATGGAAATTAAAGAGTTTCATGGTCACTGGATGTTGCCAGCACTCTACATTCAAAGACATTTATTTAGAAATGATAAAAATAATGGGAAAATCTTCAGATTGTGACAGAAATCAGCACTTTTTTTCCTCTTTATTTGTCTACTTTGAGGATGTCACTAAGAGTATTGAGATTGGGACGGATTTGCTCCATAGAGATCAGGGCCAGGATTTCACTTTTATTTTTTCAGAGACCATTTTGTCCAATCTTGGGTTTTTTTTAAAGTCTTAACTTTATTAAAGAGAAATTCTACTTTCTTTTTAGGGTTTCTCTTTATTTTAAATGGTACGAAAGAGCACAGGGTAGGCACAGAATTCCAGTGTAAATGGTATGAAAAAGCACAGAGTAGGTACAGATTTCCAGTCTTCCCAAGTTTGCCAAGGCTTTTTGTGGATAATTTTTAATAACAGCAACAGAAAAGTGGCACAGCCTCAAGTCTGCTCCTAAACCAGAGCAAACAGAGAAACCCACAAAATAAACTACCCTGACTTGTGCATTCTGGAATGTAAAAACATCTGACCAAAAATTGCATTAACTGAAGAATAAGTGTTTAAAAAAAAAGAAAAATTCCATTTTTCCAGCAGTGCCAGGAGCAAGCATCCCCCTCCTGTTGTACTGGGCTGTAACTGCCCATGGATCTGAAAAATCATCCAGTCTTTAAACCAAGGGCACTGAGCACGACCCATCCTAAAAACTCTGATTTTTAGCTCAGGCAGATGCAGCTCATCCCAAATATTTCTCTGGATCACCTTGTTGGAAGTCTGGGCATTCCCCATGTGCTGCATCTGATGGTGATTTTTTTGTTTTAAAAGCAATACAAGCAATAATGTGAAGCTCACTTATGAGGCCTGCATAAAATGCTGTCTAACAACCAAGTACAGTAAATTAAACATGATACTCATAACATAAATACAATTATATTTATCAGCCTTTTATAACCACACAAAGCATTTACCAGTAAGAGTTATTTTGGAGTAGATAATTCCCAATTAACTTTTACTACTTTATTTTTGCTAATTTAGTTAGAGTTAATTTTTCAAATAAAATAATAATAATAAAAAAAAAAGCTGTATCAAATGGCATCTCTAACTATTACACTGGAGATGAGATATAATTAAAATGTTATGTATATGGAATTGCAGCTGATGGGAACCTCAGCTTAAACTCTTATTTTTGTCTTTATTTGATTATTGCCTGCTCTGCACAGAGAACATGATTGAATTGCAGGATGGCTGGGTGCCCACAGTGCCAGGATTTGGAGAGGGAAAGGAAAAGCTTGGCAGGAAAATTACCTGGAAATTCAAACAGGTTAAGGTATGACCTCAAATGTGCTGAGGAGTCCTATGAAAACCCTTCTCCAATCGTGGAAATTTATTTTGTGTAATCCTGGCTGTGTGTTTGGGGTTGGGAATCTTGGAATTCCACAGGAATCTGGGAGTTCCACAACTCCATGGTGGGAATGGCAGGTAGGAGATGAATTACAGTTGTCAGTGAAAATATACCAAACTACCCTCACCCACGTCCAGTGCCCACAAAGGCTCCTGGAATTGTGGGCACATAGATAAATCAAATTTGAGGAGGAGGATGAGGAACATCAGCCATAAATGAAATGATAAAAATTAAAATATGAAATAAACCACCCCGAAATGAGAATATCCTGGGCACCAATTTCATTTCCTGGCAGTCTTTTGGTGACTCTCAGAAAAGCTCCTGGTGGCAAAGGGACGGCGCCAGCTCCACCTGATGGTGCCTCAAAAATAATAAAATTAGAGTCCCTTACTTTCCTGATTGTAGGTGCCTTTCTGTTCTGTGGGGTTAGTGGAACTCATGTGTGAATTTTTCACCTGTTAATGAATTTATTCACCTGTTAACAGTTGTGATTCCACTGCCCAGTTTGTCCTGAGACTGAGCATCACCCAAACCTTGGGATCTTGGCTCCACGCCAGGGAATGTCCTCATGTCTCAGCTCTGTCTAAAATTGCCACCAAAACCCAAAGTCCAGTGAGCTGCACCATTTTGGGTGGGGTGTCTTTTGCAGTTTTTAATGCCCTTTCCAGTTCCTTGTCTTCCCAAGGATAGTGGTGAGTGACAGAGTCTCTCTTGGGATGAGGGACACTCAGGGAATCCATTGCCACTGTAATTTTGTTCTTTTTAAAGTAGTCCTTCAAGGGTAAAAAAAGGGACAAGTCTGTGCAGCCTTCCTGCCTACATTTTGGTTTTCTGGTTTTCACTTTGTCTGGAAACATAAGGCTTTGAACCAGCAGGAACTGAGGCTGCTGCATTTATCTGTTGTGGTGTTGTGTGGGTCCCCAGGATGAGGTGAGAGATGAGAATCTGACTCCAAGTTCTCAGAAGGCTGAATGATTATTTTATGATATGATATTGTATTATATTAAAAGACATGATATACTAAAACTATTGTAAAGAAAGAGAAAGGAGATATCAGAAGGCTCGACAGGAATGAATAATAAAAACCCGTGGCGGATTCAGAGAGTCCAACACAGCTGGCTGGACATTGAATTAACACAATTCACATTCTGGGTAAACAATTCTCCAAATCCCATTCCAGAGGAGCAAAACATGGGGAAGCTGAGGCTTCTTATCCTGCCAGGAGAAGAAATCCTGGTGAAGGGATTTTTCAGAAAAAATCATGGTGACATTATCCATGGGAATTCTGCTGGAGACGTCCTCTGTGCTCATTTCTCTGTCCCTGAATTGTCCCGTGTCTCCCAAAGAATCCCCCTCTGGCAGGGTTAAATGTGCTGAGGGCTGCACAAATTCCAGTTGAAGACTGGGCTCGGGCTCTGGGGGTTCTCCCCACCCTGGAATATTGGGAAAAAGTGATTTGGGAAAATCACAAAATTGGGAAAATATGATTTCCACAGAGAGAGTGCGCTGGGGACACACGGGGTGTCCTTAAACACAACCTCTCTGGATTTCATCTGTCACCGCTAATTAAAACACAAAAGCAAGGTTGCTAATTGTGTTGAGGACAGTGTGGTTGGGAAATGAAGGGAATGTGAACTCAGAGGCAGGAATTAATGTATTCCAGGCGGGAAGGGGGGCTTGGCTGGCGGGAAATATCAGCTCCTTCTGAGGGCGAGGACAGTCACAGCCCCACTGTTCATTACTTTGGATGTGTCACATTTGCCAGGCTGACAAGATGTATTACAGATGAGGAGTTTTGCAGATGGAGAGAAATATCCATGGAAGTTGTTTATTTGATTTGGTTTTTCAATATTTTTATTATTTTTTTTCTTTTCTGCACTACCCTGTCCAACCTTGGGATAATGGAATTATTTTATGCCTTTTGCACTATCATCAGGCTTTGGATGGCTGCACAAAGGCCACTGGCAACAGAATAAGATGGCTGTAAAAAAATGCAAAAAATTGGGATGGGGGAAAAAAAAAAAGGTACATCCAATAACTTGCCCTTAAATTTAAAAGGAACTAAATGAGGAACTTCTGGACAATTTATCTTGCTGTTTACAGATAACAAGTCACTTTGTTTTTATGTGCTCAGTCTAGTATTCCATAATTTATTTGAAAGAAGATGAGAAATAATGTAGATAAATGATGAAGTGTCAGGGTCTGACGCTCTTAAATGAAGCTATTATGGTCAAAGAGAAAACGTAAAACCTGCGGCTCATTATGAGAGCGTTCTACTTGTCAGTTAAGTGAAAAGGCCTGGAATGATTTCCAGTTTATTTGTCATTGCAGTTATTAAAGCTGTCTTTTTGGTGCCATGAAAATGAATTGAAGACTTTATTCGAAGTAAATTTGTACTAAAGCTTTCAGATGTATCTTATGTGAGTTCAGTGAGGCAAGAAAACAGCTTAAAAGCTGAAATATTACAAGGAGGCAACTGCTGAAGTCCTGAAACACACAAGAATATAAAGTCTGAGGAAGTTGCACAAATAAATGAAGTATCTTGTCTCTTGGGAAATAAAGCTCAGTTTGACTATATTGTGCACTTAGACAAAGAAATCAGCCCTTGTTAGTGGCAGCAAAATATTGTCTTTCACAGCCCTGTGCCTGGTGCTTACTTTTATATCAAGCTATTAATTTTGGGACCAGATTATCAGAGAAGTGGGGATTCTCTGTTCCAGAGCACCTTTAGAAATGCAGTCTCTGAGCCAAGGAGGAGATGTGGCATCCGTGGCAAGATTGGGTTTTTTTGTGGCCATCCTTTGTGGTGAGGCTCTGTGATCTCAGGGGTCTTTCCAAACCCTGATGGGGCTCTGGTCCCATCGTGGGTCAAGAGGAGGCCAAATCATGGGAGATAACGGGGTTAGGGAGACCCACCCAGGGGGGTCTTTCTCCCTAATTGGGCAACCAAAGCATCACCTCTGACTGCATGGGATGGGAGATATCACTGACATTTTAATTTTTATTTTAGCCTCAAAACACTTGAACCTTGTGCAGCTGGAGGGTCACAGTGAAATGTTAGCCTGAAATCCAGCCAGCCCTGCCACGGAGGTGGTCACTGACACTCCTTTTATTGCCATCCCCTCTCAAGATCGTTCCTGCTGAACTGTAAATCCCCCATTTATGTGGAGACGATTGATAGGTTTATTTTATTTTGTTCTGTTCCTCTGGATTTCCTCTCCAGCAGTCATGTTCCCCACTACCACTTCATATTTGCCAAGACAAATTAGTGCAGTTCTACTGGGCTTGGACTGTCCAAAAGGAAATTAAGAGTCCTTTTTTATTTGAAATTGAAAGCTGTAGGAGCACTAAACTGAATGCTTAACTCCAAGCTCCAGCAGTCTTAGAGCAGTATGGTTGACACTTTATTGCAGATATTACAAATGTTATGACATGTCTTCAGGGTCAAGTTAAAAACAAAAAGGGTTCCACATTCTCATCAGAAGTAATCTGTCAGTTTTGTCATCAGATATTATAGCAGCCCTCAGTAGCAGTGTCACAGTCAAGGGTTTATCAGGCTTGGTGGTAGATGTGTACATACTCTGATTTCCAGGGGTTTATATCTGCAATAAAAATTCCCTCCAGGCTAAAACTTGGCATTCATAGCCCAAAGGGATTTTTTTAATTAAAAAAAAGTATCAGCAAAGGTTTTTCTTGAACGATAAGAGCGCACAAAACCCAAATCTATTCTGCATTTTAAAAATACTTTAAATCTTTTAAACTGGCAGACTTCAAATATTTAAGCAGCCAACTCTCTTTACATAAGAGACCATTAAAAAGGACATCCCAGGAAGGGGATAGGTGGCAGAGCAGACAAGTGCTTTGTGCTCATCACGAGTTTAAGTGTTGAGCATTTGATGAGATGTATAATTAGCCACACATTTCTAAAGCTCTTGGTGTCTCTCTCCATTGAAACGGTGCATGAGGGAATTAGGATGTCTCAGGCACAAATATAAATCACTTTTTCCTCACCACCCCCTGACAGGGTCCTGCAGGACGGGGATGATACGGCGTAAGCTGCTCGGATCAAGGCAGCCCCTCTGACACCCACAGCTGCTCCCTGGAGAACCACAGGACTTCATTTCCTGCAGCTTTTCTCCTGTTTCCTTCATGGAAACAACCAAAATATTCCAAGCAAGGCAGGGATATTTAGAGGGAAAGGAGCACAAGCAGAAATGCCCACGCAAATTTTGTGTGAGACCATTGACCTGGAATATTTGCTTATTGCTCAGTGACATTGTGGGGTTTCTTTTTGAAAAGTTAAGAGCAATGTATTTGATTCAGAGATATTTATGCTAAAACATGATGAAACACCTTCTCTAATCCCTTCAAAAAGTCCAACTTTGCTCAGGGACAGGTTCCCTGAGAGTGTCCAAGGCCAGGTTGGTCAGGAGCACCCTGGGACAGTGGAAGGTGTCCCTGCCCATGGCAGAGGGGTGGAATGGGATGGTCTCCAACCTTCAACCCAAACTATCCCGAAATTCCACGATTTAAGCCTTCACCAGGATGCCAAGCCCAGACTTTCTGTGCAAATGCTTTGTGTAACAGGGTGTTGGCTACTGCAGGTCCCACCCACATGGTTTTATTTACGACCTCTGGCTCAGGGACAGGGAAAACAAACAGGGTGTGCTAAAGAGTCACCAGGGCGCCCCATAAAATCCCAGGAAAGCGGCAGAGAACAAGCTCTGCTGGGTGGCAGGAAGGAGGGGAGCATGGCTGTGGTGCATGTTCTCAGCTTTTATGTTGTAATTCCACTTCCTAGGGGGAAAATGAAGAAATGTGGAAAAAAGAAAACCAGCCCTGGGTGAGTTCAGTGCCATGTCCAGGGGGAAATTGTCCTAAAAGGAACCTGCACATGCTCCTTTAGTGCTCTTGTGGAGGCACTGCAAAATTGGAAAATTGAATGGACTTCTAAGGTGCTTTCTACTCTCCCTGTCTGAATTCTCCACATGGGAATTCAGGTTGGCACTGTCCCTTTGGCACAAGGAACTGTTTCTGAGGGTCACCAAAAGACTGCCAGGAAATGAGATTGGTGCCCAGGATATTCTCATTTGGGGGTGGTTTATTGCATATTTTAATTTTTATTATTTATGTCTGATGGTCATCAACCTCCTCCTCAAATTTGATTTACCCATGTGTCCAGAATTCCAGGAGCTTTATGGGTGAGGGTAGTTTGGTATATTTTCCATGACCACTGTAACCCATTTCCTACCTGCCCTGTGGCGCAAATTCCCCTAATTTTGGGTGGTAGCTGCCTACTTACTGCTATTGGATCCCTGGAAACACCAAATATTCCCAAAATTTTCTGTATCAATCAGGACAAGACTGATAATGACAGGTTTGATGCCCTGTGCTGGGCCATAAGACTGATGAGATGGAAGAAAGAAGGATTGTCTCAAGGGAAGCAAATGGTTTCAGTAAAGGCCATAAATGCAAATTTAAGTACTCTTTCTAGTAATGCTGGTCTATTATTACAGCCTAAAGGAAGTTCATTTAATTAATAATTAAGCTCTTCAAGTTACTCTTAGCATGAATTTTAGTGTCAGGAATGACCAGGAATTGGTTTTATGATGCGGCTGCGAGGGAGAAGTGACAGCAGCATAAAAAAGGTGAAAGTTTTCCCAAAATGATATGCCAAAAAGAGCCAGAATAAAATACCAAAAATACCAGTCACACACCAAAAAAAACCCCAAAATCCAGAGTTTTGGGAAGTCTCAGCAAGCCCAGCATGCTGATTAAAGACAGAAAAAGCAAAGTCCATGACGGCCACCACAGTTTCTCTTTGCTTTAATGGGACAGCACAGAGGTGATGATTATATTTCAGGGAAATTCCATGCCTACCAAACTCCTGATAGCTCCAGCTGATCTTTGGCAGGCTCTCCAATTCCACAAATTCCACGTGCTGCAATGAGAATTATAACCCTGTTCCCAGGTCCTCCCTGCCCTCCACCAATGGAACGTTCTGGACCAGCATCCTGGGCAGCACTGGGATCCAGCTGGGCTCTGCTCCCTCTGAAACTGGATTTTCTTGTGCTCTGGGTAAAGTTTATCGCCTTCCTGTTGCTCTTTCCAAGCTGTAGTGATGATGGTTATCCCACTGGGAATATCAGGATCATAACCCACAGAAGCATCGATGAAGTGCTTTGGATTTTCTGCTACAGAAATGCAAAATTTTGTTGGTGGTATCTTTTTTTTTACTCAGATTTTATTTTCTTTTTAACAATTTAAATGATTGGGAATGACTTGGTGTTGCACCCAGTTTTCTCCATGATCCTGTTTTCTCTTCCTGAGTTATCTGAGAGTTGAGGTTCACAACTTTATTCAGTTTTCTCTTTAATCCCTGATTTAAGTTGTCTCAAAACCTCTTTGTGTATTTACCCCATGTGATTCACAGAGCAATTCTGTCTCACATCTCTGTGTAGGGGTAAAAAGAGTACAGAAAGGAAAAAGATCCTAATTCATATTATTAATTGAAATGTATTAATTTCTGAGGCTGATTGGTTTCTGCCCACCTGGGTGAATATTTTGGAGCATAAACATAATGCTATTGTTGTGAAAAAATATTCACATGTTCTATAATTCACAGTCATTCATAAATCATAATACATTTTTATTATTGCTCTATATATAAGCTCTGAAAGATTAATAACATTTGTGTTTTCCAGCCTTTTTTTGCTGGATGGGGCTGTGAAATCTGGGTTTGGGGAGCTGAGCACCAACCCTTGCTGCTGTGCTCTGTGATTGATCCACGGAATGGAAGATTTGGGTTGAGTTCTCATGAGCTGGGAGACCATGAGCAGTCTGACTGCACAAAATTAACAACCCACATGCTCGGGGTCAGGGTCAAGGAGAGTTTTTTATTTTATTCCATGATGTCATCAGAGAAGGGACAACAAGTTGTTATTTTTATTTTTTTTTAAACCAGGTAGTTGAATAAAAGCAGAATAGAAGCAGAGTTGTTGTACAAGAAGAAAATGATGCAATAATTCAGAATAATTCAATGATTCAGAATAAAGGAATAAAAATATGAGAAGAATCATACAATATCCTGAGTTGGAGGGGACTCTTAAGGATCATGGAATTCCAACTCCTGGCCTTGCACAAGGCATCCCCCCAAGAATTCCACCAACAATAAATTCTAATAATTCTAATAAATTATGATCACATAATTTTGAGGGTTTTCCTACCAAAATACTCAAGGGGAAAATATTCTGGATCCTACTCTCTATTAGATGTTCCTTAGTGTTGGCTTTTTTGGGAGGCTTTGAACACCATGGGGTGGTTTTTTGGGAAGGGTGAGGAAGCTGCTCCTTCCCAGGATAATCTCCTCTGCCTGGTGTTTCTCAGACCCCCCTTCTGGTCCAGACTTTCTCACCAATTCTATTGCCTGTGTGCACAGGCAACATTCAAAATAGAAGGAAAAGTGCTATTTAAAAATTTCTTACTTTTGAAAGCTTGAAACTTCCTTCTCTACAACCTTCCTTAGCATTGAAAGTAATTAGTGAAATGGGCAGTGTGACCTCATATCTGTGTCCCCATGAAGTATTTTTAGGATCTAAATTACAATAATTTTTTAGAAGTTTGGAAAGCCCTAAGATAAAATTTGAAGTTAATTTTCCAAGCAAAATTTAAAGACAGGACACATTTAAAAATTTGTTTTCTTAAAACAGTATTTCCATGGATGTAGCCACATTTCTCTTCACAGAGAAAAGCAAAGCATGACCTCCCAAGAATATTTCTGAGTTTCACATTCTCTGAACCTCAGAGAAAGGAAAAAACAATTCTTATATCATTTGCTGTGCCTGTGTTTGTGCAAAAGTAGAATGCAATATCGAGATTGTTTACCCAGAGCGATGGGGCTTTGCTTCCTTGGCCTATCAGGGCCAATGTGTGTGTGTTGGGACTGTGGGCTGACAGTCACGAGATTCTGTGCAGTTGGAGTGCAAAGTTGAGTGCTTGGCAGATTCAGTTCAGATGTAATGCAATATAGTGTAATATAGTATAGATTAAAATAGTATAATAAAGTAATTAATTAGCCGTCTGATAAGATGGAGTCCTCCTCGTCATTCCTCCCAGCCATGGGGGTCCCTGGAAATACTGTATGTGGAGAAGGGGATTTGCATTGTGCAAATAAGTAGATAACATTGTGAAGCAGGTAAAGGAACTAATGAGTGATTTCATGTAAAATTATTTGTTGTTTCAATGCCCTGAGTGGAGTCCCATTGGTGCTGGCTACCCCAAAAATGCTAAATCATTGGGGTGAATCCCAGTAAAAACCAGTTCCAGAGGCACCCAACTCCCAACGAGGGGAAGGAGTGACCAATGAAAACTGGCGACATTTGGCTGTTGCTGATTTATCTCCAATTCAGGCTGCTTAGCTCAACTTAAGCACAGCCGGAGTGTTTGCTCAAGCCCTGAGCTGACAAGAACAGAGCACCGGCCATTATTCCTGCTGGGGAGTCAGGGGGCTGAGCCATCCATCCATCCTGCAATTCCTTGAATTCCCAGAGCTTTTCTCAGGCGGCTTCCTCAAGGACAGCGCTCGCGTCTGGGGCGCGGCGGTGACAGATGGGATACAACGTGTCATGTGATGGATAACGCCGGAGCCGTGGCGCTTAATCCCTCTAATACTAATAGCAGCATTATCATAGAGATTTATGAGAATGTCAGTTCCAAGTTCCCAGTTCCATTCATGGGTTTTTAAAACTTCAGCTGCAAAAAACATGCATCCATCCCATTAATTCTAATTATCATGGTTCATCTTCTCAGCAGTTTTGTACTCCGGAACCTTTCAGTGCAAATTAACGTACCAAAAAAGTGTATTAATTAATATTTGTAGCTTTTAATTTCTGCGAGACTGTTGTCTGGAAGCAGCTGGCAGTACAGGGCCACTGCTATTGAATCTTTGCCAAACAAGTGCAGATGTAATTTTGTTATCTCTTGCTTAGTCATTTACGCAAATTAATTTGAACAATTAGCCTTTTACTGGTCCTTCATGAATCATGCAAAAGGGATCTGCCAAAAAATTGCTACTTGACAGAAAAGAATTGGTTAACGTTGTAAATCTTCCAAAAAGGTATTACTGTGTTTGGGATGAAGGAGAACTTCAGGAACAATATTAGTGGTTTTATTTTTCTTTTGTATGCCTTATCTATTCCACTGATTTCTGGGGAACAAAAATTCTGAAAGAAGAGTAAAAGCAGCAGAAATTTGGGAACTTTTGGATGAATACTAAAAAAAGTGAAGTTCCTTGCTTGGACGTTGCATTGACTTCACTGCTCTCAGAGCTGTGCTGATGTTCTGCAGAGAGGAGGTTGGTGCTGAGGTCACTCCAAAAAGAACAGGTTTACTCATTATTTGACAAAACACCCAAATCTCTCATTTCTTTGGACAGCAACATAAAGGAAGTGCGTTACCTCACAGAAATGTCTCTCTTCTAAGTAAAAGAGGCTTCCACATAAGAGCTCAAACTTTTATTTAACTAATGTGAAGAATCTCAACTCCTCTGTGGAGGTTGGGTTTGAATGACAGGAAACTCAGATATTTCATTGCTCTTTTCTTAACCATCAAACTGATTTTTCACCAGATAATCAAACTTACCAGCAGACGGTGCCATCCAGAGACTCTGAGTAGTGCTGTCCATGGAAATCTGTCTCAGCTGCTGTTATTGTAAACACCCTCTTTTATTTTTTTTTTCTCAACATTTTTACATATATCCTTTCAGTTTAAATTGTATTGCACAAATGGGAGCTTAGTGATGGATATTCCTAATTTACAGCCAAGTTAATTGTTACCTGTCTCTCTGATTTCACCGCTGAGACAGTTCTTGCAATTTTGGAAGGTATGTGCTGTAATGTTCTCTAGGTGAATTAAATAAAATTGATGGCCAGCTGCATCCAGAAACATATAGTCAGTGTAGTAATAATATATAGATATATAAATAATGATAATGCTGATATACTTAAATAAAGCATTACAATTTTGTCCATCTCGTCAGCCATCTCGACAGAATGTTGATCCTTCAGAACAGGTAAATTTTTCTTGGGGTAGTAACAGGACCATCCCATTCTGCCTGAAATTTTGACTGCAGCTGTGGGAACAAGTTCGGAATTAAATATTTCTTTTGTGGCAATCACACTGGAGCTCAAACGAGCACTGACTCTTCATTAGCTGAGCCAGGCTGCCCCGTGCAAATTCCATCACTGCGGCAGGGTAAGGTAGGGGTCCCTCTCCCTCTAATTGTTTTTTCCAAGCTGTGATTTCACAGCCTGTATTGTTATTTCCATTTGTCCATTTGATTGTGGAGAGAAGAGACCAGATGTTGTGTGACAAATCATAGCTATTTGCAATCTGTTGGAATTCTTATAAATTGTACCGGGGATCATTTTCTGATAGCCGATCCTGCAATCACTCGTGCACGTGCATCACTTTAGAGCACGAGATGTCCTATTGAAGATGGTGGATCTATTCATGTGCCTCAATGAAACAGGCACCACGGGCATTTGTGGGAATGTTTGTGGTGGGAAATCCGTGGATATTTGGAGCTTGGTTTGCTGTGGTGTCAATTTCCATTCCATCAAGCCCCACGTTACACCGTAAAACTTGAAACCGCCTCATGGCTTTTATTATAATTAGGCTCAAAATTTGGCTGAAGATTATCCTGTAGCAGAGTGATCCAATTTTGTTTGCTGAATCGTAATTCCCAGCAAATAGTTCCTTCAGGAAAGTGCATCCAGCCCAGCCCTGTTATCCATCTGTTTTTAGGGGCTGTGGCTAATCAGAGAAGTGGTCTCTCACTGCCACACTGAGAAGAATGAAGTTAGTTCCTCTGTAATTGAAAGTATCTGTAGTAAACTTGGCTGGAGCTTGATTAATAGTATATTAAAATCAGAGTCTTCGTGGTGAGTGCTAGATAAGGAGTTTTGGGCAAATTACTTGGTTACTGGGAAACCTTTAAATTTTAATCATGGAGACACTTCAGCATCATTAGGAACTGAAAAGGACAATGGGCACTGGAGGAAGTTATGTGAATTGATGTGCTTTTCAATATCTTCTTCTGTGGGGCTGTTGAGTGATGCACGGGCTGCAATCGAGGATCCTCTTGCTCCCCATGCCCCTGATTGCTGTTGTTATAATTTGGTGTTCTTTATGATCATGGAAATCAGATGAGTTATTTGCAAAAGATGGAAGGTTTTAGCATAAGAAAATGTGGTTTAAGAGCCTGGATTGTCTCTGCAGTTTGTCTGGATCTGGGGGGAGGCTGCACCCTGTGTTTAGAATGAATGGAAATAACAAAACAGGCTCTTTAACACACATTTATTGTTTAATGTGATAATAATACGAATCTCAACCTACATTTGCACTTCACTTTGAAATCCATTCTTGTCTAGAGAGCCTGTGCCATGTCTCTGCTCATGGGTGTGGTACCTGTGATTATCCATATCCATATTTAGATAACATATTTATTATCTATATTTCTTATCTATATTCATTAGATATATATTTATCCATGTTTATAGAGACATGAGGTGCTGCAATAGCACTTTATGAGGATTCACACATGTGGGATGTCAACCTCTCTCCTGGCTGACAGATCCAAATCAGAGAGTGCCAATAAATTTGGCGCACTCACATCTTTTGGTGCTACCTAGGATTTTGGAGCAACTCTAAAGGTGTCAGGATCTCATTTCCAATGTAATAGAATAGAAAAGAAATGCTCAACATACTCAAAGTGACAGCAAGAGCTACAAAATTCCACAGCTTTTCCAGGGAAGTATGCAATGGAATTGGGTTTGTAAAGTGACCACTGTAATTTAAAGTCATTTGTTTGACTACCAAGGGAAAGCCTTTCTCCTTCCTAAAGATGTCCTTCAGACATATTTCCCTTAATAGCCTGAATTTATCTGTAGCCAGTTCATGTTTCCACCAACCTTGCCTAGTGATTTAAACTAGTATTAGGCAAGTCTTCATTCATTTTACTGTCCTAAATAAATGATTCTGTTTCATTCTCATCACTTAAGAAAAGATGGACTTTTTGCTAAGTATCCCTTTTCCATATTTTGATGAATTTTCCTCCTGCCTGTGAACAGTCTGCAGCACTAGGCCACCCCAACATGTTGCTTGTAGAATAATGGGAATATTCTCTTGTTTTTAATGAGAATATTATTCCTTCTCCATCATAAGATGCAACCCACCATTTGTGCTTATGGGGCTGTTGCATCAGTGATTTATATTCAGCACATCATGAAATCTTTGCCTCCTTCTTCCATTTCCATAAACAACCTCAAAAACACCAATTATTCATTCCTAAACTCCTGCACTGGAAGTTTTGTGCTCCTAAATGTTATCCTGTGTCTGTCATTGAAGTCCCCAGATCATTTCATTTACCTGTCGTCTGAAATTCCTCAGAGTTGGTGCTGCCTTCCAAATTCATGTCAGGAAAAACAATTTAATTGCTGTAGTCGCATCCTCTGTCAAATTAATTATCAAAATTGTTCAATAGGATCAGTTCTGACACCTGAGCAGTGTAGGATTAACAGCCATTTGTCCAAAGTCACTTTGGAGTGCTGTGAAGGAAAAGGTTTAAATCCCACTGTGTTCTCCAGAGGAACATCCTCTTTCTTTCTAAAGGAAAATAGGTACTAGGGAATTTTAGGCTGGGAAAAGTGGTTTATTTCCAGCAAAGACAGAGCTTGCTGCAACAGAACATTTCCAGAAAAAGAAACTTCATTTTGCAATATCTGCACCAGTCCTCATCGGAGAAGCTGGTTGGGAATGATCCCTGTTCCTGTGGGATGCAGGAATCCCAAATCCAAGCTGTTGGCCTTAAAAAGGCACAGTAACCATCTACAAGGAGATCTTCCCCTGGGAATATCCCATTCACCCTTTCACTGAGTTTCTTGATGCAAATTAGAAACATTTTTAAAATGAAGGGAATTTTCATGTAGGAGAATACCATTTCCCATCCAAAATAGCCACAGGCTGGAATTCTTGCCACAGAAAACAAACTGCCAGACCAAAATGTGAGAGAAAGAGACATATCCAGGCATGGTGAGTTGTGCTTTTTTATTTTTTTCTGCTTCTTTTAATAGATAATGTGTAGTCAGGAATTGGGAATAGTAGAACAAGTCCTAGGAGGGTTATGGATTTAATGGAAGGGGATGAGGCTGTTGTGGGAACATATTGTTTATTAAATTTTCTCATTCAGATGTTTATTGTACGATTTATGGTGACAAGCTTATTATGTGCCCCTTTTTAATTTGTCATGTAATGATTGTGCATATGTGTACAGCCAATTAATACATCCAGAAGAGATAAAAGCACTGGGAGAAGCCCCTCTGATCAACCAATTTACCTTTATTTACAGTGCAAGACTTAAATTTCACCAGTATCAGGTCATTCCCCATCTCTAGATCTATAGATTATGGAAATATGGTATGTGCAGAACAGATCTCACAAATATTTTTGAAGTTCAGGATTTGGTGGGTTGTTTACAGAGAGTTTTGGATTTCACACACCTCATTTTGAGTGTGCACAGCCCAATGGTGAGCTGAAAATGGGACACAAATCTGAGGCCTCTAAAAATGCAGTGCTTATCTAATGTAGTTTAGATTTGCCTTATCAGGCTTGCAGAAGAGGGGTGTCTGTGGGACCGGCTCGGGTTATTTATCAGCTTCAAAATGTTCATAAAGATGTCTGAAAAGTTGAAAGGAGGGTCTGTGCTAAGGGGATGCTCAGCAGCTGCAGGAGGGATGGAGTTCTGCCTGGTGGGAAGGCCTGGAATCAAGGGCCAGTCCATGGCATTACGTAGGGTCACCTCCCTAAGCCACTCTTTTTTTATATTTATGGCAATTCAGAGCTCATTCTTCCATTTTTCCATTTATTTTTCCATTTATTTTTCCATTTATTTTTCCCTTTTCCTCTTTTTTCCCCTTTTCCACCTTTACCCCCTTTTCCCCCTTTTTTTCCTCCTTTTCTCCCCCCTTATTCCACTCTTTTTTCCCCCCTTTTCCCTTTTTTTCCTCCTTTTTGCCCCCCTTATTCCACCCTTTTCCCCCCATTCTTTCCCTCTTTCCGTCTTTCTCTCTTTCCCTCTTTCCCTTCCCTTCCCTTCCCTTCGTCTCCCTCTTCACTATTATTAATAATAAAATTATTAACATAATTGATTTCAATTATTAACCTGGTCCTGTCTAACCCCCAGGTTTCTCCAGTTTTCCTCCTCATCCCACAGAGAGGGAGGGAGCAGGTGGCTGTGTGGGATTTAGCTGCTGGCTGAGGTTAAACCATGACAATATCTCTCAATTTTTTTTTTTTTGTCTTCCTTTGTCACTGGGAGAGGGAGAGAAATCAGGAAAAAAAATTGATTAAAGATCCATCACAAATTAATGAACGAAAGTGCAATCCTGGCACTTCATGCTAGAATGGAACATTTTAAAAAATCATGAAGTGAGACATAAGGACACTAGAAAAGTTTGGATTGGGGCATAAAAATTCTTTGGAAGACTCTGTGCTAATCAACAGCAAATGTAAGAATCCCTCAGGCTGAAAGGGCAGTGAGTGACTGCATTTGTTACATTGAAGGTTTTCAATCAGCATTTTCCAAACGTGGTTTCTCATTATGATAACGACGATGGGATTAATTATCACCAGGAGAAGGAGTGATAATGGCACTTTGAACTGTGTTTGTCACCACACGACCCAGGCTGTTGCTTGTTTTTGTTTTTACATTCCCAGGACTTTGGAGAGGTGCTGGTTTTGGCACTGGAAAGGGCCCAGCTGGGCAGGAGGTGTCAGAGGAGGACAAACACCAACCTGGCAAACTCCTCACCTGCCTGCATTGGGATAGCACCAGGAAAAAAACTGGAATTACCCCTTGGGATTTACACTCAGCTGCAGCAAGTTATTTAAATAATTATTATTTAAATAATACTTAGTGTAAATATATGTATGCTTTCTAAGAAATACTGTTGTCACAACAGCCAAATTTCCAAAATTTATAGAACTATTATTAAGTTTAGAAAGTTTGTTTCATCCTGTGCTGGAGAGGGAACATAAAACAGAGTGGTGGGGAAAGAGAGGCAAGTGAGGGGATAGATCCCAGCCCTGGGAATAAATCCATGGATCCCAGAACATTTCCCTGCAGCAGGAGCAGTGAGGGCTGGCTGGCAGAGCAAAACACTGACAATATTGGGTATTTTCTATTAGTGAGCTGTGCCCAATGAATATTTCAGGGAAATGTTTAAAGTGAAAATGTATCGAGATATGATGGGCCACTGAGAATTATTGGGAATTGGAAATTTGTGAGGTAATCTGGCCTTAGCATGGGATGTCCTTTACAATCAAACTGTTCCTAAGTCACAGCATGGATAATTCTGAAAAAAAAAGGAACTTCTTATTCTCCTGCATACACTTGATAAATCTGTTGACAAAAAAATTACTTTAATTTTTTTTTCAATGAAGTTTTTAACATTTATCTGCTGCTTATGTGACTTCCAGAAGCTGTTTTTTTTTACTAAAGACCTCACTATTTGTTGCAATTTGTTTTCAGATGAATGGTTACCCATGTGGAAGAATGTGCTCTGGAACTTTTTCCTTGTAATTAAATTAATTCAGGGGACATGGAAGCAGCTCCTGGTGCTCTTTAGCTTCTCTTACTTTAGTAACTAATTAATGTACAACTGACAGACACGTACTCAGCTTTCATAATGTTATCTGATTAATAAGCAATAACCACCTCAGTAAATCAAAATTAAATGCCTACTTATGGCAGTGAGTTTAGAACCCTCCTGCCTAGAGACTTTCCATTGATTGATTCATTAAATATTTCATTGACAGATAAAAAGGAGAGGAAAAAAATCCTCGTGAGCAGCTTTGCCTTTTGTTTTACAGGGGAAGTTTTATACCATTGGTTCACTGAAGAAGTTAAAGTTCTGCAAAGGATATTGGTTGGCTGAAAAACCAGATGAGAGCAGGAGTGGGTTGTGCTCCAGGCAGTGCTGGAGAGGGAAAGAGGGATCCCAGAGCAATAAATCACTCCCTGAATTTATGAGTCCATCTTGTGGATAATGAGTGCCCTGCTGGAACTACCAAAATCCTGCCGGTGGTTTCATTGAAGGTACTGGAAGCTCGATAAAGGGTGAAAAAATAAAATATCTCCAAGAAGTTGGAAGAAGAGAGGGGCAGCCTTCTTCCTACCTCTGGAGGAGAAATTTAAGCACTCAATTCCTGACAAATTCACTAAATCCTGCTTTTCCCGTGGACCTCCCAGTCAGCAACACCAAAATGAGCTGATGACCCTCAGTTTTAGGTCACAGATGAAAGTTCAGAAAAGATTGCTTTCCAAAACTAGTCTTTTTAGGGGGAAGCTTGCCCTTCCAGCTATACCTGACCAGCTACTTCCTGCTGCTTAATGAAAAATGTACTTGTAATTTAACAAATATGTTCTTTGCTGGTGCAAAGAAACCAGTCCCAGGTGTGAGTGATACATATTCAGGTTATATTATTATTTTTTAGAACCACATTTCTCACAAACTTGCAGATGTACAGCCAGGTTTACCACTTAAGAATTAAATTTGTTGCTCCAAGATTTTTCATAAGTTCCCATTCTGATTTTGTTGACATTTTATAATCATTAAGTTTCACAAAGTGTTCATTATTCCAAGACATGAACGTGTCTTGAACATGTGCAGCATGATCAGTTCTAGGAGCTGTGGGTGGGTAAGTAAAGGCATGTGTGGGATTGGGAAGTAAGTGGGTTAATATTATATCTTATTTCAGGAATAGAAATGATTTTATACAGAAAATGAGGTGTAATTACATGATAAACAATAGTTCTTTTCCTTTCAAATGTAACAAGTTAAAAAAAAAAAATTGGTGGATTTTCTTTTTTTTTTGGGGTTGGTCTGGTTTTTAATGTTTCTATGACTTGGCACTTATTTACAGCCTGCTTTCTATCTTTAATTATTTTTTACCTAGTGTTGAAGGTTACTCATTATGAAATAAAATAAAGTCAGTGAAATAGAATATGTAAGTTGCATTTCAGTTCATGGTGAGCCTCTGCTTAGGGTAAACTTTTGTACAAAAAAATGTTTTGGCTCTGATCTTCTCCACTAATGAGGTTATGGCTGTAAAAAAAAAGCTGTTCTAAGGACCAGAATCTAACACAATGCTTATTATTATTTTTTTTTTTTACTTTAGAGTGAAACTTTATCTTTTTGTCTCTGCGTTAACCTGAGAACCATAAAGATACATCTTGGTTTTCCTTTAAGCTTCTTCTCCCAGTCATTCCTTTTTAACTCATCCCTGTAATAGCCCCTTTCCAGCAACACCAGTGACAGCAAAACCTATGAGGGTTTTCAAATTCAATAACCAGGCCTGGAAAGGAGGCATCCCTCATCTCAGCCTCAGCTGAGTAACTGCAGATCCTTAACATTACCCTCTACACTGGAGGTCTTCGGAGCCATCAATCTGCTGGAAATGTGCTGACAGCTCCGAGCGGTTCCGCGGCGTCTGAGCCGCTCCAGGAGCGCTGAGATCACCACCAGAGCTGTGACTGACGAGCTTGGGGTGAGCACTCTGCCCCTGCAGCTCTGAGCACACGTGTTGGGCACCTCTGGGCACGTGGGAGAGCTCCGAGGGGATGGCACGGCTTGGGTGCTTCTCCTCTTCTGCCCAAGGCTGCGGAAATTCCAGATTTGGTTTGGGGAGGAATCCGGCAAAGTTTGTAAATTTCGACGTTGGCATGCCGCTATTGGCCAGTGCGAGTGGCTGTAAATGGAGGTAATTTTCCATGGGAAAAAGAGCTCATTTCCCCAGGGTCTGGGTATCAGCTCAGAGGTGGTAATTAGGGAATGCTGTGTTCTAGTTGCTGGAAGTTTGGTTTGGGTGAAAACCTGCAAAGTTTGCAAATTTTGATGTTAGCACCCCACTGTCGTCTAGTGCGAGTGGCTGCAAATGGAGGCCACTTGCCATGGGGAAAAGAACTCATTTCCTCAGGGTCTGGGTATCAGCTCAGAGGTGCATTTAGGGCTCTAAGGGCATGCTTTATTCTAGTTACTAGAAGTTTGGTTTGGGAGAAATCCTGCAAAGTTTGCAAATTTTTGGGTTTGACGTTGGTACTCCACTGTTGGCCAGTGGGAGTGGCTGGAAATGGAGACCATTTTCCATGGGAGAAAGAAGTAATTTCCACAGGATCTGGGTATCAGCTCAGAGGTGACATTTAGGGCTCTAAGGGCATGCTGTGTTCTAGTTGCTGTAAGTTTGGTTTGGGAGAAATCAAGCAAAGTTTGTAAATTTTGCTGCTGGCACGCCGCTATTGGCCAGTGCGAGTGGCTGCAAATGGATGCCATTGTCCATAGGAAAAAGAACTCATTTCCCCAAGGTCTGGGTATCAGCTCAGAGGTGGCAATTAGGGCTCTAAGGGCATGCTGTGTTCTAGTTGCTGGAAGTTTGGTATGGGAGAAATCCTGCAAAGTTTGCAAATTTTTGGGTTTGATGTCAGCACCCCACTGTTGGCTGGTGCAAGTGGCTGCAAATGGAGACCATTTTCCATGGGAAAAAGAACTAATTTCCCCAGGGTCTGGGTATCAGCTCAGAGGTGGCATTTAGGGTTCTAAGGGCATGCAGGGTCCTAGTTGCTGGCAGCTTTGGTTTGGGAGAGATCCTGCAAAGTTTGCAAATTTTTAGGTCAGCATGCCACTGTCAGCCAGGGTGAGCGGCTGCAAATGGAGGCCATTGTCCATTGGAAAAAGAACTAATTTCTGGAGCTGGAGGATGGAATTGGAAATGCATCGCTTGCCATGAGGAAAATGGGAGTGGATTTTTAGGGTTTGTAGGATGTAAGTGAGATTCAAATCAGTGTATCCTCTACCTCATCCTCCTACACCCCCAAAACACGTCCCTGCTGTCTCATTTTCCTGATGTGGAAATCCCAGGATCACTGAGGTTGGAAAAGACCTCCAAGTCCATGGAGTCCAAGCTATGCCCAATCCCCACCTTGTCCCCAGCCGAGAGCACTGAGTGCCACATCCGGGAATTCCTTAGACACCTCCAGGGATGGGAGCTCCAAACCTCCCTGGGCAGCTCTTTCCAATGTTGTACAACCCTTTCCTTGTAGAAATTCCTTCTGGAGGTGGTTTGAAACAATGCTCTGTGGGCTGTCTCTGGGTCTTGCCCTGGTCAAAGCAGAGCTGTGTGTCCTCAGCTGTGTGTTCTCACCTCTACCTTTCCCTTCCTCTTGAGCAGGTTTTTGCCCAGCTCACAGACCACCTGCAAAGACAGAGGAATTATTTTGGAATCAAGTTTTCACATTATTAAAAAGAAGTTTCCCTATTTTTCAGTTTGGACAGTCTCTCTTTGTTTTTATCTCTAAATTAGTTTTTAACCATGTGTACAGTAATTGTAGCAATGATACAATTGTTGCAATAACTTATAACAATGTTACACTAATTTCCTCATTTAACATTTCTATTTTTAACCATGCCAAAGGAAGTTGAGTACACACAGTAGGGAGATTATATGAATATATTCTGATTGTTGATGTGTCCCATTTATTCCTGGACTTGATGAATGTTTCCTTTGCAAATATGTGAAGGGAATGCATTTTGATGTTTCTCACAGTACAGACTAAAGACAGGAGTTTAAGGCTTTGTGAATCAGTGAAACCCCCAGAGAGCATCAAAATGTGGTGGGCATTGGGTCTTCAAACCCCTTCAACTACATTATTCTGCCTGAAGAATTCCACCACAAACCAATAATTTCTACCAAGTAGGAATAATTCCTAGGTTCAATTCAGAGATATTTCCCTTCCCTTCCCTTCCCTTCCCTTCCCTTCCCTTCCCTTCCCTTCCCTTCCCTTCCCTTCCCTTCCCTTCCCTTCCCTTCCCTTCCCTTCCCTTCCCTTCCCTTCCCTTCCTCATTTTCCTTTCCCATTCTCATTTCCTTTTCCCTTTCCATTCCCATTTTCATTTTTTTCCTTTCCTTCCTCTCCCCTTCCTTTTCCCTCCTCTCCCCTTTCTCCTTTTCCTCTCTCCTGCCCATCTCCTTTCCCTTTGCTGCCTTTACTCTGCCCTTGATCACAAAGTCAGTTTATTTCCATCTGCCCTGTACCAGTCTCTTCCCCCAGAGGTTCCGGGCCCCAGCTCAGGAGCCGCTCCCGTTCCCTCCGCGCGCGCCAAGGACGATTCCGTGCCCTCTGCGCCCTCTGCTCGGGGTCACCCGGGGGCTGAGTGGCTCTGGGGTGTTCACGCCATTCTCCAGCTCAGTGGAGCTTCCCCAGCAGCAGCCAGGACGGGTGAGGGACACGGTGGCACTGCACGAGGCTGGCGCTGTCCCCATCTCTTGGGGCAAAGCCGCTCGACCGCACGGCGAACGACTCGCCCCAAGACTGGGGCACTGTTGGCTGCATAATCCTCTCTAATGCTCGATTTTTCCTTCCTTGAGAAAAGATTAAAGAAGAGAATTACACTGGAACTGGTGGAGGCATGATCCATGCTCCCTTGATTATATGGAAACATTAAAATATCATCAGCATGTTAATTTTATCAACTGAACTGGATGAGATTTATTCCTCTCTCTTATCTATTGCATTAGGCTGGAAATACAATTTATTCTGATGGTGGGAATGTCAGACAGAGAGACCAAAAACATCTGGACATCTTAATAGGAGACAAATTTTCTAGGATGTACATTGACCCTTTAAAATTAATTCTGCTAATAAAGAGGCAGGAATTTCAGGGCCTATTCATCTTCCCAAATCGAGCCCCAGCTCTTTATTGGGGTAAAATCAGGTGGGATGCAATGAAGGCTCCTTTGAGAACTTGTAGTTTCTCGTGTTTTTGTTGCATATTTGAGTATCAAATACAAAATGTTAATAAATATAAATATAAATATAAATATAAATATAAATATAAATATAAACCAAATAACATCAGATAAAACCCAGCCATCACAAACTACAGGATTAATAAAAATCAGTGACAATCCTCCTGAAAAAACAACGTTTTTAAACATTCTCCAGGTCTGCATTGGTGGGTTTTCTTTCTGAACATATAAAACCCTTATTAATTAAAACCAACCATAAAGGAAACCCCCCAAAAACCAAATCCTTGCTCACTGAAAAATAGTTTCCATATTAAAAATTATCTTGTATTGCAGTGTGTAGATTATCCCAGAAGGTTCTCAGCCCACGGAGGAGGGTGAGTGACATTCTCCTTGTCCTGGGAAGGCCATGGAAGCAAAGTTAAACACCCAAAGTTAAACCCTTGAGGCTCCGTGCCCGCCTGGCACGCTCTGATTCCCATTTTCCTGGGAGCACAGAGGAGGAGAGCAGAGCAGTGAGCTCTGATCCACAACATCCCTCTCAGGCTGCTCCAGCATGGCTGAATTTTCACGTGGCTCTCCCTGGAAGTTCCAGGCTTGCCCGTAGCAATAACTTGATAATTGTTCTGGGAAGAGACTCAGCACTGCTATCTTATGCACAAGTAAACAGGCATCTCTAAGATTAAGAATTATATGCCAGGGCTTTGACACAGCCATCAGTTATGCCAGATGCAAATAATTTATTCTTTGTCAGTTCAAATACACAGCCTGGTTTGGATGGCTGAAATTTATACTGGCACCATAACGCAGCGCGGTGTTATTTCAGCAGGGTGTCAAAACCACAGAGATGCAGCTCAGATGACCCAAAAAAGAGGGGGAAAAAATGTTATTTATGTTTTCTGGGGGTAACTCATCACTGTTATGTAGAAATAGGTGATGTAATAACTGTTGTGTGATGATACGTGGGGAGGCCCTGGCACAGAGGAGAAGCTGTGGCTTCCCCTGGATCCCTGGAAATGGAAAGGTTGGGGTTTTGGGATCCCAGGTTGGAAAGGTTTTGGGATAATGGAAGGTGTTGGGGGTAGAACAAGATGAGTTTTAAAATCCTTTCCAACCCAAATCATTCTGTTATTCCATTATTCCATGTGTCCTCCTTGACACAGAATCACAGAATTGTTTAGGTTGGAAAGGACTCTCCCTACCAGTCTCCTAAACAGTTTGGTTTTCCAAAGCAAAGGAAACCATGCTGAGTAAGAGCCTGAGTGGAATTAAAGTGCAGATCTGCCAAGGTGAAGCTGGGTTGGTGCTCAGCTTGCTCAGGATGGAAGCTAAGGTGTTTCCTTAGGTTTGAAAACAGAAGAAATGGAGATGTTCGGCCAAGATTTATCCACTGGTGAGGCACCTCCACTCTTGGCATAATTTCTGGGCCCCTCCTGACAAGAGAGGAGACACTGAGGGGATGGAATCTGTCCAGAGAAGGGAATAGAGCTGGGGAAGGGGCTGGAGAATTCCTGCGGGAGGCTCAGGTTGGACATCAGCAGGAATTTCTCCATGGAAAGGGTGGTCAAGCCTCTGAAGGATCTGCCCAGGGAGGTTTGCAGTGCCCATCCCTGGAGGTGTCCAAGGAAATCCTGGAGGTGGCACTCGGGGCTCTGGGATGGGGACAAGGTGGGCACAGTTTGGAGTCCATGTTCTGGGAGGGCTTTCCCAACCTCAAAGATCCCATGATTCTGTGAGCCACTTTATGCAAAGTACAGTCAAACACATCTCCAAGATTATTTGGCACCTTAAACATCGAGTTAAGTTCTGGTGAAACTGTCAAGTAATCTGTTCCCGTGCCACCAGCTGAAAATTCTGCTCATTTTACAGGAGTTCAGCTCACAAGGATTTACTGGACAAGAGAAAAAGTGAAATTTGAGGCACACATCCTAAGCCGAGTCCACAACAGCCCCCATTTCCAATAACAAAACCAGCAGTGACAGTGATATATGGCTTTTGTTATGAGACCTGATAACTGATGGATATGTGATCTTATAAATGCTTAGACAAACTAATGCACATAATTATATTTTCCATTTGAAGTCTATTGCTCGGCATTCTAATACAATATCATTAGTCGGAATGGCCACAATGATACAGCTTGGGCACTTTGTCACAGTAATTACGGGGTGATTATTTTTGACTGGAATAAAGATTTCAGTTTTAGTATGGTGGAAGGCATAATCACAAATTAGAAACAGTCTCAGAATAAAGAAATATCAGGGAGAGGGACTTTAAATATGGATTATAGTGCAATTCTAAAACGATTTCTTTAAAGAAGTGGACTCATTTGGCTGAAAGTGGGACTACTTTTAGGTTCATGGCGAGTTCCTTCCCAAAAGGATGACAATTACCTAATTAACAGTTCCTGTGTGAAAGGTTTTTTGTAAAAGGGAAAATCTGGGCATCGTAGGGAAGGCTTGCCTTGTAATTTACATAACTGCTAAAATGGGCTTTGTTTTTTCAATCGACAAAAAAAAAATGCATCATTTGTCTTCACCATGTTCAGGAGGGTTGATTAAAGTAGACACTGTCCTCACATCTGTATTGAAAACTGTATTAATCAATTGATTAATCACGAGGCATTAATCAAAATCTTCCTTAAGTGTTTTACTTTTGGAGCAGCTCTTAGTATTTCCTATCAGATTCCTTTTAAGGTGTCCATTATAAAGATTAAATTTGGGTGGTGAATATCGAGGGGTTGGAGCACACGTGGCTTTCCCCTTGAAGGTCACAGCCATTGCTCATTAGTGTTACTTTTAATGGGATAAGAAGCAAAAGTTTTAAATATGTGACTACGTCAATTAATCAAACCCGCATTTGATTTCCTTTCTAGTAAGCAGAAATTTCTTGTGGTGTAAAACTTTGAGTACTTCAGGCTATGCTTAAAAATATTCCAAGAATTTAAGGAATTTAGGCTGTACATGCAGATATAATGAACTGATGCTCTAATTATAACTTCTGGTTTTTAAATATTCTGCTTTACAAATATTGATTTTAAGATATCCTGGACAGTTTTCATGAAGTTTATATTAGAATAATCTTCATACAGTGAATGAATGTCAAACTTCAGACCACTGCCACAAATCTTTTTAGGAGTTATTTTTGAGTACTTCGTGAATTCAATTGAGCCATAGAGGACCTTTGTAAGAAATCTGAACATCTGAGAATTCCACTCTGTTTGTTTTTGCTCATTCCTGTTTGTTTTTTCAGCCTGAAACATTAAACACCGGTGCTCCAGTAAATGTAATTTTAGAAGCATCAATTGCAGCACAAAAGAAAACTGCTGATCACAAATCTCTTCATGTGCATGAAAATGTCTCTTCATCTCCCAGTCCCTCTGTAAGTGATTCTTTAAGAGAGATTTACTGAATCCTCGATGTGGCTGCTCTCATGACAGACTGGAAATACCTATTTTCCTACTGACTGCTTTTTCCACAGGGGGGAAAAAAAAATTCATAGGGGAAACACCAAACCCAAGCATATGCTATTTGTATTTATTTGGATTTTACAGTGCACCAAAAAAATGTGCATCTGGCATTCCCATCACCTTTGGCAAAAGTTTAAAGAAACAAGAAATCAAAGCAGAGCAAATTAAATCCTGCAGCCCTTCCCTTTGCCTGAAGAAGCTGCCTTTAAAAAAATTAATTCCAGTGCTTTTTTAGGTAGTCCTACATGCAGAGATTGCCAGCTACTGATTTTGTAGTGCTCCTAAGCACTCCTTTTTAGGGGATGGCTTCAAGTGGAACAAAGTGCAGACAGAGCTCTATTAAATCTATTAAATCAAGGGATATTTAATGATTTGAATGATTGAATGATTTTATTTGGGCAGCCTTAGGACCCCCTTGTGCTGCTGACTCTCAAGGAATGTGTTGAAGTTTGGCAGGCAAAGGATCCCAGGAATCTCAGGAAGTTTATCCCAACCCAGGGATGGGACAGCAGCAGGAGGAGGGGGATTGGGAGCCTCTGAATGGAGGCAGAGCTTTTAAAACAGCTCTTCTCATCAGATGATGATAATTCCTAAAAGCACCTTTGATGTGTGTTTACTACATACAGCACTCGAGTTATGCTGCCTTTAAAGCCACTAAAATCCATGGAAAATTTTGTAATGCCTTTAAAAATGATACTGGGCCACTTGTCTTGTAATCATGTGAAAGAGAAACATGTGCTCCAAGTCTTGAAATAATCAGCAATTTGGAAATAAATTCAAACCTGTGCTGCTCTTCCACAGCTGAGTCCAGTTTAGGTTTTGCTCTGGATGCTGGAGGTTGGTTGCCTGCTGTAGTCTGCACAATCCCCATTATTCCTTCCTCATGCAAATAAATCCCAATAATTCCACGGTGGATTCCATGGTGGGTTAATTTTGGGCTGAGCATCTTCGTACTGACCTGCAGGTGCTGCTTCAGCAGTGTTTAGAAATTTAGAATTTAGAAATTCCTGCTGGATGATTTATCTCCAAAACACCTTCCTTTTTAACAGAATTAGGTTCAACAGTCCCTCAGGTTGGGTTTGTGGGAGCACTGATCCCTTGGCAGGGATGTGGTGGATTTATCAGTGCTTTGATACCACTGATGGCTTTTTGTTGTTGATTTGGTTTGCTTTTTTATTTTATGGAAGTATGGGCCAGGGAAAGAAGCCATTGAAATGTGTGACTTATATATGAAAATAATATAATATATATAAGTTATGATAATATATGAAAGTATGCTTTTTATAAAATATGTACTATAAATATAGTAATAACAATATATTGAATCACAGACTCCTAAATGGTTGGGGTTGGAAGGGACCCTAAAGTCCAACCCATCCCACCTCTGCCAAAGGCAGGGACACCTTCCACTATCTCAGGTTGCTCCAAACCCTGTCCAGCCTTGCCTTAAACACTTGGAAAATAAAATATTTAATACCTAATACTACAATTATATGTGATAGTTATTGTAAATATTGGTACATTGAGTATTATAGTCACACAAATAAAAATACAATGTGGAAAACACATAATTAAAATAATTATCATTTGTCAGTACACCTACGGGCTGCTTGGTGTGAGATATTGGTCTGGAGGTAGAAAATGTAATTCTGTGGGTTTTTAAGGAAATGGAATTTATCTAAAATTTTGTTCCAAATTAAGTTTACATGTTTTGCCATGGATTATATTTTCCTTTCCTTCCTTTTCCTTTTCTGTCCCATCCTTCCATGGCATAAAAATTTCCAGATAATCACATATTTTCGGGATAGCTTGTACGACTGGGAAGTTTAAATCCATTTCTATGACCTGAGACTCATTTTTCCTGCAGAAAGGAGACTGAAATCTGGATCAGATCACTTGGCAGTGTGGGCTGCCCTGTCCTTCACATCCCAAACCAGAGCTTAGTTTGGGGTTTTTAAAATATAAATGTTTGGTTCAGTTTCCACAGCACAGCCCGAGGCTGGTGTTCCCAGGGGGCTGAGTGGCCCTTCAGAAACAGTCACAGCTACTCTCACGTGGTGAAAGTTTTCCCAAAGCAGCAGAGCAATGCAGCTGGAACAGCCTGGAAAAGGGGCAGGAGGTGATGGTTGGAAAGGTCTTAATCAGCACAAAAGCCCAGGATGGGTTGGGTTGGAAGGGACCTTGAAGTTCACCCCATGCCACCCCTGCCATGGGTAGGGGCACCTTCCACCATCCCAGGCCTCTCCAAGCCCTGTCCAGCCTGGCCTGGGACATTTCCAGGGATCCAGGGGCAGCCACAGCTGCTCTGGGAATTCCATTCCAGGGCCTCCCCACCCTCACCCTAAAGTTCCTCCCAATATCCCACCCGTGCCAGCCTTCTGGCAGTTTCCTGAGATGCTTTTTCCCAAATTCCCAGTAAAAGGGAATTTTTTGCACCTCTTCTCTGGTGACATCTTTTCCAAGTTCAGCCTGACCTGCCTCACACCCCTGTACTTGCAGAATGGCCATGGCATTAAAACTCCAAATAAAAGGTGACTACAGCATTTGTCCTGCTCAGAAAATCCTTTGTCTTGAAAGTGTTTTGTGTGTGGAAACAAAGGAGAGAAATCCAGAAACGGCATAGAACATCCAGCCCACAATGACAAGAAACCCCCAAACATTCTTACAAATAATCTGTTTTTAGGTTTTTTATTTCTGGGTTGTTTTAACTGAGAGTGTAAGCACAGCAGAAATAAAAGATGAGGAACCTTCCTGTCCTTGTTGTGCCTTTTTCCTCCAACATCTGGATGAGCATAGGGATTCCTCTGGATGTACTGTTATCACTATTAATATATATTTGTTGTTTTTATTATTATTATTATTAGATATATAATTTTAGATATTTATTAATGTAACATAAATATACAATAATACTATATGTTAATATAATTAATTTAAATTATATAATATATATTATAGTTATAGAATAATAAAATACACAATAATATAATCTAAAATAATAATTAATTTTAATTAATTAAAACTACAATAATTTACAATAATATATTAATATAATTTTAATTAATTAAAACTATAATAATATATTATAGTTCTAGATTAATATAATACAATAATATATTTAATATATTATTCTATATATAATATTAGATATTTATGATTATTAGATACAAAAAGTTTTTAACGATTTCATTTTAATTTTAAGAATTAATATGAATAAAATATAATAAATAAAAATAACAATAAATAAAATAAAATAAAATAAAATAAAATAAAATAAAATAAAATAAGTAAATTAAAAAATAAAATATTAATAATTTAAATATAATTTTAGGTGTCTTATTTCAGCACGGAGCATCTTCTGGATGTCAAATTACAAAACCTTGGAAACGAACAATAAATTCAATTTAACAATACAAAAAAAGAAAAATAAAATCTTCAATAATGGCCCTGGAAATGTCAGAGGGCTGCTCTGTGTGCTGTCCCTGTTCCCTGCCTGCTGCTCCTCCCTGGCACGTGTGCCTGGATTGCTCAAAGCCCACAAAGTGTGCCCATGGCTGGCAGATTTTTGTTATTGCAGAAAGCCTACGTTTGACCTTTCTTTGTAATTGTGACACCAGTTGAATTCTGCTTTGGTTCATGGCAATTTACTCCATCCTTTGAGAGTTCACTAGTTAATTATTGCCAAGTGAATTTTTAATTTGCTCCGATGATTACATTGGTGAGTGCAGTCATTAGTGGGAAATTTATTTTAGGAATTGGCACTAGAGGGAGCTAAGTAATTGTATCATTTATGGATCTAGGAACGGGAGAAAAAGAACATTCATTAAAAACTTGCTTTTTTTCTGAACCTGCTGATTTTACAAATATGGCAGCTATGCCTCAGCAAATTAGAAGTGATAATGAATTAGTTAATTTTCCTTCCTGAAAACTGCTATGCTCAGATTATTAAGTTACTCTATTTCTGTTTTACCAGCTACCAGCCAGTAAATTAGGATTTCTAGGACTCTTTTGGGAGGGCGAGTTTTTGTAACTATTATCCTTGTTTATCATTATTCTGGTCTTAACAGAATTAAAATGCTCAGGGATACCCTCCTGAAGCATCAGTGTGCTCCCAGATGGGTTCCAGGATGGATGGATGGCCCTGTGGGATGCTGAGAGGAGCAGAGCCTGGACACAAAGCGCTGCATTTTCCTGCCCAGTGTCCACTGAAATGAGTGGAATCCCAATTTTAACTCAGAATTTTTATTTTGCTGGTCACCTTTGTTTCACTGGAGCTGCTGGAGACAGTCCAGAGGAGGCCAAGGAGCTGCTGCAGGGCTGGATCCAGGCTGGGAGAGCTGGGAATGTTCCCCTGGAGAAGGGAAGGCTCCAGGCAGAGCTCAGAGCCCCTGGCAGGGCCTGAAGGGGCTCCAGGAGAGCTGGAGAGGGACTGGGGACAAGGGATGGAGGGACAGGAGCCAGGGAATGGCTCCCAGTGCCAGAGGGCAGGGATGGGTGGGACATTGGGAATTGGGAATTCCCAGAGCAGCTGGGGCTGCCCCTGGATCCCTGGAATGTCCAAGGCCAGGCTGGAGCAGCCTGGGACAGGGGAAATGTCCCTGCCCACGGCAGGGGTGGCACTGGATGGGCTTTGAGGTCCCCTCCATCCCAACCCATTCCATGACCTCCAAACCTCCCAGAGCAGCCCCAAGTGGATCCCACCTGGGATGGGCTCACCTGTACCCCACAGCCTGCAGGTAGAAGATCCCAGAGTCAGCCCTAAACTGCTCCTGCCCCCCTGCTCTGTCCCGCTGAGGAAACTGGGACATTTTTAATGTGGTATAAACTGTGTGCAAGGAATATCCAAATCCAAGAGCTGATGCTTCCTTTCTTTACAGAAATGTCACCTCTCAAGGTAGCGTGCCCAGTAAACAGGAAGTAATGCAGTCAGATAATTAAAGTAAATGAAAATCCTGAATCCAAGATGCAGCCACTGGCCTGGATTCTTTGATAAAGGTGGGAACCTCTGACTTCATCATGAAATATCACTGACAAAAAATTCCAGACAGATATTTAAAATAAATGAAAATCCTGAAATCAAGATGCAGCCACAGGCCTGGATTCTTTGATGAGGGTAAGAACCTCTGATTTCATCACGAAATATCACTCACAAAAAATTCCTGAGGTGTGGTGGCTTTCTGAGCCCCCACCTGTTAATATTTATGTCATTTTCTGCCAATTTCATCCCTTTTTCAGGCACCACCAGTCCCACAGCCCCAGCTGGGAGCTGTGCTGGTTTCACCTGCTGAGCTCACCTGGGAGGAATCAGTGCCACTGCTTTTAGGGGAGTCCCTTTGGCTAGAGGTTTTTATCTGGGTTAAGGTGTGGGATTGCTCTGCTGCTGGATATGAGGATTTGTCCTCCTGTATGTCCTCCCAGAGGTAGGTGCAATCAGAGGCAGAAATGAAGATAATATTGGGGGTTTTTTTTGTTTATTTTTATGCTTCCTTGTATTTTTTTTCCCCTAGAGTTTTAAAGTTGTTCCCCAGTGCTGAACAGTTATGAGCATTTGCTATTCCGTTGTCCCTTCTTTGTTGTTGCTATTCCTTTTTCACTTCTGAATTCTGTTATTTTTTTTTTTGCTTTGAATAACCTTGCTAAATTCTTCATTTCTGTGTTGTGTTCCTTTCTGCTGCCCAGAACCCTTTCCTGCTGTAGTTCTCTGAAGTTCCTCAATGAAAAATCACCAAGCCTTGTAGGTCAGTTTTCTGTGAAATCCCATGGAAAACCACCACCACATTCCATGCTTTTGACACTAAACCCATCGTTCAGTAATTTAAATTGATGTAAAAAGTAATATTTTTAATCTAGGGCAAGTTTTAATTTTGCCTTTTATGTCATAAATATGTGTGAAAAGTGATTTGGAGCTCTGCTGGGGTGGGTGTGTTCCCCAAGTGACTTTATCTATCCTTGGCTCCAACAAGAAACCTCTGGGGTGGGAACTCTGGGTGAGCTTTTGCATAACTGGGGCTCAGAATCCACACAAACTCTTTAAATTCTTAATAAAATGGCTTGGGTTAGGAAATACCCAGCTGCTTCTGGCTTTGCAAACCAGTGATAAAAGTTTGGGGATTTAGAGTGGAGTAAAACCCCTCTCAGGAAGGGCAGTGCTCAAAGCATCTCTTCTGTTTGAAATGTTAAAACAATAAAGAGTTTATTTTTAAATTCCATTGGCTCAACTTCATTCTGCACCAAAAATCTCTGCTCTGAGGGTCAGAGATTAGGGTTTTTCCTAGGTGATGGGTTTTTTCCAAGTGTCTGGGAAAACTTTGTAGCTCTGTGTCTACTTCGTGCATTTCTTCCCAAATTTTATTTGGAAATGAGGGAGTTCTGTAGCATCTTTTTCTTTGCTTGATTTTTTTTTGAGAGTATCTCTGATAGACATTAAATCCCTTGAAATATTCAAGGTCAGGTTGGGCAGGGTTTGGAGCAGTCTGAGCCAGTGGAAGGTGTCCCTGCCCATAGAAAAGGGGTGGAACAAGAAGGATTTTAAGGTTCCTTTAACCCAAACCATTCTGTTGATATGCAGTGCTGGAAAAATCCTGGTTTTCCTCTGAGTTTATTAACCAAGAGCACAGGGAAGAGTTGTGAAAACTTTGACACTCCTTACATGGAATCTAAATTCACATCAGGTGCATGGAGATTCCTCTGGGATGTGATCTAAAATCAGATGGCCTGGGCTCTAAGCAGGGAGCATTTTTTGTAAGATTTTAGGTTTTTGGAATCAAGTGGCTAAAGCCACAGTATTCCTTTCACAAGAGATACTGATTTTTATATCAAATCTGCCAGGACAGAGATAAAAAAGAGACTTTTACTGCTCAGACTGATCATCAGTGCCATGTTAGAGTCCTTTGGTTGCAGTCTTGGCGCTGTCCCTAAATCAGGACAGATTTTCATATTGCTCTAAGGCCTGGTGATGTTGCTGCCCATAAGGAATTAACCTGGGAGGAGCCTCCCTTACCTTTCAAACTCTTATCTCAGTATTTCCCTTCCAATCCTCCCTTAAAGCAGGCCTTTTCCTACCTCCCTGAAGTGGTTGGGCAAACTTAATAAATAAAGGTTCTTTTTTCCTTTCCTTTTATTTTTTGTTTTCCTTTTAGGATAGGCTGAGATTCTGGGGCAGCAGAAGGAAAATTTGCTCCCACCAGAAACACCTGGTTTGTGTAAACTGCAAAAAATCTGACAGGCCTTGCTCAAATTTCTAATGTTATTTCAGCAGATTTAATGAGACTTCTTATGAGGCAGCATCAGTTGAAAAGCTAAAAAATCCTCCCAAAGACTTGGTGATTCTTAAAAAAAAAAAAAAAACCCAACCAAATAAAAGCTTTTTAGGCTCAAACTTTTTTTTTTCATAAATATTTTAGCTGATTCCTGTCCTTCGCTCCTGTCCCACTTATTTACATTCAAAACAGGAGACTTAGAATTTTTAAGGCAGTTGTTTAACAGCTTTTTATTTTGTCCCAAAATCCTGTGTGTGCCCCTTTAGTAGGTTCTTGTCAAACCAGTGTGTGTTATTCCAAAAACAAAGCCAATTTATAATAAATTAAACCCTTCCATGCTGAATTTGGAAATTCTAATCCCTGAATTGGTTTTTACTGGAAATTGCAGCTTTGGTAGAGCCTTTGACTTCACTGGGAAATGAAATGTAGGTTTTTAGATCCTGAAATGAGAAATATTTAACACATTTTGGGTGTTTTGGTATTCCAGTGGCTCTTCTACCACAGTGAAAATTGGAAAAATCTCACTGAGGTTTTACCTTCATCTCCCCAGAGTTCTCCTTGGTTTGACTTCACGATCCTGATATTCTGTGGGACAATTTCCTGATATTTGATGTTTGATTGCTGTTCTGTGCTTTGGAGAGCTGATGCTCTGTGCACTCCACAAGGTTTTCCTGGACATGCTCACCTAGCAAAAAACACCCTTTCAAAGTGAATTTCTGAGTTGTGCTGCCCTCGGGGAGATTTATTTGGCATCAGTTTTGCTTTCTGGAGCTGACCAACAGATCCTAGAGATTGTGGGGAGAATATTTGGAAAACCTGTGTGTTTTCCCGGATGCCCATCCATGAAGTTGTGGCAAAAATGGAAAAGCCAGACACAAAAATTCTGCATTTCCTTTGTTTTTACTCCCCTGTAACCATCTGCAGTGGCCCAAAAAGCAAATATATGATGGCCAAGGCACAGCTCTGGCCATGAGCTTGGCCACTGAGGGCCACAGGTGTAAAAAATTGGTGCTGGTAGAAAGCATTTGTGACACTTGAAGAGTTGGTTTGACCAGTTTGTGAGATTTTTATGGAATATATTCCAGGGTAACAAAGTTCTTTATTATAAACTCTTGTTTCACTTAATTCCTTCAAGCCATTATCTAAAATATAGTGATTTACTGCACCTTTTCATGCCTGCAAAATCTACATGCCTTGTTAGGCTGCAGTTTTTTTCCACGTGAAAGTTATTCTACAAAAATAAAAAAACAACCTAAATAAACAGACGTGACCCGTTCATTTATACAACACTCAAGAATTTCTAATTTTCCCTTCTAAAGATGGATTTTTCCTATTGTTTAGCAGGCTTGGGGTGTTCCTGGGCAGCCTTTAATTCCTGCTGCCTTCTGGTTTGCCAACAAATAGACATTAATGAACTTCTCCAGGTAATAATGGAGAGCTTGGAAAAAGGCAGGCCCTGTCATCCGTAGATTTTTCCGTCAATTTTTAGTCAAAATCAGGTATTTTCCTCTGCCCATGAAGAAGGGTTGCACTGGTGTTTTACTGGATTGGACTTCATCCTCCTGAGGGTCCCTTCCAGCTCTGCATTTTCTGTGGTTTATTTCTCATCTTTTCCTTCACCCAAAGCCTCCAGATTTTTCTGTTGAGGAAATAATTTTGGGAATGATTTTTGGCCTCTCCTGCAAGAATTCTGATAGGTGGTATCACATTAATTTTTTTTTTTTACCCCATATTTGCGTTTTATTTTTTTTTCCATTTTGTATTTTTTTTTTGTGTTTCTCCCCAAGTTTAAGGAAAGAACCCTTTGGATTTAGTTGGGTTCCAGCAGCACAGCCACAGCTGGAACAGTGAGGAATGTCCAGGGATCAGATATGAGCCTTGGCAATTTTCTGTATCATCTATTTCTTCCACTTCAAGTATTACCAGTTTTTCTTCACCTATTTGTCTCCAAAAAATTAAATATCTGTGTTCAACACATATAAAAATGATGTCTCTACATAGCTAAACTTTCTAAAACATTTTCCATCTCAGAGAAGGCTGAGCCGTTGAATAGTTCACTAAAACCTGAATCAAGCTGAGTATAATACAGAATTTGGTGTGGTCCTGATGGAAGGAATGGATTTATTCATTCCCATGCTGGTTTACATTTCCCATGGTGAAATACTTTGATTTTTTGCAGTGTTTGGAGGCAGCACCTGAATTTCAGTGAGATTTATTCTCCTATAGTGAATTTCCAGTTCTCACCTTCAGCAGAACTGCACCAGACTTGCCTTTTGGGTATTTGTTCTTTTTAGGACCCCTACAGCAAAAAATCACTTTGGTCCACCCAGCTATTTCTTCAGCATGATGAAAAAGACAGACACTGATTCATATGATGTAATCATGGATATTTTGAAATGGTTCATGTTGGTTTTTTTATTTCCTTAATTCAAGTTGGAAATTTATCTGAAGCATAGAGTTTTATCCAGAACCAATAGAGAAAGGTGGGTTGTACGTGGAATAAAAATATTGTGTGGGTTTTTCAATAGTTTTTAATAATTTTAATGTCCTCAAAATATTAGGAGGTGGCATAGGTCCTCCTTAACTCTGAAATAAGAGAAAAGGTTTTCTTTTGAAATATTTTTAATTCAGTATACAATTATTATTTTATTTTTACCATTTATTTTACCATAATCAGTTTTGTTGTTTCAGAAATTGTACCTTGATCAC
Organism: Molothrus aeneus; assembly: GCF_037042795.1. Classification (NCBI taxonomy): domain Eukaryota; kingdom Metazoa; phylum Chordata; class Aves; order Passeriformes; family Icteridae; genus Molothrus; species Molothrus aeneus. The sequence goes on along the minus strand of NC_089652.1, from coordinate 36,246,664 downwards.
AAATGCTTTAGATATAAACAAGGGAAAGGTGTTCAACTTAGTACTTTCTTAATCAATAACTTTTTAAACTGTTTATTGGGTGCCTTGGTAGCTCTCTTAGCTGATATGAAGTATTTGTATTTTTCTGCAAAAAAGCCTGTTGCCATCAATGAAATAACAGCTTGATTAATATTAGCAAAAGACCCATCCCTATGGCTTTGGTTTATTCCTGTCTCCTGTCCAAGGGGGTTGGACCTCTTTTTGCTTTTGAGCACTCTGCAAAATGTGAATTTTCAGCTGGGGCTCCTCTTTATACCCCATCACTGTGCAGAAATGAGGAATATTAACACGTCCTCCTGAATTTTGTTCTGTGGCCTTTTTGATCTGGGGATGAAACCCCAGCGGGTCTGGAATCATTTTAATGCTCTAATGTTTGTACCTGAGGCTGAATCTGTGCATTTGGGTTTTTGTGTTCTCCTGGGTTTCCCTGATCTTCAGGTCAGGTTTGCTATTCAAACAAAGTGCTCCAGCCTCTTCAGAGCCAAGATGTGGGTGTGGGATGAGCAGGAAACTCGGGCCAGGGGTAAGGAGGTCTCAAGGAGGCAATTGTTCGTGGTTCTTGGGGATTTTCTTTAGAGGAGTTCATTAATAAAGGCAAAAAATATCTAGTTTTGTTGAATTCAGCTTAGGAAAATCCTGCTTTGTCTGTAGAGACCAAACTCCCCATCTCAGATTGTGTCAGTAACAATTCCAGTGCAGCCAGGCTGGTGCTCACCTATTTAATCAGAGAGTTGGGTGGGTCCAGCTGGTTTTATTATTATTATTATTTCAGTGTATTCAAAATCCATGGGCACCACAGAAGGGCTTGGGTTGGCTAAAATCCATCTGTTCCCAACCCCTCATGGAGCTGGAAGCCCAGCCATGACTGTGGGGTGAAGGAAATCCAGGAATTCCCCTCCTTTTGCGCTCAATTTCCCCCGTGGTCTCTGAGAGAAGAGGTTGAAGATGTTCCCACTAGGATTCCCTGCTGGAAAAGCACAGTCATTAGGAAATTAGCTTTTTTTTTGGAAAAATGGTAGAATAACAATCTCACCATGTAATCAACACCACCTTCAACCAGTCAGTGGATGGTAGTTTATCTTCAAGGTTCAGGGAGTGCTGCATTATTGAAGATGTGCCTCAGCCCCCATTGTCTAACATCTAATTGCTGCTGGGATTAATTCCATTTCACATCAAGGTTTGTACGTAAAATAAACCTGAAATTTGGACATGGGTTGCTGGATGTATCTCAATTTAAAATAAAACAGTGGAAGTCCTTTCCTTATAGTGGCTGAAGGAAACTCCCTCACCAGACTTTTCAGCAAAAAACAGAGCAGGGTTTTTTGTCTTTTTCTTTTTTTTTCCCCCAAAGAAAATTGGAAAAAAAAAATAAAAGAAGCTCTTTTAGACTCCTTCCAGTTGATGCTCCATGTTGTGACACGTCATGTAAAACTGCATCTGTTATGCTGAAACCAGAACATAAGAGAGACACTCTTGACATGAGGAATCACAACACGAGCGAACAGCAGGAACGCTGAAAGCGCAGCGCGGTGCTTCTTCCCCTAACCCCAGCCCTGGGAGAAACGAGGTATTTCACAGAGCTCCCTGCTCCACTCTATCCACATTTCCTCCCCAATGGCTCTTCCCCCTCTCTCCAGGCCCAACCCAGCCCTTCCCACAGGGGGAAAACTGGTGGGAACTCAGGGATGCCGAGTCCGAGGGAAGTTCTGCCCGAGCAGAGACCCCAGGATCAGGCCTGGGAGGTTTTCCTGCCTGGGAAGTAGAAAATAGACTCAGATTAAGCGAGCAGACTTGTTATTTGACAGTTTATAAAATATTTTAGTATCTTTTTGGCAGTAGCAGTTTGAATGTTGGCAAATGTACACATTGCTTGCAGTTACAAAACCTTGTAATGAGTATTTCCCACTGTAATAGCAGCGAGCTGAAATTTGGATAAACCACTTAGACTTGTGAACTCTGACATGCCTGGTAACTATGTCTTTGCAAAAAGAATTTTGTCAAGTATTGGAGCTCCTACTAATAGCACATCCATCTTTCTTCACACTATAAATCTTAAGAAAATTTCTATTACTCTGCAATTTGTCTGGCTTATGCTATTTATTAGCCATTTTATTCTGCTGCTTTAAGAAGTAATGTGATGTTCATTTTATTGCTGGTTCAATAAATTGTTAATTATAATGCAGTGATTGCTGCTGACGTGATTTAAAAGCCACATTAGCACTATAGCATTAAGTTTTAACTATTTTACCCTTCAATTCCCTGTTTATACAACAGTAAAAGGAAAATAGCCGTGGACTAATTTAAAAAATGAAGGTACTTGTATCTATTGATCACATGATATACTAGAAACTTTTGTTGTTTTTTTGTTTTTTTTCTTTTTTAAAAAGGTTACATTCAGGTCTGAAAAAGAAAACGCACCAGCTGAGCATGGTCTTCCTGTTCAGCAAAAAGTGTTCTTAAAGCAAGATTAACCCCAAAGTTAAATTAACAGAATTACTTAGTTAAATTAGGACAATTGGCCTAATAGATTAAAGGAACAAAATACCCAGATAAATCATAATCATTTTATAGTTATGTGTAGCTTTTGGTGCCCATTTTGTATAACAATGGAGCAGAAGGGAGGCTGAGATTGGAAATTGTACCTATTTTCTCCAAGAATGTTGTAAATGGGATTGGGGGAAGTCTCCTTTTTTGCTGATTTAAAGTAAAATGTAATTGCTGTGAGCCTAATGATCCATCCTTGGCTGAGCAAGGAGAGAGAACTGACTCGGGTCCAGAAGCCACACACAAATATTGGGCAGGATGGATGGAATTCTGGAATTCTGAATCACCTCCTGCCTCTTGGATACATGCATCAGACACAGGGATTTTGGGTGAAAATATTTACTTTTCTTAGTTATAATATATGATTAATTTTTTTTTCTTAATTGAGAAAAATACACCCATAGAAAAATGGGGGAGAACTGGAATAACTATGGAAACTGGTACATGAAGCTGTTTTATTTGCATGTACACCCATATATGTTTAATATCCATAAAAATAGGTATGAATGGATCTAAGTCTTCCTGTAAATCATGCACCACCAAAACCGAGGTGGTGCTTCTCAAAGACTGGAAGCTAGAGCTCATAAATTCAGACAAAGCCATTTAAATACACAGGAGAATGTAAATTTTAACTGTTCCCAAGTGCCCTTGCCATGGATCCACCTGATTCCACAGGGAATCTTCCCCATCACCAGACTTTCAGGCTGCAGCATCTCTGGTTAAAGCATCTTCTGAGTCCTGGGCAGCTTTGATATGTAATTAATAATACAAAGAATTAAAAGAAGAAATAGCAAGTTGTGGTTAGGAGACACTGCCTGGTTGACTTGTCCACATGAATTGCTGGATCATTGTAGTCACAGGCTCAAAAATCAGTTCTCAATTTCCCAGAGTGTTGAGGAAAAATATTGGTAAAAGCTGGAAAAGAAACATGTTATGGAATTAAAAAAAAAAAAAGCAAGCTTCATGGTCTTTCAGAACATTTTGGATACACCATTACGTATATGTTATAATTTTCCAAGCTGCTCCATCCTTCCTCCAGTTTTTTTTGGGAGATCTACAGCTAGACAAACCAATAAATCACAGCACAAAGGCTTTCCTTGCTGGTCAGAGACCTGTTGAAATGAGTTAAACCCAAACCCTTTAGAGAATCCTCAAAGGGAAAAATCTTACCTTTAATTGTCTGATTGAATTAAAAAAATCTGCCCGGCAGGGACCTTTTACTCTTTGAGTAAGTCAGAAATAGTCATTAACTTGAAGACACCCTTTCCAAAGGTGAACTTACAGTGGTTTTGTTGTAAGAAAAGAGCTTAAATTATTTTCTTGGGGAAAGGATATTTTCCCAAAAGAGAATAGTTTCTGCCAGGGAAGTGTATTTAAAAAAAAAAACAAACCACAACACTCAAACCAAGCCAAATTAAAGAGGAAAAAAACCCCAGCAAATCAACAGCTTGTCCCACATCTGAATCTGGATAAATAGGACTTTTGAGGAATCTTAACTTTTTCTATTTCTATTTGAATTTCTATTTGAATTTCTATTTCTATAAAAAAAAAAAATCTCTTTTTTTTTTTGTGTTTAAGACACTAGCTGAACTGCTTTCATAAAAGATTAGGTCTTGGCACTGGTCGTGGTCAAAATTACAGATATTAACTTAGATAGAATTAATTTAGCTAAAATTACAGAATTAAGAGAAAGTTTGGCTGCCAGCTGGCTCCAAGATTCCAGGCTTTGGGAGCAAAGATCTGAGCTAAAGGGACTGATAAAACTTCTGGAGCTGCCATAATGAACTGAAAATCCTATCCTTGACTTAGTGCTACACAACATTTCAATAAAAGAAATTAGGGCATAAAAAATGACTGTGGCCCCTATTAAGCAGATTTAAAAGTGGTAAACTAATTGCAAAAAAGTAATGGGGATGTTTTCAGCAACATCTCATGGAGACCCAGCCATGGCATAAAGCGTTTCCATGGAATGAGTAATGACCTGGAAAGAAAAAAACTTTTAATGCTTGCAGATCACACAAGAACTGAGGGAGGGATAAATAAGGAAAGGGGCAGGTAATCTGTAGAAAATCCAGATTATTTGGGAAGAAGGGACTGGTTTGCAGAGAGAGCTTCAAGGGTGATTTTAGTAGGTTGGATTTGTAGGATTGGTTTTTTTGAATGAGCATTTGACTTAGAATTTGAAAAGTTTTTGGTATTTGGAGAAAACAATTTCTTTTGATATAGTTGAGTTGTATTTTGTGAACTGTTTTTTTTTGTCTGTGATTTTGTGTAAAATTGTAATTTTTGTTTATTTGTAATAATGGAAGTGGTTAGAGGTGGTGTTCCCCCAGAGGAACTGGTGGGGAGGGGACAGTGCTACAAACCCAGGACAAAATCACAGTCTGAACTCTTTAAAGAGCAAGAATTTACCCACCCTGGTTTTCCAGGGTGGTGAGAGGCTCTGGCCTGGGGCAGCAGGGTTTGGATTGGGCATGCCCAGGGAATTTCTGCTCATTCCAAGTTGGTCCAGGTGCTCAGCATCCATGGTGCCCTGCCAGGCCTTTGGTGGAATTTTATAATTCAAGGTTTTCTGTGTAAAAGTCTGGTGTAAAACCTGCACTTCTGCAAAATTCTCTCTGGAATTTGTTGAAAAATTCAGATCAATTCTACCCCTGCCAGAGTAGTCAAACAGGACAGTTTGGGGTAGGAGGCTGTGCTTATGCTGCTTTCATTGAAACCCCCAGCCTGGAATTTATCCCCACCCCAATTAATTAAAATAAATTACATGTGAAAGTGGATAAGCGTGGGACAGCCCTGCTCTAAAGGAGGGTAAGAACTAGATGGGCATTAAGGTCCCTTCCAACCCAAATTATTTTCTGATTCTCTGCATTATTTATCCTTAAATAATAAATAAAGGACAGAAGGGAGGCCTGAACTGATGAAACTCCAGGAATCCCCCAGCTCAGTCAGCACAGCAAGCTGAGCAGCCTCTAAAGGGGATAGAAAGGAAATAGTTAAAAAAGGTAAACCGAAAACAACCCCACAAGTTCCATGCCAACATTGCATGCAGGAAACTGTCAGGAGAGGCAGGAGAGAGGGGCTGAGGTTGATAAAGCCACCAGGACGTGTGGCTGCTGCAGCTTTGCTCAAACTGTGACTTTGGAAATGCCAGTTTACTGCTGCCTCTAAACGGGACATAAAAAGTTATCCACAAAGCCATAAGAGGAAAAAAGAAACTCCCGATGAAGTGTGAAACCACATGCTTTATGTTGGAGAAGCACATTCTGCAGCCTTCATGTTGTTGTTATTTTGTTTTGGGGGAGTGCTGCAATGTGCTCAGTAATTTCCAAGAGATGTGGGCACAGTTTGTGCCCCAAGGAGTTTGTGCTGGGAGGAATATTCCTGTTTGAGGGTGGGGACACGTTCCACAGAGATTTATAATAAATCAGTTTATTTGTCAAGCTGTAACAGCATTTTAGTTTAGGAACATGATATTGGGTACTTTTTCAGTCAGCTCCCAGCTCTTAGGAAGGATTGAGTGCTGGTGCTGCTTATGGGGTTTGGGTACCAAGAGGGTTCTGACAGGAGCTGAGTAAAAGGTGGTCACCCCAAATATCCTAAAAACACTCTGGGCTTGCCTGAAATCAGGTATTTTTTTTTCCTAGAAACATTCAGGATCTGGAATATTTGTTATTATGGGAGCTTGAAGCAAAGCACCGCTAACAGTGAATGGTGAAATAGCTTCTGTACAAAAGTATTAAATTAATTTTGCTCATGAGAATCATTTTGATCTTTAAAATTTTTGAGGAAGAATTTTAAAAATGTCTTTTTTTTCTTTCATGACTTTTTTTGTGGGTTGTAGGAATTATTTGCTACTTAATCACATTGCTAAAATAATGCAAGAAGTAAGGAGAACTAATTTCATTCTGACTTTATTAGTGAGCTGGTAAAATTGTGAGAACCTGAGGGTCAGATAAATCCTGCGTTAAAAAAAAAAAAGGTATTGAATGTATTGAATTATCTACATGGAGTAGAAAAAGTGAGATACAGAAATAAGTTCTGATTAATAAGACAAAGGGAAATGGTGCAAAACAGATGGCATCCCATTCTGCCTTATGATTATGCATGATGTCATTACAAAACACTGGGATTTTTGTGTTAGGTGATTAGAGACCAAATTAGCAGCTTAACTTTTTCTAAACTTCAGCTTAATTGACAGAATTTTACATCCCATTGGTAGTGGGCTCCAAGAAGCAGTTCCTGAAGCAAAGGCTGCAATGGGGAGTAAAAAAAGGGATTAAAACCTAAGACATTTTTCAGATTTATCCATCAGATTTTGATTCAGTTAATCAGTTCTAATGTGTCACTTTTTTAGTTGAGTTTGTTACAAAAACCAGAAGAATTTGCCTCAATTTCTTGCTAAAAATTCCAGTAGATTGGAGTGTTTGCAGTAGGAAGTTGGTTTGAGGAAGGTAGAAAGAAGACAGATTATATGGTGTGTGTGTGTATAGAAATAACAGTGAAAATCTAAATATAGTAGAAAAAAACCTTTAAATTTCTTTAAAGGTTTAAATTTTAAAGGTTTTAAATTAAAAAAAAAATTAATGATGGGTGGGAAAGACTTGGAAGGAAACAATGTTCAGCACTGACTGAAAAATGGAATGTGTGGGGCAAACAGGAAAAAATCTCAGGCAAAGAAATGCTTTGGAAAGGAAGGATGGAGAGGCTGCTCTGAGGGAGGGCCATGAATGGAAGTGCCACGAATTCCCCCTGGTGCCAACACTTTGGGTGGGTCACAGGAACCCAGAACTCGCACGGGCGAGAGGGACAAGGTTAAAGAAATGATGATGGGAGGGTTTGGAAGCTCCAGGCCTATTTTGGATTTTGCTGCGGCAGGGATATTTGCTTTCCTTGCTGTACTTGAGCACTGGGCATTTCTATTTCTGGAAACGCCCCGAGAACGTCATTCAAACTATTTCAAACTCAGGAAAATTTCCTGGGTGGTTTTCAGTTTGCATTGCAGTTCCTCTTGTCTCTTCCTTCCAAGACCTCTATGATAAAAAGCAACAGATCCTGGAGATAAATCCAGGGTTTAATCTTTGTGAGAATTATGGGTTGTTTGTTCTTTGACCAAAATGACTTTGTCTACATCTTCTCATCTTCATTTTAATCTTTGGTTTAAATCAGGACAGGAAGAATGTTTCTTAGCAAGGTTTTTTTTTTTTTTTTTTATTTTCCCCCATCATGATCTGAGATATCAGAGGAGGGAAAGTTTATTCTTCAGGCATCTCAATGCCTGGTGCCAGTTTGGTTCAGTGTTTTAGTGTAATTTACTCATTCTATTTAGTTTTCATCCAGTTTTTAATTTGTCACTTGTGTGTCATATTGATAAATGTTTACTTTAATGTGTGCTATTTGTTAAACAAAAATAGACATAAAGAGAAGCCACAGTTTTGGTTTCCTGAAGGCTGCACTTGTGTTTCAAAATACTTAGTGAATTCTAGATGCCTGAAGTTCCAGGAAAAAGAAAAGTGAAAAATAGGAGTATTGAACATGTTTCATTTACAAATGAAGTAAAAATAGGAAAATAGTCTCACATGGAGAGAGCAAAATCTGAATTAACAGTGCAAGTAGAGAGGGAAGAGCACACATATTATAGGAAATAGGGCTTGGAGGCAGGATCAGCTGTGCCCAAATCCTTCGTGACAGATCCTTGTCTAACTGGCTCTTTTCATCACCACTGATGGACTTTCCACAGTCTCTATAGGCTTTTTTTTTTTTTTTTTTTTGTTAATGTCTAATCAAAATCTCCTCCTCAGCAGTTCCAGCCTGTTCCTATTTATCCTTTTTGAAGTGGACACAGGGAGCAAATTCTTTGCAGCTCCCACCCATCTATGTACAAACTTATCACTGCTGATCCTTCCCTTTGGGGTCACCCAGCTCACTTAGCATCACTTTTATACAGATCATGTTTTCCAGCCTTTTGTTCCTTATCTTGATAGTTTAGGCAGGGAAATAAAATATTGTGATAAAATATTATGTAAAAATATTTTAGTTTTTTCCCCCAGTATTTGAGCTGGGTTGAATATTCAAGCCCAAGTCAAATATAATAATTAGAAATGAGTTTCTGATATTTGTGGTTGGTTTCTGTGGTTGTGGTTATTTATTTTTATTAGGCTTTGCCATGAATAATAGGGTCCAACATCATCCCCCCCCCCCTCTGTGCTTATGTGGAAAGGACAATTTTGAAGCTGTGAACAGCCTTTTATCCTGATTCTGTTGTTTCTACCAAAAAACTCAATGCTCAGTCAGGTGGCATTTGAAACATCTTCATGAAGACTTTTTAAAACAATTTTTAAAATTTAAACTGGTTTTGCAGAAGGAAAAATGGCCTTCAGAGCTGAGCTTGTTCTTTGGCTTGGAAGGGTGTGGGATGCAGGACACTTTCCCTTCCTTCCCCTTCTCCTGACACCTTGTGCATGGAACCATCACTAGTGGCTGAGATCAGGCTTTGGGAGGCTGAAATTTTTAGGATTTGACTGGTTTTTTTTTGAAAAAAAGATGAAAGCAGAGAATCATAGAATATCCTGAACTGCAAGGGACCCACAAGGATCATGGAAGTCCAGGTCCTGGCCCTGCACTGACACTCCCAACAATCCCATCATATCCCAAATTTGTTGTCCATGGCAGAAAATTCATATTGCTCTTTCATATCTAAGATACAGACTATGACTGTAAAAGAAAAAAACCCAAACGACCAAAAAACCCACCCCAAATTCTTGCCAAATGTTTTGCTTGCCTAGAGAAAAAATATTGGTTGAATATTATTTCACTTATATTAACCCCAGGAAAATTAATTTGTGAGGGATATTAAAAAAATCCCTCATGTGCATTTCCAGTGTTAGAAAGAAAAGTATGTCCTTTGATTTTGTGTTTATATAATGCACAAAATTAGACATTTAAGTCACCAGATCAGCAATTAGCTGTTGAGCTCTCTTTGAGAGATTTGTGAAATGTTTGTATAAAAATCAGGGGTTTGTTTTAGTTTTATAATCAAAGTCCCCTGTTTTGTTCCCCATCTATTTTTGGCCATCCGTTTTTCTATTTAGTGTTAAATTTTGCTATTTTTATTGAATATAACACTGCCTCTTGTACCGAAAGGGTGGACATAGGGTCCCATTTAGCAGCAATCCATTTACCAAAAATTCATGTAAAGAAAAAGCTGGGAAGTTCTCCTTTATATTTTCTCAAACTTCAGCCTTCTGTCCCTCAGGAAAAGTGCTAGTTGAGTAAGGAAGCTCAGCTTTTTGGGACACCAAGGCCCTGAAGGACATTCCCAGGCTGGCAGGAGCAGAGTTTGACTTCCCAACTGTGGGCAAAATCCTCTCCTGATGCCAGAGGATTGGTCCCCCCGCTCCACAGTCAACACAGCTTAGAACTGCAGCCACAAAAATCTGTTTGCTCATCACTTTAGTCTTCCCTGAGCGTGCCTAAGTCAGGAATAGATTCTCCCCCGGGCCAGGATTTGCCTGATGTGACTTGTGATGTTTGGAGGCAGAGCTGGAGCTGCCCTTGGAGCATGATGGGCAGCCCTGGAGCTGAGCTTCCCTCTCCTAGTTCCAGCAGGAGGAGATCCCTCTTTGTTCCCTCCTTTTCAAGCTGGGGTCGATGGCTGAACCTGAATGTGCAAGCAGAATTCAGATTTGGGGTGGTGTTGCCTTGATGCAGGAGGCAGTGGCTGCGCGTTGGAGGCTTCCCACCCAAAAGATGAGTTCGATATTTCATTTCCTGTGCATAGGATGATAAATAGGAAAATGGGGAATAAAAGGCAGCTTTCAGCCACAGATTCCACTGGAATATGTCAAGAAGCAGAGCTCAGTGAAGCTCCTGTTTGAGATATTATTGTTATTTTGAGATATGATGCTACAAAAAGAGCTTTGCCCTAGGGAGAGAAGCACAAACCCAAGCTGAAGGAACTACCTGGTGCCAGTAGTGATCCTTAAAGTTTCTTTGAACTTAATCACCCAGCATTCATCAATAATTCATCACGTGACTCTCTAATATTGTTATTTGCTCTGCTTTTCAGGACAGCACTGCAGGTAGTGAAAGGAATGGATCCCTTTGCCACTTCAGCCCCATCACCCTCTTGTTTCAGTGCCTTCAGGAGACCCAGCTTTATTTGTTTATTCCCAATTAATAACATATTTTATTATTGTTCTAACAACGCAATTACTTCAATTGGGTGGTAAAAAAACAAAAGAGCAAAAACATTACAGGGAAAAGTGCCTATGGAAAGCTTGTCAAAGTGTCAGTGACCCTCCAAGGCTGCTCCATTTATCACAAATGGCTTTGTTAATGCCCAGCCCCAGCAGCACTTAGACTTACTGCTCAGCACAAAGCCAGACAATGGGAGATAAACACTTGATAAGACATCTATTGTCATATTTATCATTTATAACGCGCAGCAAAAGCCTGCTGGAACATTTATGGGGTGTTTGGAGTGTTGTCACCAGTGCCACCCAGGCTGGAGGCAGGGCTGGGCTCAGCCTGGCTGCCAGGAGACCTGATGGCTGCAGGGATCAGAGGAGGGAAAGGTTTTTAGTTTACCTTTTTTAACTATTTCCTTTCTATCCCCTTTGAGAGGAGAGGGAGAAGATGGACAGTCTGAGTGTGCCAGCACAGCATCGAGGGGAGAAGGAGGAACTGGGTTCATCCTAAAGGTTTTTTATAACCAGCAGGAAGGTGTGTGAGGGATGAGAGGAAAGAATTAGGAGTGGTTTTTGGCACGCATTAGCTCTGAGCAGCGCTGGAACCATCCTGCTCTGTGTGGGTGCCAGTGCCACCGTCCTGCTTGTGGAGCAGCTGCTGGGCTCTGTTCAGGCTCTGGGCAGGGCACTGCTGCCAGAAATGCACCCCAGAGCCTCAGGAAGCAAAATTCAGGTGCTGTTTGGCCAGGGAGACAAATAACTTCTGACTGCTTGTTCTTCTTCCATGGCAGCTCTTTCTAATTCCCCACATGAGACAGGGTAGCAAAGCACTCCTCTTCTCCAGAGGAAAAATCCCTACTATTATAATTTTTTCATTACAGTTTAAACATTTTCAGTTTTAAAAGAGGAGAAAAATAAGGATAATTTGCTAGATCTGATTTCTGATGCATTTTGTTCAGTGTTATGTAGCCGCATTTTTTTCTTTTCTGTGGGAAATTTGATACATTACTTGAAGTTAACTACATACAAGAGAATACTAAATAAATTCACTTTATGTGCTTCCCTAATTAGTTTTCAGTCATGTAATTCTCTTCAATACGGAGCTGAGAAATCCCCAAGTCTACCTTGATGTAGTTAGTGTCACATACACTGATCATGTGAAATTGAATTTGAATTTACTACTAATATTTAAACACGAAAGCTGACTTGAACCGTATTTCCCCCTTGGATAGAGATGTTGCTGCTCCCTGTAATGAGCAGCATTATGTTGAATACTTAAGCCAAGAACAACCAAGTTACAGGAATGGGGCATTAATCTTGGAGAACTGTGGAATTTTGTGCTTTAGACAATGCAGTGTCTTCACATTCCTTCTTACACTTTAATTACTTGAGATGAGGTTTTGCAGCCTGTGTTGCTTGAGCGTATTTGGTGGAGGTGGAGTGGGAATATGGAGATCTCCAGGATCTCTTGGATAACTGTAAACTGACTATAAGCACAAAGCTACATTATTTATATCACCTTCAGCTGCTGGATGTAGGAAATGCAACAAATTCCTGCCCAGATCTCCCTGACTTTGCTCCCAGATCTGAGGGGGGGTGTGTGGGGTCCTGCCAGTCCCACACTTGGGGCTGAGGGAGATGCTGAGTGTGGGTTTGGTACCGCATTCCTCCTCTTGCAACTATTTCACATTCTAAATTACTTAAATCTAAAATCTGAGTGTCTCTCTGGTCTCTCCCTCACCTGGGAGGAATGATTTTCAAAGGCTGAGTACAACAAAATAGGGCCAGGGTTTCTTTCTGCAGTTTTTGGGGTGTTGTGGATGGAGAGATGGGACAGGAACTGCTGGATTTGGCACTTGGATGGGACTGAAATATGGTGTAATTAATGTTTCTGCATCATTCACTCCTTACCTGAGTGGGTACGAACACCTGGATGACTTTAATGAACTCTGCAGTGCTTGGCTTTGCTATCACTCAGCAAAAAAATGAGTTTGCTGATCAACTCATGCACAGATTTGTACAGGGAGGGGAAGAGGCTGGAGCGGGAGAAAGCAAAATTTGAAATGTCGCTGTTGGATCTCTCTGGAAATGTTTAGAAAAAGAAGGATTTAAGTCTTTCTCAGTACCTTGGAAAAGGGTGAATTCCACTGAAAATCCTGCACAGTGAGGATGTGGGGGACCCCAGGCCAGCCTCAAAATCCCTTGAGGGGTCCATGCTCTGTAATCCCCCAACTGGTTCCACTCTCAATATCATCACCAGCTTAATTGGCACTCATGCTGTAGGTAGAACTAATGAGGAAGGTAATTATTCCTTCTGTCATAGCTGGGGGAGGAACTCAACATTGCACAGTGAGGAAAAATAATTTTGAGGAAATAATACCAAATCATCTACAGAAGCTTAATGAAAACAAACCCCAATTCATTGAAAATGGAGTTTTGTGTGTTTTTGTAGCCTTTTCCCTCTCCTTTCCACAAATCCATCCAGATCCTTTATTTACTTATTAATGGGGTGTGGTAGATTTGTTCCTTCACATGCTGGATTTGCTGTTCTACTTAAAGACTTTTAAGATGTTGTTTCTAAACTAATTTACTGCGCCTGCATAAGATTAAAAAATTCCTCTTTGCCTGAGGAATCCTTAAAAAGCGGCAAAAAAGCAACTGGTAAATGAGTGAGTTGTGACCCATTCATGGGAATTTCCATACATTGATTTAGGGTTTGTTGCAAAACAGCATTTTGGGTGACTCCTACCACACCTTAAAGGAGGAATTTGGTTGAAATCAGATACCAATTTTGCTATTTTTTAAAAAAGATAAATGAGCTCTGAATGCAGAGCTGCTTCCTTCTGTATCAAGCTGGGTGCCTGCTGCAAGGAGAACCCAAAAATTTGGTTGGTTAAGTTGCTTTTTGACCATCTCAGAATGGATGAACTCCTCTTGCTGCTGTTTTCTCAGCAGCGGTTGTGCTGTGGTGTCTGCAGGAGGAGGATTACACTGCATCTGGCAAAGGAAATTACGGATTAACATGTGCATTATGGAGAAGAAACATTACAGGAAAACTGTCATTTGTATTTTACAAGGAAATAATCCTTTAAGTCTCTTAGGGCTGCAATAACTCCTTCGTTTCACTCCCCTTTTGGAATACCCTGTGAATCCTCACGTCAGAATTAGTAACAAACAAAACAAAGCTCAGAGGAATCTGGACTTTTTCAACCAGAAAGGTCAGTGCTAGAGAAGAGATTTTAGAAAATGTTCCAGGAGCTACCAAAGGAGCCCTCCCCCCACAGCCAGACCTGGGATTTTGGGAATTCTCCAGGTGCTGAGCATGGTGTGGATTTATCCAGCTGCCTTTCTCCTTTCCCTCAGTGAGAATGTGGAGTGATGCCCTGCAGAGGGGCTTGACCACTTCCCAAAACCTGAAGAAAACTGGTTTAGAGGCCACAGGCTCAATCTGTAATTTTGCTTGTTAATATTTCCCAGGAGAAACATTGCTTGGAGGTCTGGAAACATTTTAGGTTAGCAAAATACCTGCTAATTCCTGCTCTCCTTGGCTCCTGCAGCAGTTCACCACTTCCAAATCATGGTTAAACTCAATGATCTTTGAGGCGTTTTCCAGTCTTACAGATTGTGGGAAATCATGGTTGGGGTTCAATGATCTTAGAGGTCTTTTCCAACCTAAATGATTCTAAGGCTGTGTGCTGCTGCCTCTGGTTTGCAGTGAGGTCTTGCCTGCAGCATCCAACTTCCCAGATTTGCTCAGATTGGGCATAAATTATTTTCTTCCCCAATATTGGATTGGAGACTTTAGAACTGCAGTCGTGAGGCCAGAGTGGGGATTTCTGCTGGAAACAGCCTCGTTTCCTTTGTTTCCTCGTTTCCTGCAGTTCCTTTGCCCAGCCTTTGCTGTGGAACCATCCAGTGTCTGTTGAGTCACTGCTCCAAGCTGGCTCATTGTGGAACAGGAATGCTGGGCCTTGGGTCACAGCATCCAGCCATCCCCTACATGGGATTGTGGCGTTTCTCTTCAGCAAAGGCCTTGGAAGAACCTTCCAAACCCCATTTTGGCATTAAAGCGCTGGTGCCACTCTTCCATCTGTGGTGTTTGCTGTTTTCTGGTGGCCAGAGGGTCACTTTGTGCTGTGTTGGGAGGAAAAACATTTTTAAAAGTCCCCAAAAGCAGTTGTGTGACTCCAGGCTTGGTTGAGGAATGCCATGGACCCAACAAACATTTTGATGTTGACTTCAGAGCTCTGGTTGGAGAGACAGTTCCATGTGTGCTTCTCGCTCTGCCCTCAAGATTGCCACCTCCTTCTGAGCTAAACACTGAACTGGGAGGGAATTCTGAGGGAAAACCAGCCTGGGACTGGGCCAGGGATCTAAATTTCCAGCCTTTGGGAGAAATTTAGATCCCTGGCTCAATCCCTGGCTGGATTTCCCTCAGAATTTAAAGCTTCAGAGGGAAGTGTGAAGGCTTTGGCCGTGGTGGTGTGACTCGAACCCAACATGGCAGAATGCTGGGAATGCTGTCATCTCCCTGTTGGATTTCTGGCTGAGCTAAGAGCAGCTTTAAGCAACAATCTGTATTTTTTTTAGCCAATTCTACATCTACATTTATTTTTTTTAGAGTTTTTTTGGCCTTCTTTTCCTTTTAAAGAATTCCTTGGTGTCTCTTTTCCAGCCTTCCAAGAAACAGTTAAATGACTGAACCTCAAAGGTTTGAGCACTTCTACAAATAACAGTCACAGGGAGGAAAATTAACGGTTTTCTGTTAATGACTCATATTAGTCCTCTTTGGTGGTCCGAAGCAATGGATCAGATATTTTTTTATTTTTCTTTTTTTTCCCCCCATTTCTTCCACATGCCTGTCATTGGGCTGCTTTTCTGATTGCTAGTTTTGTTGTTAAAAATGTCACTCTCTTTATTCACCCTTCTCCCCATAGAATCTTTAAAACTAAATGCAGGAAAAGTGGAATATACCTGTCATTTAGACCAGCTAGAACAAAGGTTGATAGAAAATACATTCCTAGTTTGAAGAGGCTTCCCTGCTGATTTTGTTTATCAGAAAATGGCAAGTTTTGTTCCTAATGGACTGAAATTTAAATAAAATCTGACTCTGGAAATAAAAGCAGCCATTATGACAAAATAAAATTATATATTTTATAGGAGAAATTGAATTAAAATGCTAGTCTCCTTTGGTTAAATTCTTTTACATAAGGAAATGAATAAAGGAGAGAGAGTGGAATAGAATGAGATAGAAAGCTGATTGTTGAAGTAAGCTTTTTAAAAATCAATAATCTCTTGTAATTTATATTTTTGAAAAAACTTTGAACAGACTTCCATACGATATCTTGAATTATAGCTACATTTCTATGTTTCCTTTCATTAGAAGTTGAACTGGGGGTTAAATAGAGTTTCCCCCCTGGGATTTCAGGTTCTTATCAGGCTCTGGGTTTGGACTACAACCTTCTGCAAAAGCAAAGCATCTCCAGAACCCAAGAAATTTGAACAATTTTATTTATTAATATTAATTAAGTAATTATTTTTTTCTAAAAATCAGGTTATTTTACATGCCAGGATGGGAACTGAATGTGAGGGGAGGTGGTGGAGCCACATCGGGGCTGGGGAAGGTCATGGTTGGAAGCAATATCCCTGTTGGAGACTTGGCTTCCAGGGAGATATTTCATCTGAATTCAAGAGATTTAAGATTCAGGTCCAAAAAAATAGTGTTTAGAACTAAAATTTACATTTCTGTACACAAATGTGTGCTCTCACAGAAATCTGTGGGCCTTACATTGGCACAGAATGCTTGAGAGACATCCTTCCATTCCTTGCAGGTGGAGGGGTTGTCCCGATTTCCAGTGGTTTCCCTAAAAATAAATAGCTGGTATTGAGATAGACAAGTAAAGGAGTTTGTAAACCCTGAACTATTAATTAACTTCAAAGGGAAGGCCAGGGTTGCATGGAGCTGTGATAATAAAATTTAAAATGTGTTCACAGGCAGGTCATGACTCTAATTTGCAAATTTCCCATCCACGAGCTCATGGATGAGAGGTAAAGGGGTGGTGAGGCGGTAGTTCATGCATCTGATTTCAATTCAACATTCCACCTGGGACCTAGGTGAGACTGCATAGGAAAAGAAGTCCTGGCATATTGCAAATCCTAATTCAAATTTAAAGTAAAAATACATTAAAATCCAAAAATTCATTCTTGAATTCTCCTCTGCTCCCTCAAAATTATGACACTTTCCCAGTGCAGTATTTCCTGCTGGGATGGAGGGTGAGGGAGGTCTGAGAGCACCAAAATCTTGATTCCTGCACTTCTTCTTGGTATGAGGGGAAGAACCACGTGCTTCCATGGAACCTGGCAGTGGAAATGTCACATGGCAGCCATGAGGCCTGGGTGTGACTGGAATGGCATGGTTATCCCCCCAGGAATCCCTGCCACCCTGAGTGTCAGCAGGGCTATAATTATTGTCTTTAACCAGCAGCTGGAGACATCTGCTAGCAGATGTTTTAAAAGTGCTTTGAAGATGAAAATATCAAAATATTATTATATTATTATTATTATTATTATTATTATTATTATTATTATTATTATTATTATTATTATTATTATTATTATTATTATTATTATTATTATTATTATTATTACTATTATTATTATTATTATTATTAATTTATTATTATGGCTGTCCACAGTGATTGCTGTGATCACAGAGTGCCTTTCTTACATGTCCCTGATGACAAAATATCCCGTGGTCTCTGAAGGGTTGGAAGCAATTCCTCTGTCCCACAGGAATGTGCATAAGGATCATAATTTGGGCAAAAGTTGGTGCTGGCATGGCTTCAGATCTGCTTGTCCTGGTGGTTTTTGGGAGGATGGAGGTACCTGGGACATTCTCCCCCACCAAATTTCCATCCTGTGTCAGGGCTGTGGGCTGGCACTGGTCACACCTTCACACCAGTGGCTGCTTGATCCTCTGTCCAGTGAGGAAATGTGGAATGAATCAAGGAAATTGCAATAAACCCACTGATTCCTGATTTCCTGATCCCTGCAATAGCATCACACAGGATTCTATTTTTTTTATTTTCGTTTTTTTCCCCTTTTTTTCCTCCCCAGCTTACTGGTTTGTGAGGTTGTGGTTTAACAACTGGTTTTGCTTTTTTACTTCCAACTGGAGCCTAAGCCAAAACTGAGCTAAATTGAGGTTCCCAGGTCTATATTTAGGCATCCAAATGGAAGGGGTGTGATGTTCCCCACGCACCTTTAATGGGCTTCACACAGCACCCACCGAAACGAGGGGGTGTGAGAGAACATTCCACCTTTCCAGCTCCTGTCTCATGCTCAGAATATCAGGTTTCTAATTTTAGCAGATTGAACTGAAAGAGTTCAGCTTTCACAAAGACAATCCAGTATCCAGGATTGCTGCTCAGGGTTGGGGACGTTGCTTGCACACAGGTGGGAGTGCTCCTGCTCGGTGCAGGACAGGAAGGCCACCAAGAGCTTCTCACTTCCCTCTGAAGCTCTAAATCTTTTGAAACAAAAGATAATGTTTTGTTCCAAAACATTCTCTGGTCTCTTGTCCAAGGGTAATCAAAGCTGGAGGAGTTGTTTACATGCCCCTTTTTAGAGCAGTTCACCCCCCTCAAGGATGAAACCACCCCAAGTAATTTTGCCCTGCGAGCGAGTCCTGAGGGTGTGTTTGCTAATCAGGAGATACAGAAATCCCTGTGAGGTTTGTGGGCAAAGCCCAAGCTCAGACAAAGAGTTTCCAGAAACTAAATTGCTTGTGTTAATCCCACCAATTCATCTTCAGGTTTTCTTCTTCCCAAACAAACCTGCACTGGCTGAACCCACTCGAAACACAGCCAGCGAATATACATGCTTGTATTTTAACTCTCATTGAGGAGGGCTCAGTTTCTTCTTTCCCACTTGTCTTTTTTTTTTTTTTTTAATTATTGTTATTTTATATTTGATTACATCCTATTATATCTGATACTTACCAGAATTAAGCTCTCCTCACTGTAATGAAACCTCAGTGAGCCTGGAGGGCTTTGGCAAAAGTAACCTCGGGCTCGTTTGTCGAGATGGTTTTGCCAAGCCCACACAGCTCTAATTATGTCTTTTCACTGGCCTGGTTTAAACTGTCCCCTCTTTCCAAAGTCTTTTGTGTGTTATTCAGGAATACATTGTTACAATGAGCACAGTATGTTTAGAATAAGTTTAATTGGATGTGGTAGCCAAGCAAGTGTACGTTTTTATTAGAGGTACTGACAGCTTCCAGTGGAGATAATATTTATACAGTGGTCCAGAATTGTTTGCATTTAGGAGAATAAATAAAATGAATAATATCCAAACAAGATAATTAAAATGTCAATTACAAAGTACCTTTAATTTGCTCTGGCTTTTGATTTGCATATTCCTTCCTCTACTTTGAAGACAAAGAAAAATACACTCGATACCAAATTTCCAGCTCTCAAATATATCACATAATATGATATATTAGCAAGTCACCTCCCTTCTGCACTGTATTTACAGTAAGATTTCAGAACACCCATATTTGCATATTGGACCATTTTTTAGTGCACAAACATTTTCTGTCTGACTTTTTCAGATGTTGACTTTCATTTCTGTTTAATCACAGTGTTGTGGATGAGAAAAAAACCCTCAAACCAAACCTAAATAACACACAGAGAAACCCTTAAAGTTGTATAGAATACTGGCTAAAGGCTGTGATGGACAGGTAGTTCTAGAAAATGGATTTTTATTTGCCACTGACCTCTCTTTATGCAGGTATTCATATTTAATTTTTTTAAAAAATCAACATTAAACAAAATAACCTGTCCTGTTATTATATATATATATGAGATGTCTTGCCCTAAAGAAGTGGACTTTGAGAATAGCACTGTTTTTAAATTTTGTGTTTGGAGCTTCCATGTCAAGAACAAGATGACAGAAGGCCATATCATTAAAACCTTTGTGAACCTGTTGCTTTTTACATACCTGGAGTTTTGTCTTTGTTTCCAACATAGTCAACACTTCTAAAAATGTGTAATCTTGCAATACCTGGGGCTATGTTTGTGGTTTGAAGTAGCAAATTCTTTCTTGAGATTCCTAAAAATGGCCATTTTTGAGCAGGTTGGGCACCTTCTGTCTCTTCATTTTGCTGTTGTTTTGGTAAATCTGATTTTTTCAACACTTGCCATGCCTGTACCGTGAATTAGTTGTCGTCAATAATTATTGCTCTCCATTTTGATCTTCTGTGTGGGTACTTGGCAAAATCTGTAGGGACTACTCGAGATGAAAGGGTTGCTATGCAAATAGGAAATCTTACTCCCCAGTATTTGTCACCAGTTGCAAAGCACAGATTTGGAATGAGCAGTTGTGTGGCATCCTAAGTAAATAGGGATGCTGGGCTAACACAGCCTGTGGGGCTCCAAGACAAGTGGGAAAAGCAAGTTAAGCTTTTTATTTTTGTAATAGTTATTGCTGCTCTCCATTTTTTTTTTTTTTTTGTTCATTTCTGGTGGGCTTTGTTAAGCAGATCTTTATTCCCAGAGACCGAAATGTACTCCTCTTTCTTTTTCCTTGAAAATTAAAAGCTTCTACCTTAAAGAAGTGAATGATACATTATCTGCTGTCTCTAAATTGAACCCATTTGGAGCTATTTGCATCCTGTAGAAACCTACAGCTGAGTGCTGTGCTCAGAGGTGTAATGACTGGTTGTCACAACACGCTGGAGGTGGCCCCATAACAAAATGATCCCCTGTCAATCCCCTTGCAGGAAATGCTCTGGCAACCTGTAATTCAGCCTCAGTATTAACATCCTGCCTGGGTTTTGTTAAATAGCACTTTCTAGGAAGTAGATCTGCTGAACTTGTGCTTAATAATGTTTTAAGGGGAATATTTGATGGAAGTTTGAGAAAGCATCACATGGGGTTAACAGTGATTTGTCATTTGTTTCTAATTAAAGGACTTAATCTCTTATCACTGGAACAGCCTATTTTTTTTTTTAATACTAAAGGCACAGATGTGAATAGAAACATATTAATGAGATGTCATACTACACAGTCATTTAGTGTTTTGTTTAACTTAAACATAGCAGAAAATGTGCATCTAAGTAGACACATGTAATGACATTGAGATAGAATTCTAATTCCCTGCATTTGCATAACCTTTCACAGCTTCCACCTTGCTGCAGCTATCCTATACCCAAAATTACTGTTTGTTACAGCAGTGAAAAGGTCTGAAATCACACCATGACACTGCTTTCCTGTCTGATGGGCTGGGATTGCCCTCAAGCCAAACATGGTTGCCTGTTTGACTTGGTTGGTTCCTCTTAAGACTGAAAAAAAACCCAAAAGTGTGTCCAGTTTGTCAGTCATGGCAGTTCTTGTAAAGTGATGAGGAACAAGGACTGGCCTCATCCTTAGATATCAGACATTCCAGGTACATGACAGCCACTCTAAATATCTAAAAACTGGGAAAAAGTGACACAAACTAGTTTCAGAATCACTAAATCACTGAGGCTGGTAAAGCCCTTCAAGGTCATTGAGTCCAACCTGTGACCAAACCCCACCTTGGGCACTTCCAATTTGCAAGAGTAAATCTTTTCATGCAGATAGGAAAGGTCCCCATGTATTAATTTAGTGATTTAGACCATTAATGAGCTTAAACCCACATTTAAAAATGTTTGGGCTGCTGTGCCTGTTTCCCTTACTGCTTTGCTTTGTTATTTTCATAGTGGGAGACCAATTATAATGGGTTACATCCCTTCCTTTATGACAAACTGTTTCTTTTGGCTAGGGTGGTTATGAAAATTAGGGCTGTTCATTCAGAATTCCGAATTTTTCCCTTTCCTCACATACACTGTAAGCTTCCATTAAAAATGAAAGCAATGATATGCTAAAAACAATCCTGGCTTATAGAATAAGAATTAACAACAGCTATAGAGCAAAATTACATTGTTTTAACATGCAGAGGTTTTTATCAGGTGACTCTAACCTTTGGCTGTTGCTCACTGTCAAGAGCAGCTCATCACTTGAGGGCTCCATAAATGTTTCCTGGCATTAGGAAACATCCATTGAGAGAAAAGGACAGAAATGTGTTGGTTTTATTTAGACAAACATTCTCCTTTTGTGAAGATGTTCTCTGTTTCTTAATGGAAAGATTGTAATGCAAGTGAGGATATTTCAATTTCTTGTCCTGGCTGTCAAATACAACAGAACTGGATAGCCTTAAAAGTTAATAAAAAATAATTGAAAATTTGAGTGCTTATGTGCACTGGCTAAGAAGGAAAATTGGAATCAGTTTTGGAAATAAGATCTTGGTGTTCAGTCTTTGGTTTTCTTCTTTTAGTCGTTCACGAGTTTTGATGTTGAGTGAAACTCAAAGGGCTGCACTGCAAACAAAATCTGAGGATCAGTTTGGCTTTTCCATTTCACCTTTACTTATTACCCATTTCACCTGTGCTTGTTGGGTGCTCAGGAATGTGATGATGACAGAACTCTTTATTATCAGGGATGTCCCCACATCCAGCAAGGAAAATATTGTCCACTTTTAGGATCACAAAAACAGCTATGATAGGTTGCATGAGCTTCATATCTAGGAAACAAACATTAATTTGTGCCAACTCAAATGCAGATTATTGAACCTATTTCTTCTCCTCTCCCTGTAAAACAGCACAATAAAGCCCAGGCAGGACAAAATCTGTGCAGATTTGCCCCAGCCTCTCCATCCAGCCTGAGGTCTGTGTCTGATGGAGAGTTCTGGTCCTTTCAAATGTGCAGAGAAAGTTTCAGCCCAGAGTTTACTCAGTGTTTCTGGCTCCCTGTAAAAGTTTGAAAAGGGCTCATAAATGGCAAGAAGGCAGTTTGTATACAAGAAATGTAGCCTGGCAATAAAAGCCTGTTTTGAAGTACACAACATGGTTTCTGAATAAATATTTCTTTAATGCATGTAATTACCGGATCAGCAGAATAAATGTGGTCATGTCCTTGTAATTAATACATTGTCAAAAGTTCATTTAAGTATAATAATTTCACAGCAAAACTGCTGCCTATGTAGTTTGTGTGATAATTTGTTAAATTAAGTGCAATAAATATAAAATTATTGGTAGATATATATTTTTAAGTTCTTATTCATTACGGCATGCTATCTAATACACTTAAAGGGATTTTTTTTTCATTAAAAGAAAAGCCACTTAAAATAAAAGTGCTGTAATGATGTTTTTCTTCTTTTTGCTAAAGGAATTTTCAAGCAGCACTACTTAGTATCGCAGCTGCAATTGGCAAATATTTAGTTAAGAATTGTGTAATCAAGTTGGCAGAGGCTTGAAGATCCAGTGAGGAATGCACAGAGAAAGATGCCTGTTTATGCATTGTAGAAAAGCAAAATGCTTTTTCCTGGATTTGGTGTCAGACTCTTTCTGTTGCACCCAGAGCTAATTACAGGGCTGGGTTAATTGTTACAGCTGTACTGAGGTTTTAGCAATGGAAAGTGTGTTGTTCTTGACTTTTGGAGCTTATTTGGAATAGTTCTGAAGAAAATTATTCTGATTCTTCGCTGCCAGTCCGGAGTGGTGACTTTTGGTGGCTTGTTTTGTGGTGTGCAGGGAAGCAGAGGCTGCGCAGCAAGGATGTGACCATGGATAGTGGTGGTGGCCAAGCCCAGGCTACCTGGAAATGTCACTTTGTTCTCAACCAGAGCCTCGTTAGTGAGGGAGAGGCTAAGCATTGGAAGGGGCAGCCCAGGGTGGTTTGGAGGTGTCCAAGGAGTGCCTGGGCATGGCTCAGTGCTCTGGGCTGGGGACAAGGTGGGGATTGGGCCCAGCTTGGACTCCATGGTCTTGGAGGGCTTTTTCAGCCTAAATAATTCCACGATTATGTCCTCAGAGCCTGGTCAGAGATGAGTTTCTCAGCTGACCACACAATGACTAATTCATGTTAAAAGTAGAATTCCCCAGTTTCCAAACCTGTGCTGAGTTGGTGCCCACAAGGCCACGCTTTTTCCTATATGATGTAACCCATGGAATGACTGATGGAGTTTACATGTTTGTAGTCACAGCCTTAAACTTATCCAGGCAGTAGAAGCTTCTTATTCTATTTATGAAGACAGAAAAGTCACAATCTTAATTTCTCACTGAAATTTCCTGAAATTTGTTGTCCTATCAGAGTTGAGAATGTGGGTCAGTATTCAACAAATATGGACTGGGAAGGAGTTGGTGTGTTTTCAGCTGGAGCTGAGACCAACCCAACCCACCCAAACCTGTCTGGATGAGCAGGCTCAGAGAGGGCAGCAGTTCATGGGAGGATGGAGCTGCAACCCCAGGATGTCTGTGAGAAGTGACAGAACCTGCAGAACCTGTTATCACCAAAAAAAGCCTCAGAGAACCTCTCTGAAGCTTTCTTTTGGTGATAATATCTTTATCAGTGACCTGAGGAGGCCGCCGGGGGAACTCTCAATGTGTTTGCAGAACTTGCAGTGTCTTCATTTTTTATGAGCGTGGTGAGGCCCAGGTTGCCCAGAGGAGCCGTGGCTGCCCCTGGATCCCTGGAAGTGCCCAAGGCCAGGTTGGATGGAGCTTGGAGCACCCTGGCATAGTGGGAGGTGTCCCTGCCTGTGGGAAGAGATGCGTTTTAAGGTCCCTTCCAACCCAAACCATTCGGTTCCTCTCCTCTGTGATCCTGGCAGTTGGAGCAGGGATGTGACCTGTGACCACCTCCCTTTGCTCAGAACTTTGTGTTGGGCAGGGGGATGAGGGACAGCCAGCACTACCTGGAAAGCTGGAGCTTCACACTGCGCAGGAGAACTTTTTCCCCGTGAGGGTATCAAGCAGGACAGGAGTTTTTCCACCCCTGGAAGTTTGCAGGGCAAGAGTGGATCAAGTACACAGCAACAGAGTTGGACCACAGAGCTGACCCTGCTCGGGCAGGGGGTCGTGGCTGAGTCCTCCCAAATTTTTCAGTGATCCCACAGATGTGAAGACAAAAAAAATACTCCCAATCCCTAAATTTGAGAACACGCTGATCCGTTCTGACTTACACCCCAGGAGTAAATTACAATTTGTAACGAGGATTCCAAACGATCCCTGATGTCTGTCAGCTCCAGTTGGAGCACAAGGAATGCTGCATTTCAGTGCTAACAGCTCCATTTGCTCCAGTGAGATATAAATGTTCCTTGACCTCAAACACAGGTCACAGAGCACGTGTGACATCTTGTAATTAAGCTAAAAGATTCATTGACAAACAGCATTCGAGTGCTGAGATTTAGATGGTTACAAGAAACCATAAAAAATGTTGTGATCCTGCAGGGAAATTGGCTCCAATGGGTCTATTTTATGTCTTGGCTTTGAGACACTGTATGCAGCAAGAGCAAAGCAGTGCTGCTCATAAACAGTGGAACATTAATTATATACATTTAATTTTATGTAACTTGTGGAAAACATAAGAAAATTCATGTATTGTAAATGTCATCTTTTTTTTTTTTTCTGAAGGGATTTTCCATTATTATTTTATGATGATAAAATAAGGTGTTCTGATGAACTCTCAAAATAATTTTTATATTTATTTTTACGTATTTCAGTAATATTGAGTCAATAAAGATGGTATCAGGAAATCTATGAACTATAATGAATTTTATTTACATTTTTATTATAGCACTAACTTCACATCAGTTCCCTTCAAGTGTACAGTTGAAAAAAAAAAGTGCAAATCATCTCTTTTTAGGAAAACTACCCGAAACATCTCAATCACTTTTATAATGGATTCCTTATTGCAGTGTTAGAAAATATTTACATCGAGACAAAGCGTTCATCAAATGAGATCATATTCTGGGAGAACTGGGAAAATGGATTAAGGGAAGGGGAATGGTGAGAACTGGTCCTTGCCTCCACAGCCTTTTTCTGGAAAACAGTAGGATCTATATAGGAAGGTGAGTATCACTCAGCATGAAGAGAAGTTCCAGAACTTGGTCTGCAGCACAGAGCCACTGGATGAATCTCTTTCCCTTAAAAATTGTGCTTCAGGTTTGTCATGAGTGTATAAAATGGGTTTGATGGTGCTTCATAGAATCCCAGAAAAGTTTGGGGTTGAAGGGACCTTAAAGTTCATCAGTTTCACAGGCAGGGACACCTTCCACCATCCCAGGGTGCTCCAAGCCTCATCCAACCTGGACTTGAGCTCTTCCAGGGGTCCAGGGGCAGCCACAGCTGCTCTGGGCACCTGTGCCAGGGCCTGCCCACCCTGACAGGGAAGAATTCCTTCCTATTAATACAAACCTCTAATTTTAATCTTTTAAGTGTTCTCAAAGAACAGTCTGAAGTCATCCTCACTGAGATGCTTTAAGAACTGGTTCCTGTCAAAATGAGCCAACTTGTGTCTCCACAAGAGCTTTTACCAAAATTCCTGGTGAAACGAGTGTTTTGTTGCCTCAGAGAAATTTTGAGGGTGGGTGGACAGCAGTCAACTGGCAGAAAAGTTTTGGGAGTCAATGTTCCAGAGCAGTTAATGCAGTGATTGTGGATTGGAACCTGGGAGGAAAATGGAATTTCTGGCAGGGAAGGCTCGGCCACCTCCAAACCGGTGTCACTTCCCTTGGAAGCATTGGTGGCGTTTGTTTAAGGCAGCCATCTGGTCAGCACGGGAGTATAATGCACCATATTGCATCCCCAATAACATTTAAACTGTTTGCAATCTCAATAAACTTTTAACTTTTGAAGCTCATGCACAGGGGTGCACTCAGCCACTACGTGAACCTGATTTCCCTTCCTCGCTGCTGTTGGAGGGAAAATCAGGTTTCACGTTTCCAAAAGCTGCAAAGTCGACAGCCAAAAATAAAAAAGCAGGCCAAGAGCAGCAAAAACCTCATGAAAACCTCTGGTAGCTGCTGTCCAATTCTGTTTTATTCATCCTACCACTACAGCTTGGGGCAGGGCTGATGGATTGGGCCACTGGGAGCTGCAGGGTGTGGAACTCCATGGTTTTCTCCACAGGAGGAGATGGGAGGAGGTTTTTTTGGAAACTTTGGTTTTGGGAGTGTGCAGAAGTGTCTCCAGTGTGCAGGCACTAAGCAAATATATAAATTTTTTCATTCTTCTTTCTCTTTTCATTTTTTAAATTTTTTTTTTGGCTGTTGCTGTGCATTTTCCACTCTGGATTTTTTTACTGTGAGGGTGGGCAGGCCCTGGCACAGAGCAGCTGTGGCTGCCCCGAATCCCTGGAAGTGTTCCAGGCTGGGTTGGACAGGGCTTGAGGCACCCTGAAATAGTGAAAGGTGTCCCTGCCATGGCAGGGGGTGGAATGGGACGAGCTTTAAGGTCCTATCCAACCCAAACCATTCTGGGGTTCTGTGGATGAAGAGATGAAGCATTCCTTGTTGCATTTCTACTCTCGGGGAAACAACAGAAATGATGGAAGAGCAATTTATTTCACCTGTTGACTCCTCTGCTTTTCCTCTTCCATTCCAATCCTGATGTCCACAACTAATTTTGGGTTTTATCTGAACACATCTCCTGCATCCTTTGCATGGCTTCTCCAGTCTGGCTGTGACTACCCAGGACAAGGACATAGGTATGGATTTATCATGGACCAGAAAGAAATGAGTGCTCTTCCAGCCATCCATATAAATCCAGCTCTGGGGAAATCTTGGATCATGTCAATTTTTTCCCAAATCCAAGCCTGAATTCTATTTATCTCTCTCCTATTGCACCAGGCATCTGCATTGAATGGACGTTTTTACAACTGCATGGTTATGTAGTTGGAGGACAGGTTTTCACACACTGAACC
Source organism: Molothrus aeneus (assembly GCF_037042795.1). Lineage (NCBI taxonomy): Eukaryota > Metazoa > Chordata > Aves > Passeriformes > Icteridae > Molothrus > Molothrus aeneus. The sequence goes on along the minus strand of NC_089652.1, from coordinate 36,219,111 downwards.
ACTACTCAAGCTAGCAACAAAGAGTTGCTCTCTTCTCATCCATTTCCTGCTTTTGTCTGGATATTCCAGTGTCACTTTTAGGACAGAGCCCCATTAATATAATATGCCAGCTACTTCTGTCAAGGCATTGATATATGTCATTAGCACAATGGAAATAAATTCAAATTCATACGTTGCATGTCACACACTGAGTTTTATCTTGACCTCCTAAGGTGAGAGACAGATGTTTTCCATTGGAAATGCTTTGGTTATTTGTTTATACTTGTCAAATGCACATCTGAAACCCACCTATATAAAACTGGAATATGGGCTGCATTTTAAGTGAAACCAGGGAAAAATATGCAGACTTTGAGAGATGAAGGGGGAAAAAAACCTGCAGCAAGCACCAGGATATGGGAGTGAATAAGCATAATAGATCAGAATAAGGCCCTAAATCAATTTTATTTTCACAGTTCTAGCATCATAAAAAGTGGGTGGCAGTAAACCAATTATTATGCAACTTAATGAACTAATTAGGAAAATCAGAGCAATAATGGTACTGGTACTGACTGATCTGAATATAAAAAGTAGAATTAAGTTCTCAGTATTGAATTTTTCAATGCAAAGGATTGCAGAGTAACTTTTAAAGCATTTTGAGTTTGGGGAGAGGGAGACTGCATCTGTGGTGGCTGTGGGTACCCAAATGACCACGGCCCTGAACTCTCAGGGTATGTTCACTACTGTATAGCTTTAAAAACAAAAACAAGTGAGGAACAGCTCATTAAAAGCTCTGCTTGCATTTATGTGCCCCTAAATGCTGCTGAAACTCTTGGTGTCTGTTGGCAGGAGGCTCTTAAATACCTTGGGCACAGGGTTGGGTGGCTCAAACCCTGTGCACTGGGATTTCTGAATAAATCCAGGCCCTGGTCTGAGCTTTCACAGGAGTGGGATTTGCACCAAACCCAGTGCACAGGAACAGAAGAAAATAATCACAAAAGCACAGCTTCTCTCCCTTAATATTGGTGTTGTTAGCACATGCTATGCTTTAAAGTGTTTAAACCCTCACATAATGTGGTTCATGTTGACAGAAGTTATAAATATGTTGGTATCAGAGCAGGATTTCTCATTATACCTCTGAGATTATGTATGGGTGTTTCAAGACATTCAATAGTTTGTTGATTTTCTTTCTTTATGCCATTTCTGACTGTTCATATTTGATAATATGATGTGTGATTATGGGCCTAAACCTTTTCTCTTTAACATCAGGGACAAGGCTCCTTTTGCCTTCGGTGCCGAAATTGAAACGAACCCTCATAAATTCCTCCATCATTTCCTTGCTATTGTGAAATGCTCTGCGGTGTTTTCATTGATTTATAACATATTTCCTTTTATCCTGCAATTTTAGCACAGGGGTTCTTTGTTGGTTTTCTTATAGTTCTGTGTCTGCCTTATCCATATTTGGCAAATTTAGTAGCTGTTCTAGTTGTAGATGGCACATGTTGATTATTTTTAATGGTCTTTATTGTATTTGCATATGATATTTTTCCCTGGAAGGATCTGTCTGGGCCATGAGTGTTTCATCCCAAAGGAGGAGTGAAGGCATTTTCCTAAATATTTTCATGGATAAACACACGCAAAAAGAGAAATGATTTCTGCTTTCCATGATCAAAACAATCAATGTGAAGAGTTTTGTTTATTTTCCTGGTCAAAAAGCCACTGTCAGAGTCCATTTAAAACAAATGGGGAGATGGGAGGGGCAAATGGCCTTAAAGCAAGTGTATCACATCCAATACTTTTTAAAAAAGAGAAGGAACCCGGGCCAGCACGTTAAAAATGAGCATTTCCAATACAATTTGTCACCCATGCATAAATCTTGCTGACATTTTCAGTCACTTTAATAGCCTTCCCATTTTATAAATCAGTATGAACTTGCACAGTTGCAAAAAGTGTGTATTTTGAACATCTCATTTGCATACTTTACCAAAAGCCAATGAGGCAGTGGAAGCAACACTGGTGATCATAATAAGTGTTTGGGAAAAGGCAGAAAGATCACTAATGGTTTGCCTTTAGGGATTTCTGTACTCCATAGGGGACGAAAATGAGAAATATTTTTCAAACAGCAGGGGTAAAGGTTTTAAAACTAGAAACACATGGAGTGATAAAAATGTTAGTGCCACAGGGCGCATAGCAGGAAAAATTTACAATGTAAAAACTGTAATTTCAGCATTAGGAAGTAATAATCGTGTTTCATCATTGTTATTAAAGCATGACCCTTAAAGTCACATAAATTAGATATAACTTTCTAGAGAAGTGTATTAATCTTCAATGGAAAATATTAGGAAAGTTTATTATCATATGAAGATCAGAAGAAACTGAGTTTTATTTAAAAAAATGAAGTTAAACTTGGTGGGGTTTTTAATTAATTAATTTATTTTTTAATAAATCTCCAGGATTTTTGAACCAGCAGACAGGCTTGTGTTTACTCAATGCAAAGTGCAGAGACCAGCTTTGCTCTGAAAACCAACAACAGTTGCACGAGAGGAGACACAACCAAAAATTAAATAAGGAGCTAAGGAAATCCAGGGTGTAAATGGTTTCTATTTTCTTTGGCAGAGTCATATTGGTGTGGATGCCAAATGCATCCAAATAATTAATGAAGAATGTTGTCGTTGTTGGGAAAAAATAAAAGTACCAGAAGAATTTCCACTGGGAGTCTTGAAATGGGACCAGTTATCCAAGGTGTGTAATTAGTGACTGAGGGAGTTCCCGTCCTGCCTGTAAAGTGCAATTTTATGAGGGCCTCAGAATTTCCTGACAGTGCTGCTCAACAAGGGCACTTCACCTGCAAGAACTTTTGGGAAAACCTGTATTTCTGGAAATCTGACACCACCAGGAGTGGGTGTGAAGGTCCTGGGCTGTGGGAAAGTGGGGCAGTATGGTGGGACTTGGTGGACCAGTGGATCCATCCAGGATGAACATGATTTCTGGCTTTTCTGGCTCCAAAATCCCAAAGTGTTTCCTGAAGTGAAGTGTTCTGGGTATGGATTCAGCACTTTCTGCTAAGAAAGGAGCTCCCTGGCTGATATATAAAGTAGTTTTATAGTTTTATCTTGCGATTTCTCGGTTTCAATTAAAAAAAACTAACTGCCAGCATTGACAGACTGGGTGTGTTTTCAGTGAAAATTTAATTTTAATAAGGAATGGGACAGCTTGATGTTCTTGATAAGGAGTTTTGACTTCCTGCAAGGCAAACAGACAAACATTGGCATGTTGATTTTGGGATACTGGATGTGTCCTGTGTCAGAGCAGTGGGGAAGTGCTTCCAGAGTGGGATTCAGCCAATTCACTGCTCACTCATTAGAGAGAAATCAGAAAAAGCAGAATAGAAAAAAGCTCCCTTTTCATCCCTCACATTCGGTGCCTTCAGCTTTAGGACCCACATCTTGATTTCCTCTTGTTCTGTGTTTCCTTTTTGCACGTTGTTCACCTGAAAGAGGGAGATGTCCAATTTGGAAGAGCAGACAACCCCTTCCCAATGTAATCTGCAGCTTGATTTGTGGGCTGGCACTCTCCAGAGAAGGATAAAACCTTTCCCAAGTGCTCCAAACACAGGGATGTTATGCATAAGGAGGGCATCATTATTATCTCTCCTTACAGCTGTGTTCTGATGTGAAAATGGCTGTAGCTGTTGTTGTTTCTGCCCCTTCCTGCCAGTCCCTCAGGCAGTTTATGATGCTCATGCATAGCCAAAGATGAGGCACCGTGCTTCTCTCTGCAACTGGAACTAGCAAGGCAAACTTGCCCAAATGGGAATAATTTTTTTTTTTTATTTCCAGGATGCTTTTCCTGTTTGCATGAGAGAAGACTGGAAGATTTCCACCAGTGTCAGAAACTGTCATTTTCCAAAGCAGAAAAGATCACCTTTTTAAATTTTGTAAAAAAAAAAAATCACCTGTCTTCTAACACCAAAACTTTATTTTATGAGTCAATGTCTTGTAACCACCTGCAACTGCAATGGCACTGATGGAAAGAGGCTCCATCCTTTTCTCAGGGAAAAGGGAAATATTCCAGATCTTTGTCTGGAATTCTCCCTCTGCAGTTGCAACATCATTAGCTGCAGTCTGCTTCTGTAATAATGATCTTTAGAACAGAATTAAAATGGTAAAAAAAAAAAAAATCCTTGTGTATGGTAGATTTATGTATATTTTTAGAATTCTGGAGTAAACAGAGTCCAGTGATGAACTGCAGTGATTTTAAGAATTTTTAATGACACATTCCAACAGTGTCTGTCCAGGGGTGGGATTAAAAGGGGGCTCAGCTTTGGAGATCAGGAGTGGTTTTAGATTCCCTTGATATTTATATATCAAGGGAATATTTATATTTCCTTGATATTTATATATTAGTCTGCATCACTCAGTCTGCAAAAGATCTGTACAATGGACACATAAAGTGTTTCTAATACAAAGTTCACTGTGGTTCTGTACCTTTGGGAGCTTGGTCTAAAAAAGTTTCAGTCTTTTCCTCTGGGAATTTTATAACCTATTAACAAACTCTGATTACATTAATTCAGATGTTAATTTGGTAAGAATTTGTGCATTTGCTTGTATCTCTTTAGTTTATTTACAGTATGTACAACCTATAGTCTGGACTTTGTCGTCTAACAGTTGTGTTTTTCAGGAACTGAAACTTCTAAGGTCAAATCTAATATTTACAACTTGAACCATTTAAAAGAATAATTTTAGGTGGTATAATTTAGAAATTGATAGAAAAATTGTGAAAATTATGATATAGGACTAGCTGGAGCAAATATAAGATGGAGTGCAATAAAAGGAGGATAGACAGGCTGGAAGAAAATTCAAGAAGATTATCAAAGATCAGACTTAAAACTTCTTTTATGCAATATTTTAATGAATGATCTTTCCAAAACAAAACAAACCAAAAAATTTTTTTTTTCTTTTCACACACCGAATTTGATAACATCACCAGTTCAAATTTAAGATCTACAGAAATAAGTAGACCATGCTGAAGCAGTTTATATGAAATTAAATTTAATGCTGCTGAAATTTAGCTGCCAGAGGAAGAAATTTCCTAGGAACTGGAATTTCTCAACACAGAACAACAGAGGGGAGAAAAAAGGATTTGATTGCACCAGAGTGTTAACAAATGATTGAGATCTACCAATACAAAGCCATTATGAAAAAGATTAGACACGAGCAGAGATATTTCCAGCAGGAAAGATAATATAATTCTACAAGGCTTTTGTTATTTATTTTTCTCTCTCTAACAGTGTCTTTGTTTAATTTTCTTGTAATTTCTTTCTTTTTTTCCCTGGGTTCTGTGGGATCAGTTTCCCTTATTGCATCTATTCTTCGGCATGAATTTACTGTAAGCACACTCAGAGTGATTATAGCTTATGACATGTGGAACTTTACAGGTCCTAAAAATAAAATTAGGGATCTGAAATAACCCCTCCAATCCAAGAGTAGTTATGCAAAGACAAAGCTTTTGCTCCAAGTGGAAACGTGACAGTTTCTGGATTTCTCTGGAATGTCAGGCAGACATCTCAATGTCAGGGACATGTCCTGATTTTCCCTGGATGAAAACAACCCCAACTTCTGCCTTTTTTTTTTTTTTTTTTTTTTTTCCTTTGGCTGCTGGAGCTGAAATGAAGGCTTGGAGCTGTTATGTGATGTGAACTCTTCCAGGGAAAGCTCCTGATAGCAGCTGGGTGCATCCTCTGGTGAAGGATCTCTAAAAGGGAATTTTTCCTGATGAGGGAAAAGGTTTGCATCAAGGAGATCCTGACCAGCATCTCCTGGGCAGCAGGAAAAGTGTCTGTCCTTGGCTTGGACCCAGAGGATTTGGGAGTGCTGAAAGACCCTGGGCTGCAGGTCAGACACTCATCTCCAGAGATCTTTTGTCAGAGGGCATTTGTAGGCATGGGCAAGGGAAAATAATCAAATTTTGTATTTTTTAAATACTAAAACACCTTCTAAAAAACACCAAAGCAAACCAACCCCCGCCCTCCAAGCCCCAACAAGTAGGCTGAAATGAGTTCTCAAGTGAAATCCACTAATTTAGATTTGTTTTCTCACTTTTTCTCTATAAATTCTATTAATTTCTTGGTAAAACTCTCTTAAAATGAGTCGTGGTAATCTTGTTTTTCCCAAGGTCAGGCAATCAGTCAGTAGTGGGCAGTCAACATCCATGGAAAACCCTACAATAATAACATTCATCCTATAAATAACAAACTGGTTCGTATGCCTGATAGAAGGAAATAAATTTTGAGAGTGATTTCAGTATCAAGTGATTGAGCTGTTTATTGAATAAACCAGAAGTGAAACACATTATTAAAAGTTATGAAAAAATAACTGTAGAAAGCCAGTCAAAACATTGTATTTTGCCATGCTACTTAAATTCAGCAGCCTTTTCCCCATGAAATATATTTTCCCTGTGAGTTTCTAAGTAAATATTTTCCTGGGAAATTATGAAGTGTATAAGGAGAATCTAGTCTTGAATAAAATGCTTTTGTCTGCACAATTTTTTAGAAAGGTTGTGGTTGTAGTCCCTACTGACCCTAAAATATACAAATGGTTTGGATTTTGACTAATTACCAGTTTTCACAGTTTTGATACTGAAACAGAGAAATATTTTTTTAATTGTACTTTGGTCTGATACAAAATTTGCACCTTTCATACTGAAAAGTTTGCGCTTCACACAAGGCATGAGAAAGCAGAGAAGCTACTCTGGGACCCAGGGAGGATGAATTATATTGAGGGTTTTCTACAGCTGGAGGTAGAGAAATGTTGTTGCAGTCATCCCCAAATTTGTGGGTGTGCAAAAGATTTGCAGCTGAGAAGAAAATGTAATGGTCAAATTCAGCTGAAATATTCTCAGGTTGAATTCTCTTCTGCTCTGTGATGGTTTGACCCACTGCCACCAGATTCAGTCATTATCCAGGAGGAAAACAATTTCTAGTAAATGCTCACTCTATTTTCAGCCAGCTAAACATACAATGAACCAGTTATTCATATATTTTTTTCCTATGGGTTTTAGATAAATGACTCATATTCTATCAAAATTATGATTACTGATAACTGAAATCACTCATTCAGACAAACATTCTGAGTCAAACCCCATATTTTTTTCAAGATATTACTTGAGATATAAAAAAATCACATTCAGGGTGTATCAACCACCCCTCACGCTGGTGGTGTGAAGCTTTGAAGAGTAAGATATTTTCATGTGCAGAGAATACATTTGTATTAGCACAATTACCTTTTGCAAAACTCCAGGCTGATTTTCTGTGGCATCAAGTTGTATGTTTCACCCATTTCTACATCATGCATCACCTCCTGCTGAAATAAAGCATTACCCCTTAGAAAAGTAGTGTTAAATTTTATTTAAAGTCCTGAAGTGAAGGTGATGCATATGAATTATTCCTGTGATTAATTATTGGAATACTGTGTTGTGTTTCTGTTCTGGATTTGAGTGCATTTCTATTTACCAATTTGTACCACTTCTCTAATAGTGACTGAACTTTCAATTTTGCCACAGTTTAACCTTTGCAGGAGATAATTAAGAAGGATTTAGTTTAGTAAGGCAATTCCTGAGAGAAAAAAAAAAACTTCAAAAAATATCATAAACATCTTTCCAAACCTTTCCCAGGTTTGTCACCTCTGAGCAGTAAATAGAGGGACAGAAGAGAACACTTATCCTGCCTGATTCTTCTGCAGATGGAATAATGATGGATGTGAACTCCCTGTACAGCAAGGTAAGGCCTGGTCCAGACAAAAAGCCAAGAGAAGGTTTTGGCAGCATGAAAGTGTTTGAGTTTTGATGTCACCTCAGTGCCTGAATCCTGCTGGAAGTTGCAATATTCAGACTGCAGCTCTTTCTTTGAGTGTCTGAGCTGGTGCTCAAAGCACCAAAACCCAGGATAGCGGCAGAGTGCAGATTCCATTGGCCACTCCAGGGTGCATTTTGGAGCAGGGGCAAAGGGATAAAGCTGGAAATTAAGGTGGGTAGGAGCTCATTAATCAAGAGTAGTGTGATACCAGCGAGGCAAACGCTTTGGGGAGGAGCAAGTAGCGCGGAGAGCTGGTGGACAATGTCCCCATGTCCCAACGAGGCTGGAATTTGGGAAGGCATGCGTGGAAGGGGCTGACAGCTGGTCTCTTAGCCAGAGAGAGTTAGTTGGAGAAGCTGATAAGAGTTGTCTTTGCCCCTGAAAGGAGTTCTAACAAGGCTGTTGACATGGAAACAGAGGAGAAGAAGAGATAAGGGGGCCTTGCAGTTGGACATAGGTGTAAAACAGTGGTGGAGACCACCCTCCACCAATGGACATTATGTTGATTTATTGTAGCCAGTGAATAGGTATAAACTTTGTAGAAAGGTATAAAAGACAGCATGCTGTTAAAATAAACAGAAAGAAGCCTTCTGAAGTTCATGGTCTTCTTCTGTGGGTTGCGACTGTCCCAACAGGGACAAGGAACAGGCACCTGGAGAGCAGCAGCAGCAACCCTGGAGAAGGAGTGCACCTGGATCTCGGGTTTGTTGTTGTTGAATAGGCTCTTGAGGTATTAAAGAGTTCTTTTTTCTTAGCTTTGCCCTCAAAGAAGAAGTCGGGATTCTTCAGTTCTGGCTTTTAAGGTTGTTTGTTTTCTCGTATCTATTCCATTCTTTCTCTGACCTGCTGAGATCTGTCAGGCAGGTTGGGTTGTGGCACAGTCCCTGCCCTTGGGGTGGTGTTGGCTTTTTATACTAAGAACTACCTGTACTTTATTTACAACAATTTTCCAATACCTATCACCTATGTTAGACAGTCTGTCTCTACTCTAAACCAATCCAAAAATGCCAACATCACAGCAGAACATGGAGGATGAGAAGAAGAAGAAGAAAGACAGGACATGCCCAGATTCCTCCATCTTGCCTCTTGAACCCCCATTCTAAAAACTCCAAAATTCTACTTTTTCACCCTGTGACAAATTCACTATCACTCTACTCAAACTCTTGTGGCTTGTAACTCTTCACACAAAGTTGGTAATTGCTTCCATGGGTTAAAATTGAAGGCGCAGGTGTCTTTGACTCCGTGCCGAGGTCTCTGAGCTCCTTACTGGCATCTTGAGCCATCCAGGGCAGTCAGAGGAATGTCCTGGGTTCCAACACCTGGAGAGCAGCACCAGCCCTGGAGAGGAGGAGTGCCCTGCTGGGAGAAGGAGCAGAGGGAGAGCAGCTGTGGCTGCTGGCACATGCAGCCCCCAGAGCTGCCCAGGCTGGCAGCAGGCTGCAGGAACGAGGCCGGGGCGATGCTCACCAGGCTGGATTGATCTGCACGGATTACAGAGCAACACCACATCGCTGGCGTGATCACAGAGCTGCAAAGTGGGTCCAGGGGAACACCTTGACTTCCCCAGGAAATGAGGAGGCAGCTGTGAGCGGGTTTTTTTAGCAGAAAAGTGCTCCTGCTTTTGAGAATTGTCAGCCTGGTATTGTTCGCTTTCCTCTCTCGGCATCAACACCACCACAAGATTTAGTGGGCTGTGTTATGGACCTGGAAGGAAACTCCTGCCTGAAAAATCATGTTACAACACCAACACTCTAAATGTATTATGGAAAGGCTGCTTTGAAGGAATAGAGAAAAATGTGGAGCATTTGTTTTGTAAATGGGAAATTCTCTCTCTCTCTCTCTCTCCCCCCCCGATATAAAATGAGATCGCTGGTCAAGAAGAGTTATATAGATTTAAAATATGTTTTTTATGAACACGTTTTTTATGAACACTCTCGGGACACATTTTGCCAGTAGTTTGAATGACAGTGGTGAAGTTACAGAAATCTTAAATGACAAAGAAAATGGGGAAAAATGGAAAAGAAAGAAAAAAATGGGAAAATTGAAAAAGAAAACAGAAGCAGAGAGAGACAAGGAAACCTCTCATCCCTTTTTTGACAATAAAGAACAAACCATAATCAGGACTTGCTGATAAGCTGTAAACTTCTGTATTCTGCATTTCCTTAGGCAACCACAGTTGTCCTCCACAAGGATTGTTTCAGCAAATCCTGCAGGATTCGAGGGAGAGCAGGAGGCTTCAGAAATGCCCAGAACTGCAAGCTCAGTCTTGCACTTGGTGAAGTGCAAAATGTAAAGTGATGCCTTTGGAGAAAGCAGCCTGTAATGCAAGAAGACAAATCACTGATTTGGAATTGATATGTTCCATGTACTTGATATGCTCATTTATATGCAAGGAATTTATTTGATCCCAAATTCAGGAATTTAACCAAACAGGCAGATAATTATGTGGTCATCGAGTGAAGAAATGAGGAAAAAAAGCCCTATCAAGATCCCTGTTGCAGAAAACAAGTCTATAAATTAGGGAACAAGTGAGGAATCCTGAAGAGGGAAGGAATATCCTAAACAAAGTCCAGTTCCAAGACTTGTGTAACATTAAAGCTGTGCTTGTACAAGAAGTGAAGAAACTGAACTAGAGAGAGAAAAGTCAGAATTGATGCTGAACCTTGCCCGCCTAATTTCTAAAATGAATTTATTTTTATTTTTCCATGCTCTCAATGCACATGCCAATGTGAATGACAGAGCATTATTAACAAAAACAATATTAAGGCATTGAAATATAGAGGGCTTAGATGTTATTTGGTTTTCAGCTCTGAATGAACAAAAACAATGTACAGCTCCCTCCTCTCACACACGTTTGTTAGGCTGGTGTGTTTTGGTTCTTAGTGTGAATTCCTTTTTATTTTAGGTTTAATTACTAGTTATATACTTAATACATTTATATTTGCAGACAATATATAGTTTAATTTATAGTTATAAAATGTACTAAATTTTTAAGAGGAGATATAAAATAATTACAAAAATTTCAAGGTCACACTTCTATTGTCTTTGGGTTTTTGAATAACGTGTTGGCTAATTTTGAGACTAATTTTCAAACCCTCAGGAAGCATTTTAAGGTATTTCAGCTAAGCAGGAATCTTAGGGTCAGGAACAGTGCATCGGATTTGGATCTAAAAGGACTTAGGTCATAGTGCTTTCTATTTATTTTCCTTTTATTTTCTTTTCTTTTTTTTTTTGGCAAGAAGTTTATTGTAAAATGCTCATTTATTATAGATAAATCAAAATTGACTAAATATTGCCTTCAAAAGTAAAAATACTTTTTACAAATTAGCACTTCATAGTGTTTGATAGACAAACAACACCCAGGATGTTGGGAAACATATTTTATATGACTGCTAATTATTATAATGTGTAGAAAGGGGCTCTACATGTAATACATAAAATTTTAAGTATAGAAAGTATAAGAAGAATTTATACTTGAAAAAACTGACTGGATCACATGTCATTATTTCGATATAATCTGAATTTTCAAAATCTGTATATATGAGCACGAACATGATCTTGTTCAAATATGGGTCATTTTAATTTTCTTCATTTTAATTCCATGAAAACCCATCAGATTTTTGGCAAAGCTGATCTATTGTTAATTGTTGGTGTTTTTGAAAATACATTTAAGATGCATGCAAATGAATTTTTTTTCAAGTTTTACCTCTTTCTTTTTTTGGCTCTGAAACTGAAAGAATGAGAATTTCATGCATTGAGAGAAGCAGAATTGTCCGCCAAGTCTGATGGTCACATCTCTAAAATCTGTGGGAAATGTTAATGGTCAGAAATTTAACCAAAGAGTTGAGAAGACCTGGAGTGTCACTTTCTCCACATAAATTCATTTTAACCAGAGGAGACATGCAGTGTGACTCAGATCATTAAATGGGAATGTCTGGAATAGTCCACAAAGTGCATTTCACTCAGGTTATTATTTTTTTTTTCCTCTAAATATCGAGGATGCATTAAGATAATTGCAACAGAGTAATTAGACTTTCTCCTAAAAATGACTTGTCTACAAGTGGTTTAATAGATTAAGGATTTTAAAGGGGTTGGAGAGAACCAGTTACAGTAATCAGAGAAGAAAAAGTGCTGAAGGTATCACGAAGGCTCATAATTAAGCTGAAGCTTACAGCTCAATTAAACTTGAGCATCATTATGCATAAAACATCAGTGGGCATCAAGAGCCCCATAAAAAGAGATGGGATCCATGTGAAACAGCTAAAAGGTAAGGCAGGATATGGATTGGTCCAAGACTTCCAGATAAAGCCAAGGAAAACTGGGAGTAAAATTGGAGTTTTCATGTCCTTTTTTTCAGTTAAGACTCCTGTGTTAGTTTTTTTTTAAACCTGCAGCAGTCAAATAATTAAATTGTTGTGGAATTCCTATCATTGTAACAATGCTGGGAATAGCACATCAGTCAAAACTGCTGTGCCATAAACTCTCTGGGATTTTATAGGCAAAAGAAATTTGTTGCAAAAAAAAAAAAATTCATATGATAAGTTTTTCACACAGGAAGGCAGATTTTGGTTCTTTTCTCTGAAAAATATCAATACAGTTTCAACTAAAAAAATAAAAATGCATTGATTGTGCAATTTGTGTTTCTTTAATGGGAAATTTAAGAGGGGGAGGAATGGGAGAATACTGTGGGAGTAAAAAGTTGCAGAGTATCACAGAAGGAATGAAGAGATCCTGGCGTGAAAGGTTTGACACAGATCCTAAAGATTCAGTTTTTAATAAACTATTATATTTAGATATTCTTGCCCCTTTTATTTGCAGCTCTGCATGATTTACTATTCTTTTTTTCCTCTGTGCTGCCCTCTGGGTTAGTACCTGCAGGAAAGCTCCCAGCTGCCCTTGGAGAAATATGATATTAGAAGCAAATGTCATTCTTTAATGCAGAGAAAAAAGGAAAATCTCAAAGTGAGCTTCTTGGAAGTCCAAGTGCCAGCACATTTCAGATCCAAGCTCTTGCCTTACAAATACAAAAATTGTAAAATTCCCATTATTTTCCTAGGAAGTGCTTCGTAGAGTTTGTTGGATATTATTTGTGCAAAGGCTTTTAGTCAGGAGTTAAATTATCACTTAATACTGGTTTTAAAGAAGTTTCATCTGGAGGAGTTTCCAGCTGGAGCAGGTGAGGCAAAGTGAGTTACACTAAAATTGCAAGAGGCCTGCTGTGCTTCAGGTTTGGGTCTCTCCTGCATCGTGACTGGATGTCCCCAGTTCTGGAATGTTCCTTAGGGGATTCTCTGTTGAAGAGCTGAGAAGGAGGGGGATTCACTTGGTGGCTCATAACCCCAAGCAAGCAATATCCAGAGGGCTGGGATCACAGAATCCCAGGTCTGAGGGTTCATTTGACCATGCCTTAATTAGTGACCACATCTTAGGTTGGAAATGGGGGTGTGTATTTTATTTTTGTCAGAGCTAGGGCAGTTCTCTGCTGTTCACGGGGCAGTTTTTCTTTATCTCATCCACACCAATCCTCCCTCCAGGAGATCTGTGCTGTTCATGGGCCATTAATTATTAATTATCTTCTCTTCATGGGCCACTAATTATTAATTTTCTTCTGTTCATGGCCACTGAGTTTCCCTGCATGGCTGATAAAATTCCATCATCCCATGGGGAGATGCTCCGCCCAGGGGAGGAGCCAAGCATTCCTACCTGGGTACAATCTGAGGTTTGGGACAGCACAGCAGCCTCTGCTCACTGCATTGCCAGAGGAGCAGCTTCTGCTGCCCTGCATTCCCAGAGGAGCAGCTTTGTGCTCTCCTGCATTGCCAGAGGAGCAGCTTCCTGCTGCCCTGCATTCCCAGAGGAGCAGCTTCTGCTGCCCTGCATTCCCAGAGGAGCAGCTTCCTGCTGCCCTGCATTGCCAGAGGAGCAGCTTCTGCTGCCCTGCATTGCCAGAGGAGCAGCTTCTGCTGCCCTGCATTCCCAGAGGAGCAGCTTCCTGCTGCCCTGCATTCCCAGAGGAGCAGCTTCTGCTGCCCTGCATTGCCAGAGGGAGCCCAGGCCCATCTCCAGCAGCCCTGGAGCTGCAGAGGAAAACTCCCCCCTTGTGCAGGATCCCTGCTCCAGCAGAGCCACAGCTGGCACTGCAGGAGGGCTGAGCCCCCATGGGATGGGGCTGTGCCACCCCCTGACACACAGGGGACAGGGACTGCTCTGACTCTGGCAGGGGTTTGTTTTCTTTTTTTTTTTTTTTTTCTTTTTTTTGTATTCTTGCATTTTTTTTTAAATTCTCCTAATAAAGAACAGTTATTCCTATTCCCATATCTTTACCTGAGAACCCGCTTAATTTCAAAATTATAATAATTCCAAGGGAGGGGGGTTTGCACTTTCCATTTCAAGGGGAGCTCTGCCTTCCATAGCAGACACCTGGCTTTTTAAACCAAGACACCGTGTCTTTAATCATGTCTTATTTTTGTTTGTGTTTATAGTGAAATGAAGATGCTCCAGTGTTAATTGAGAAGGGTCTATCAGGCCATGCAGAAATTCCCTCCTAATTTAGAGCTCCAGTGTGGGTCAGCTGGGCACTGATGTCTCTGCAGTGTTTGCCCACATTCCTGCTCTGTGGTAAATATGAATTTAGCTCGACTCACAAAGAATGCAGGATAAACCAATTTAAATTTGTCCTGCCTGGTTAATTCCTGTGAGGCAAATTGGTGCTCTTTGATAGTGTTTAGATTTCATTGTGAAATCAACAGTTAAGTGTACATTGTACATTAGCCCAAGCAGCATGTTTGTTCCTGCTCAGGACCTTAAATATTATTTTTGTTATTATATTTGTTAGAGTGTTGTTTTATTACACTAAATAACATTAGCTAAAATTATAATTGCCATCATTATGTTCTTATTGTATTAGCTGCTATGTTGTGATAATGTGATCACAATATTATGGCATTATCAGTGATGGGGGTGGTGATAAACAGGCAATTCTGCAAATTCTTCGTGCAGCTCAAGCCATGGTAGGAGCATGAGGGGATAAAGCCTTTAATGTTTACACTGACATCAGCTGAGAGGGCAAAAAGATCTAAAATTTGCAACCCAAAGCCAAGCCTTAGAAATTTGGATGCTCAGGAAAACACATCTGAACTTCCTGAAGGAAGGGCTTTTCTTTTAAGGCCATTGGAAAACAAAGGCTGAGGTGCCCAGAGCATCACATTGGTGTTAAAGTTACTCACCAACCCTTCAGGTCAATTTGTTCCTTTTGTTTTGCAACTTTTTGAATAAAGAGAAAACCCCAAGAGAAAATGCTGTTACTCAAAGCTGCAGAGGGGCACAAATTCCAGCCCTGCCTTGTGCTTAGAGTCTTGACACAAACCCACAGTTCAATAAAACAGTTTTAAGTTCCCACACAGACAAATCTTCTGAGTTTGGCGTGTTTTGCGTGAGACCTCTATTTCTTAATTTAAAAATACACAGCATATTAATATATGAAAGAATTCAAAGGGTTTGCTATGCCAACAAAACAGGTGAATTTGTGAATCCCATTAGCTGCCCCTTTCTGGGTAGTTCAGTTTGCTAACAGATGTTTGGACCGTAATATTTCAGTGGCCCAAGTGAATGAGCAAGGAATGAGCAGAACAATATTTCATCTTGAGCCTTTTTTTACTCTTTCCCAGAAGATGCTGCTAGCAGCGTGCAAAAAAATTGTATTGTACCAAAACTGTACAAAAATAAATTCCCTCCCCCCAAGCCAATAGGTATTGTTTTACAGCTGGGAGATGGAAAACATATTGGTTGAAAACATTACAATATTTAAAAACCACATGGAGTTGTAAAAATTGGAATGAGTCCTCTAAATCTTGGATAAAATGGTTAATCAGTTGATCCTTAACAACTGCTATGTACAGTACAGAGAGCTTATAATTCACAAATGCAGGTTCAAGCAGTGTTCCCCAAGGATGGGGAGAACAGATTGAAACACTGAAAAGAAAGGGGAAGGAGACAGAAGGAAAGAAATAATTAAATAAAAATGTCAAATTCTTCATTGGCTTTTTTTTATATTTTGTGTTTTCCCTACTCTTGTTCTCTGACTCTTAACCCTGAAAAAAATTATCTTGATGGAAATAATCAGTTCAATATTTTTTAATACTAATTATTAAACTTGCTGCTTTTGTCATCTGTTCTAAGAAATCATCTGTATTTTGCAAAATTTAAAGGCAAAGGCTTGCTTGTAGTGCTAGAAAGCAAAGATATATATATATTTTTTTTCTTTTTAATGACAGTCAATAGTCCCACAACTCACCAGTGCATTCCAAAAATTTCATGCTGTCATCATAAAAATCTGACTGTAGCAGAATCTGTCTGGCACTAGACAGAGCCCTAATGACCCTAAACTCACATACGATCCCTGGTGATCAGAAGAAGAAAAATACAGTAAAAGTAGAGAAATATGTAAACTGCTTAAGTGACAGAAAAATATCCTCTGGAGAATGTCATTCATTTTTTTTTCCTGTCTTTCACAACTGTCAGAGGTACCAGGTCTCTGAACTTGTCTTTTGTGTTGTTTAACAGGAAGCACTGGAGAATTTTCCAGTCACTTGGAAAGTAAAATTAGTGATGAAGTGGGGTCGTTTCCCCATTCCTACAGTTCCAGCAGCACATTCCCACTGTTTAAACAGGAAGCCCAGCATAACTTTTACATAAAATGTTGGGAGTGTCAGATTTCCCTCACCACACTCCTGTTTCCAAGAGTTCATTTAATGAGAAATTGTGTTACAACACAAACCAATAAACAAGGTTTAACTTGGCCGTAGAAATCATGAAATAACACATGCATTTTAAAAAAATATGAGTATTTTGAATGTGCTTTTCCCCCTTTTTTTTTTCAAAATAGCTTGATAGCTGATTGATTTCTCATGTAGCTATAAATTAAGCAGGGAGGAATTAATAAGGTTCTTTGAAAGTTCTAAAGAATTCCAGAGAAATTATGCTGAAGAAACAAAGAATTTCATAGAGTTTGAGATATTTTTTGCCATATTGTGTGACATTTGATGTTTTTACCTCCAGCTTTTGAAATCAGCCTGATAGTAAAGGCTTCCTTCTGTCTCTCTCGACTGTGGAGAGATGAGACTGAAAATATGAATCATAAATGTGCTGACCCCAAAAGAAATGAGAAATATCAGTGTAGAGTTGCTTTGAATAAATTACAGGCACTTTAAAGCCATTTGGTGTTTAATTCATTGTGGTTTTTAAAGCTAGCAGTTAGCAGGAGCCTCTCTGTGCTCTGCTGTGTTTAGCTCTGCCGCCACAATGTGTTTTACACGTTTTCATGAACTCATTGATTTCCCCGTGATTGGGTCTTGCTCTGGTTTTTGGGTTGGGCTCTGGGTACCATGAGCAGGATTTTTGTTCAGATCCTCTTCTTCTTCTCATGAGAAACATTTGGCTTTTATAGAGCACTTTTGAGGTGGAAGAGGTCAAACTTCATTACAAATTGATCAATAACAGAATCCTGGAATGATTTGGTTGGGAGGGAACTGGAAGCTCCAGTTCCAGCCCCAGCCTTGGTTGCTCCAAGCTCCATCCAACCTGGCTTTGGACACTTCCAGGGATCCAGGGGCAGCCACATCTTCTCTGAAAAACTTCTGCCAGGGCCTGCCCACCCTCACAGGGAAGAATTCCTTCCCAATATCCAATCTAAACCTATTCTCTGCCAGTTTAACATGTAATTTTTTATTACTAGGAGTGTACAAAAAAAAGCAAAACCCATAGGACCAAAGATGTAAAGCACAATTCAGACTGTGATCCTGCTTTGGGAGGGGAGGAGAAAAATCCCTCTTATCTGCAAGTTCTGTCCTTTAAGGAAAATTACAATATTGGGGATTTTTCCTCTGTGGGAGCAGCAGCTGGACAAGAGTCTGTCAGGAAAAGGCATCATTTTAGTTGCTGATTCATCAGGAATTTTGCTGTCTTAGTCTCCTTTCAGAGAAGGTAAAAGTGGGCAAATTGTTGGCTCAATACAGTCCTAAGCTCTACTTCAGCCTGAAAGGTGTGTTCCCAGCAAAAAGCGATTTCTTCCCATAAATATGGATATCTCAGCAGTCTGGAGAATGAGAAATTGTGATGTATAAATCCTAATTAAACTTGTCAGAAATCCCTGGAATTGTCCAAGGCCAGGTGGGACACTGGGGCTTGGAGAAGCCAGGTCTAGTGGAAGGTTTCCCTGCCCATGGCAGGAATGGGATGGGCTTTAAGTTCCCTTCCAGCCCAAACCATTCTGGAATTCTGTGAAGTGCTGCACTCCCAGGGTGCTTGGGCTCACGTCAGCATTGCTGATCCCACTCCCTCCTGCTCCAGCCGTGCACATCCTCACGTTCAGCTGGAAGTTTATAGGCCTTTGTCCCCATCCCTGTGGTATTTAATGCCTTGCAAATCTTTGCAGATCGAGCTTCCCAACATCCTGAGAGGCCTTGTCAGGAAAGCTTCATCTAAATACTTTAATCTCTCTCCTTGCAGTAGAACTTTCACTTCCCTTGCACACATCCTTTATGTTTGTTGAACTTGTATTTATGGGGCTAAGTTTTCTTAAACCCAAACAAAACAGTAATTTATCTACTTTATTTCTTTCAAAATGGTGTTCTTAAAGTACATCTTGCAGATAGATTATCTGTCCCTCACAGCAAAGCCTCACAATGGGAGCCTAATAATTGCTCTTTTTCTAATTTCACTAAATGAGTTATAATTATTTTACGTCTGCTTTATGGTTACGGAATAGTATTAACCTAAGCTCTAATTATAATATAGCTTTCAAAGAAATGTATGGACACTGAATTGATGGACTGCCAGCTTATGTAGGAGCATCACATAAAGCAGATATACAGCTGATGGTTTAAGGCATAGCATGTTAAAATTCAGGGGCACAACTTGTTCATGAATAAGTAACAGGGTGTAAATTCATTGGCTATTTCTTTTTTTTGGTGGATCAAACAGAGAAGGGCACGATTAATCCTTGTCAAAATGCAAGTACAGTTGAAGTTGGATGTGACTTAGACCAATAGGATTGGGAGACTCAAGCAGAGCCTGGAAGTCAGGTTAGTCAGCACTGCAGTGTTAATAATGGATATTTTACCTGTTTTCTACAGGTTTGCCATGTCTTGGAGCATTGGGAATGTTATTGCCACAAATTAACGCCTTGATTTTTAAGTGTAAAGTGATCCTTGACCAAATATCTTGCAATGCCCTTATTGCCAGAGGTGATTGAAAGCCAAAATATTAAGAACCAAAGTTTTTAACATTTTTGTCTGCTTTACAGAGCCTCTACCTACCCCTGCCAAGGTGAAGTCTGGCTGCAGATCTGCAACCATGCAGCCTCCTCCTGTGCATCCCTGGTGGATGAATCTTGTCCCAGCAGAGCTTTTTGCAGCCCCCAGCTTCCCACACACACTCAGCTGCCTCCCCCATCTAAAAAGGGGATTCATGGCTTGCTGATCTCAAAGTAGAAAATCAGATATTTTTGGGTATTTATCAGCTTTTTACTGGGCTGTGCAGCAGAGAGAGGTTATTTGGGTCTAAATCTCTAGAAGTGATTCAGGGTTGTTTTGCCTTTAGTATGAGAGGATTTATTGGACAGCACTGACTTTTTGCTGATCATCTGGACCATCTGATGGAGCCACCTTCCCTGAAAATGTCCAAAACACGAGCTGATGGGGGATTTTTGGTTCAGTGCAAATGGTGATGATCAGCTGAAGGATGGGCCTGATGGTCCTGGAGGTCTTTTCCAACCTCAGTGAGTCCATGACTCCACCTCAGCACAGCCACCAGGAGGAGGCCTGACCACCCTCCAGCCCCCAAAACCAGGCACACCAGAAATAAAGATCAATTTCCTCCCCACAAAGGTGATCCCTCTCATTTAGGGTCCCTGACTATTTCTGACTGCGATTTTAGAAGTTGGGTGCAAACTTGGAGATGAAAAGTGCTGTTTGAATGAGCTTCAGACTAAACAAATTAGATGTGTAAAACACACCTGGCTCTTATCTCCCTCACAGCTAAACCTTGGACTATGAGAACTAAATAAAACCTACAAGCCATTTCCTGGCCACTATGGGAGATTTCCCCTAAAGTTTATTTTTGAAGCCTCGGTGTCTGTTTCTTAATTACTTAAAGGTCCGTGGATTCATTCTGTTGTATGAAATTTGATATAAATTGTTTACCGGACTTAAGGGGGCGAGGAGATTATGCACTTTCTTATTTTTAATATTTCTCTCTGCTATCTGCTGTGACCAGACAGAAATTTCAAGCAACAGTTCTTGGAAAACATATGGAGACCAGCCTGGGAATTTTGTAAGGTAAGGGACTGTCCATGATGCCAGGATGTCTGGCTGCTGCTCCTGCTGAGCAGCTCTGCATCCTTCATATTTTGAAATGATTCTATTGTAACCATTTTCCATTCAGTTTCATTTGGCAATATATCCTTGTTTCTAAAGGTGTCTACACTTATTTGACTACAGAAAATATTTACTTTTCTAAAGGGCAGCTTAACCTTTGTTTAAATTTGAGGTGAGTGAAAGGGCACTGCAATTATCTGCTGTATTATTTGTGTCACGTCTGAGTTACTATGAAGGCTCAACATGCATTGGCCTTTATTAGGGAACTGCTTAACAAAACCCAATATAACCACAGGTTTTGCATCCAGCAAATATTTCATTGAACCAAAGGCTTGTCCAGGAAACTGCAACTCTGAGAACATTCAAGTGGCAGTAAGCTGTCCCAGGGGATGGGATAAAGATGGGGGGTTTGTTATGGCAGCTGTAGCTGCCATAAAGTGTATTTTAAATATCTTGCAGTCAGGTAAAGGGGAAATGTGACTTCAGTGTTTCCTGGTACAGAGTGGAAAAACTCCAGTCGTGATGGAGGCTTTATAGCTAAGGTGGATTCATGGGTAGGTCTCTGATTTCCCATAATATTCCCAAAATATAACTTCCCCACTGAGAGGTAAGGAAGAAGAAATATTCAACGTGGTTGTAAGTTATAACTAAAAGTTACACAGGATGTTTCCGTCGCACTTCCAGGTGGGAGCAGTTGTTTGTCCTGCAGGACAGGTTATTTGTTCAGGGCTGCAGGAGGGGCTCCAGCCTTGTGGGCAGCAGGGGTGGCTGTGGGGCTCCTCCTCACTCAGGGGAAATGCAATTCCCAGAGGGAAAGGTGGGATCACCCTTTGGTTTTGTTGCTGTTGGTTTGTTGCAGTGTTTCTGGTCTCATTGCTGTTTCATGGAATCATCACAGAATCCCAGAATGGTTTGGGTCAGAAGGAGCCTTCAAGCTCATCCAGTCCCTCTCCTTTTTATGAGATGTTACATTCCATAAATAAAGCTGCTGCCTCTACCTTGATGGGAAGTTTTGATCCAGTGAATAATGAAATGTTAATCTCATTTGAGACAAATACATCAATGCCTTTGCCACAGAAATTGCCTTTTAAGCAGAGCAAACAACCATTTAAGTACCCTTAGATTTGTGTCTGGTTAAGGACTGAAAAAGTTTCACCTGACAGTGTTGTCCCCACGCAAAAATGAGCATCAGAGAAATTTTCATTTTTATGGATTCACAAGTAGTATAGGAATCAGCATTCAATAATACAAGTTACCTTGTCATAATGCAAAAAGGAAGTTCTTTAAATGGATGAAAGATATTACCAAAGAAACAATCACAACCTTTTTCCAGGTGGGAGCCTTGTTTGTGTCAGTAACTGGTCCTGCTCTCCTACAGAGATTCATGAGGATGCAGTTGGGATTATTTCAGAAAAGAAACTGGAATTTGGTCAAGTCAGGCAGGTTAGCTGGAAATGTCCCTTCTAATCCTCTACAAGCTGCCCCTCCCAACAAAAATCCATGTCCCCAGCAGGAGCCCAGCTGCTCTGGCAGCAGAGATGCTCTGAAGAGCAAAGTGCACGTAGAGATCCAGCTCTAATTTAAAGTCAAGCAACTTTGTGTGAATCTGTTGCTTGGAAAATATCCCAGGAGCAGCTTCTTGTGATGGACTGTGTGTAAATAATCAGCACCTCCCAGGCTAGTCCCAAGATAAAGCACCATGGCCGGGAAGGGTTATTGCTTCATCCCATCATTCAGCTGCTTTTATATCTCCATGGCAAAGCAGCAGATATATATGGATCTGGGGGAGCTTGATCCATGGCATGCAAGGAGCAGGGTTTTTGCATTTGTGTATATTTATGGTCACTCGCTAAAGGAGCAGTGACCTTTTGATAGATTAATATAAAGTACTTCAGATACAGTGGCACAAGGAAAATGACTTGGACAGTGAATCCACTTGTTAGTGGTGAAGTTGCTGTGCAAGTATTGAAAATGAGAGGCCTTCAGCTTAAGAATCTGTCCTAAAAATCAGCCTGGCCAGCAAAGCCCACCACTACCCTGAGTAAAGCACAGTTTACATTGAGTCTGCCCTATCTTGCCAGTGAGCAGAGTTCCTTTGTCTTTCAACAAGTTCCTTTTAAAAACATCCCTTTATAAACATCAAAGGGAAGACAGAGGTGGTGGGAGACAGGCAGGGCTGGGTTGCACAGACCCCTGAGGGTCAGGTGAGGGGATGATGGCTCTGTGGAGGGCTGATGTGAGCAAAGGGAAGCAGAGGGACACTGCAGTGACCCTGTGAAGGTGCCTGGCAGGGAAGCTGCGCTGGTGGAGCACCAGGGCTTTGTTGTTGCGCTGCTAACCTGATGGGCTCAGCTGGAAGCCATGCCATTTCTTCCCCTCGCTGAGGATAAAGCCAGGGCTCTGAAGACACCAAAGGCTTTGAGAACATTTTCGGGAGAGCTGCCTGAGACAGAAGTCTGGGATCAGGAGATGCCTTGTAAAAATCCTGGGGAGGGTTTGTTAACCCTCAGAGCGCGTTTGGGGATGTGTCAGTCTTCCAGGGATGCTGCTCCTGCCAGGAAATCATAATTTATTGAGGTCAAGAGGGTTAATGGGCCGGACTATGTGCTACCAATTGGTGGACATAAAATATATTTAGTCCTGTGACAAACCTAAAAGGTTTTCGATAGAGGGAGGCTCACAATAAAATCTGTGATGAGTCGTTCTATTATTTTTCTCTGAGAGCATTTTTTTCTTTCAAAGATAAAGGAAAAAGAGAGAAAGCTGATGTTTAAAATAAAATAAAAAAAAAAAAAAGATGGGTAGCTGTTATGTTGCAGATGTGCATTTTATAGTTTAATATTTTTTGCCTGAAAAAGCAGTTGGGATTCTAAGCAGACATGATGTAGAGCAATTTAAAATTAATAGAGCACTTCAAATTTTTAGGAGCACTTTAAGTTAGAAGTGATCTTGGTTTTGGGCAGGCTTGGTGTAGAAAGATGTAAAAATATGCAAGAGTTCCAGACATATGAGAACATATTGGCATAAAGGCAAACACAAATTCAGCAGATTAGGACAAAACAGATTATTTAAAATTCAACAAAACAAAAATCCAAACAACAAAATTTGTCTTACTCTCTTCTTTCGGTATAATTACTCAGCTTCCATTGTTCTGTTACTTTAAATATCCAGTGTGAGGTGGGATGAAGAATCCCAGATAAAAGTATTGATAGTGAATATTACTGAAAATGAAGAAATTATGCTCTGAGCAGAATTCTGGGCTGAGAGTCCCTTCCAGAGAGATGCAGATTTTGGGTCAGCAGTAGAGGTGTCTGTCTGTCTTTCCTAGGTGGAAGAGCAGAAGAGACAAGCTCGTTATTGACTCTCTCAGAGGCCACAGGGGAAGACTGAACTAATAAATTCTCTTTTAAAGTAAGTGAATGCTCCTGCTGCCTCACGGCCTCCCTTCAGCCTCTCACTACCTTTTCTGGATGCTGCACCAATCCCCAAATTTTCTTCCTCAGCAGAGATGTTTTTTGTCCTGGGTCAAGTTAAACTGAGCATTTGGTTTGCTGTTTGCTTTGTGGGTGCGGGGTTTTGTTTGTTTCTTTGTTTTGAAATTATTATTGCGCCATCAGCAGCATCCACACATAGTTGGAAATAAATGGAGTAAGTGGAGATTTGAACATTAAAAAATGTGGAGAGGTGGAGCCTGGGGGGCATGGCTCAGTGGTGGATTTGGTAGAGCTGTGGTAACAGTTGGGTTTGGTGATCTTAGAGGGTTTTTCCAAACTTAATGATTCAGTGATTCCATGATCCCATACGGAGCTGCTCAGTTTGCCTGAGTGGGCTGTGCTTGTCTGAACCTCCCTGGAGCAGCCTGTGCTGTGGCAGGGGGGAGAAGGGAAATCTCTGGAGCTGGAGGATGCCTGGTGGGCAGCAGGGCAGGGGGATGCCCCCAGGGACTAAAGAGGGTCTCCCTGGGTTGATGAAAGTTCTAGAACCAGATAAAATGCTTGGTTTAAAGCACAGCACTTAGTTAAACTAGGCCTGAATTGCCATTTTAATTAATCCTATCATCATCTCATCTGTCCAGATCAGTTGTTTCAGTACCAATATCCGTCATGGTCCTGCCAAAACACAGGAGCATCTGTCACCTGTCACACATTTGGGGCTGGAGCTCTGGGTTGGATGTGAAAGGCACAGAGAGAATCCCTCAGCCAGTGGGTGCAGGCTGGGAGAGAGAAACACTGACCCTGCTCAGCCTGGTGAAAGAAATAAGGGTGGTCTGGAGGGTGAGACAGGAAATCTCAGCTCTTTTTCCACGGGAAAACATCAAAAGTTCCATCAGTTTTGCAAAAAAAGTGGATTCCCTGGGGCCATTTTTTTCCCTAATCCTTTCTTTACTGAGTAACAAACTTAAAAGCATGACCCCAATTTATGGTGCATTGATCAAAACAAATTATATTATTAATATCCATACCTATAAGGATAAATGTTTAATGGGTTTGAAGCAGTTCTCTACCAACTGGAGCACACAATAAATACCTGGATACGCAGATTTTAGGCACTTGAAGCTTTTTATTGCATCAGAGAGATCAAGTAACTTTGACGACTGCATCCCAAATAAGTTTATTCCTGCAGGATTCCTGTGAGTGATTTAGTGTGTAACCAGATATTTCGTCACTCCCAAGAAATTAAAGATAATGTATTACGTGTCTCTCCCATGCCTGGTTCGTTATCCTTTTGTATTGATTTGCATTCTTTGCCATTTTGACATGCACTTTTTTATATTATTAAATGATGTGTTTTTGTGATAACAATGGATGTTTGTAGCCCATTGGATAGGGCTTGTTGCAAACGTGATAATGAAAAATGTGATCCCTCCCTCCCAGTCCTGTTCCCTCTACATTTATTAGAGTTGCATGCATTAAATGTTGTAGAATTTTTCAGTGTCTGTCTGTACATACAGACACTCATGGCTACATCGGGGATAAAAATCCTCTGTATTTTAATAGTTGTGCCAGCCAGTGATGTTTTATACAAATAACAGAAAACATGTCCAATTTAATAGAGAATACATCTATTTCTTTTAATCTATCCCCTATATTTCCATATATGTGGTATGTTTTTATGAGCTAAACCCTAGTGGATAATTTGGAAAAAAACCTATATGAAATGGCAAAGAAATTTTCCCGAAGTGTTTCATTTTATACATGCAATATAAAGATATCATTTTGCGTGTGCACACTTTGTTTTTCTAATTCATAATAAAACTCACAAAAGGATTTTCGAAGCAAATGGTTTCAAATCAGACACTTGGGTTTATAGCTAAAGCAAAGGAAGAGAGCAGAGACTCTCTGCTTCTGCAGAACTGGGAAGTGTTTTATTATCCTAAGTCACACAAAATTATGTTCTCCATCACAGACCTTGAAATGCCTGGCTTTTTCCCTTTTCCTGCACTCCAAAATGAATTGGTAAAAGTTTTGTGGAAAACCTTAAAGCAGAATCAAGGCAAACCTTAAACCAAGGTCAGTCTTCACATGTGGCACAGACAGTGGTCGCTAGCTGGGGGTAACGAGAGATCTGAAGAGGTCTAAAAAATAAATAATTTTTGTAGGTGCCCCTTGCCTTCTGACATGAATCTCTTTATAAAAGACAAGTCATTGAAGTGCTGGTTTGGAGGACTGGAGTATTCCTACATGGACAGGAGGAAAATCGTCCAACAGCAAGGACGGGCCTCTCCTCTTTTTGCGCGATAACGCTCGCGCCGCGGCTGGGCCCGGCCTAAGGAGTCAGGATTAACTGCCAGCAGCAAAGGCTGATTTACAGAAACCACACGAGGAGTTCCTGAGCATGATAACAAAAATATTATCGCCGCTGTTTACAGCGCAGTCGGTCAGTTTATTTCTCCCAGTGCTTCGTTATGTCCAAGAGATGCCAGCGATAGGCTCGCAGTCAAAATAAACAGGCAGAAAGTGTTCCACAGACACACTTTGGAGAGAACAGTTACTTTGCTATTTATTTAATAATTGACCATAAATGGAGTCAAAGTGCAAAGGGAAAAAAAAAAAAAAACCCTAAAAAAAAAGCAGCGCACTAAGGGCTTTTTGAAAGATTGATAAATAATGTGGAATCTCAATTAGGCTTTAGAAGGAATGCAGATATTAAAAATTTGGTCAAGAATCTAATTAGCTGGAGGTAATTAAACAGTCTCACACGGGGTCATTAATCTTTTCCACAGACCTTTGATGTTTTGCACACTGTCTTCTAGTCATTAATAAAATTCATAACACTCCTCTTTGTGGTGTTTTATCATCGTGTTTTTCTCTGTAAGAGCATAGAGCAAGTGTCATTGTATCACAAGGGCCTTACTTTAGTTAATTTCTTTTTTTTCTGCTTGTTAGACTTAACTCCTTCTTGCACCAAGCATTGCCAATTCATGCCAGAAGTTTTAAGACAGGTTTTAAATCCTTGTTTTACCATTCCCCACAGCTTTCAAAATCTGTATATTGAGAAATAAACCATTCTGATGCCTCTGGTCAATTAACAAAGTTTTATTCATATCCAGCTCATCTGTCCAGTGCTTAATTTTGCAACTTGGTTCATTTATCATTCACAGGAATGATAGGAAAAGTATTTTATTTTGCTTTCTTCCTTTACCTACTGTTTCTCTTGATGGCAAGTCCCTGGGAGACAAAACCTGTAGCTTGTGGTTAATTTTATTGGTGTAACCAGAGAGCTCTTGAGGATGGGGCCGTGATAGAAGTGAGGAATAATTATGAAAAAAAAACCCCAAGTAAAATGTAAATTTGTTGAACGTGACTGATTTTATGTACAATCTCAGTACAGTACTTCAATAATGCATTATCCTGACATATTTCAAAGACAAACTGTGCTCAAGAATAGCTGAATTTAAAAGGCAAGAAAGCTACAAAGGACGCCTTTGGAAGATAGGGTTGATTTCTATTAAAAATATTAATAGCCATACATTTTTAGCTTCTGTGTGTTGTGTATTTGTAGCTGTTTGTATTACAAGATTGTGTTATGTGGAGTTGTGGGAGTAGTTAGAAATAGAGGGAGGTACAAAGGGTTTGTTAATGAAATGTTTGGGTCTGGACAGAGATATTTCACATTTTTAGGCAAATTTATTTCTGAAATAGGCAAATTGTTTATGTGTAGTTATTTGTGGGGTTTGTATTTTGGTCAGAGCTGTTTCAGGCAGTTTTTTGTGGCAAGAAGGTGTGGAGTCATCAGAGGGTGTGGATAATGAGGTAATACTTCAGGTAAGAGAGCAGAAATGGCAATATCTGCTTTAAAATCTGCACCTTCCCTTCCTCAGTAAAAAAGGGAGGGGTGCAAAATGCTCCTTAAATGCTGTTAAAAATGGCAACAATTGCAAACATTGGTGGGGATCATTTTGGTATTTTTATGACCTATTTGCACAGCAGATTTGTGCCCAAAAACCGGGTGATCTTTTAGGCAGTTTCAAAAAGAATTCCCACTTGATAGCACTTCAGGAGTAAGAGGAATTAATGAGAGACAGGAATGAAAATCTCTGGCAGTTTACAATCATCCAGAGCAATCATATCCTGAACTTGTGAGTGTTGTTTTGTTCATCTCCTCTGTCCTCCCCTTGCATATTTGTTTGATAAGTCTCTGTCACTACTTGTAGCTGCTGCTTTCTGCAGCATCTTCTATTGAGTTCAGATCCAAAATGCAGCAGAGACACAGACCAGAGGAAAAAAAAATAAAAATAGAATGCACAGCTCCAAGGCTTTGGGTAAAAAAAAAATATACAGTTTCTTAGTCAATTGAATTTTAAATATAAAATGCTATGTGTCATTTTCTCAGAGGAAGGAAGTGATTGCAGTTATTTTATTTCCACATTACTGAGCAAAAATGTTTCCCTCTAAAAATATCAACCCAACAGCAGAATATTTTGCAGAGTGATCCACTTAAAAGTGAGTGGGAGATGGCCAGCAAGGATTGTTCTCTTTTGTGTTTATTTGTAATTTAGAAACAAGTTCTGGCAGTCTTTTTTTTTTTTCCCTGAAAACATGAGGAAGGCAATTTTTATGCTTTTTAGTCATATTGAAAAGTTGTTTTTTTTTTCTGTTTAAGACTATTTTTATAGCTGGAAAACTGACAGACACCTTTAAAAGATGAAATGATGAAAACTGAGCTCTTGCTAAGAGAAAGTCCTGCTAAAACTGCATTTCTTTCTTTTTTTTTTTTTTTCCCTTAATGCTCATGCATTTTCAGTGACTAATTAACTTTTCAAAAGGAGTTCATCTTTACTGATTTGACCTCGCTTTCTTTTGCAGTGTGAGCCACCCAGTAACCTCAGGAGTTCCACCAGGAAAACAAAGGATGGATGATCATGTCCCTGTTATTCCAAAGTAAACAAAAAAAAATAAAATCCCACAACAAGCAAATCAAACCGAGCAGAGCTCTAAGGCCCTTAAATTCTCCTTTTTACCATGAGAAATGCACTAAAACAATTTAAAGACTCTCTAAAAAAAACGTTATTCTGATGATAATTTAAAAGCAAATTGCAGCTGTCACCTTGTGACCTTTTTCCAAGTGATGCTAATGAGATCCATAGGTGATTTCAACTGCTTAATAATAATGAGATTGATACAGGGAACGCTCAGATTGGCAACAATTTGATAATTGTGTGAGCAGGAAGAACTAGCCCTCCCTGGTGGTTTGAAAACATAGCTGAGATTTGAGGAGCTGCACAGAGCTCTTATTTAATCTGAGCAATTCTATAATGATGTGAAAAGGTAAGTGTTTTTGATTTAGTGATGTCTATATTTCAAGAGACAAGATGTTGGTGATAAAGGAAGAGAGGGGAGGAAAAAAAAAGGCAAAAGATGAATGGCTGGTTTCTGGAGACATCTTTTGGCTTAATATCTAACACCATGTCTGTCTGTGTGCATTTCTCTCTGTTTTCCCACTAGGAAAATAGAATACTAATTAGATTTTGATTACAGGCAGTTTTTAAAGTGTGGAAGGCACACTCACATTTGTGCTGTCAAATCCTCCTTTAATAGCTGGACACAAGGCTTTGAATTTGACGTGCTATCAGGGCTGATCGGCTGGAAAGAAACCATGTACACTTCACTTAAAACATGCACTTTTTTTTTTCTTTCCCTGTGATCAAAATTGCCTGAGAACTTCCTGGTGATGAATAACAACGCCCATGAAACATTTGGAAAATTGATAATTCGTGGGGTTTTTGGCTTAAAGGTTAAGAGGTGAGGATAAAATCCTTTGCTATCGATACCACAGAGTTTGAGATTTCTGTTCAAAGTTACTGTGGTTTAAATGGATAAAGAACCATGAAGATCAGTGTTAAAACATAAAAATACAACCTAGAAGTGCTCAGGGGTGAATAAAAGTTCCAGTGACTCTGAATTCAGCACCTGAATGCAGATTTTGCAAGTTGGCTCTCTTCTATCCCCTGGGTCCCACTTTTGTCCTGCTGAGGAACGAGGAGAGAGGGAGAGACCTGGACAAGTCCTCATCACTCCCTTGACCAGCAGAGGTAATTGAATTTTGTTGATGTAGAATAAGAAATACAGAAATATACAGGAATATTTATAAATGTATAAAATTCCTCAGCACAGATGCAATTTTTTAATATTCTAAATCCATTTTAGATACCACGCTTCCACTTCAAACCGGTTTTGGGGTGGGAAAAAAAAAAAAAGAGTAATCTTAAAAGAAGTGCTGCTGAATTTGCATTTATCAGGGTGAAATTTATCAGTTTAGAAAGCAGTCTAAAATGCTGAAAGTATTTATTTTATATACATAGACTGCATTAGACTTCTTTTAACTTTAGGGAGAAATGTTGAAAAAAAAGGTGATGGAGGATTTTTTCGTGCAGATGCTATAACTTTATAGAAATGTGATTATTTTATAGCAATAAGCTGTTAGAAAATGTGCAGTGGGGCTGGGAAAAATAAATAGCCAATGGATAACTTAATAGGAGCTCTGTGTAACACCAAATTTTAAAGGAATACATTGTCTAACAACAACTGATCTGAGCCAGATCCCATCTTTAGAAAGAAAGCAGTTCCTCAATAAGGGGAATTAAAAAACCTACAGCTAAAATTTCCCTGGGAAGCCCATAAATACCAATTAGAGTGTCCATTAGGCCACATCAAATATTTCCTTTGAGCCCTCCCCGGGCTGATTTCTGGGCAGTTTTTGTGCATCCCTGCATGGAAGCTCCTCTCTGAGGAATGGGCAGACAAAGGTGTAAATCTTTGGGGGTTCAGAGCCACCTCCAGCTTCCCAGCTGGGTGTAAGGTCACCCCACAAGCAGCTGGGCAGAGAGGGAATGATGAGCTCTGGAGCCATCATATCATCCTTGGTTTCCTCTTCTGCCAGAAAATGGCTAATAATGGGCTATTTGCATAGGGCAGGAGGAGAAGGCAGGCTGGAGATGGGCTTCAATGCTGAATTTCCTGCTAAATGTAGTTATAAAAACTGGACTAAAGAGGGCAGGAGATACTCTGTTTAAAAAAAGAAATGCAGGCGAACAGACAGTAAAACTCCACGGAGAAACAATAATATATATTTCAGTATATAATAAAGTGATTTATTTTCAATAAAATCTGTAAAACTGCTTTAGTTACTTTGACACCTTGATTAACTGGAGTTTCAAAGATATTTGTGTGTGTGTGAACCTTCTTCATACCAACAGTCCCGAATACTTTATTGCATCTGCTATTGAATATGTATGTTTTAAAAGCATTTGCTACACTGTAGTTTTACTGGATGTCAGGGACAAAATAGATTAATATTAGACCTCAGCCAGAAAGCATTTCTGTGGCAGCACATGAAATGTAGCACTCTCCACTGCCGACGCTCTCCCTGACTTATTCCTGGGGATGCTTTATCCAGAGCTACGGGCTCAGGGAGAGATTTATTCCCTCTAAAATCGCTGATTACCATTATAAAACCCTAAAAAGTTTGCAGCAGTTGAGGAAATTTCAGAGCTGGCCATGGCAGGAATAAAAGGATTAGAGCAGGCAGGGTGCATTGTGTGTGCACAGTTAGAGGGATCTTCCTATGGGCTGGACATCAGGGAGTGGAAAAACTTTATTCCTTGTCCCTGTGGTGCCCTGGAGCAGAGGCTGGGCAGAGTCCCAGAATAAAGCAGGGATTCATTCCAAGCATCTCCTCCATGGATCCACCTTGGGCAGCACCAGAGCCCAGCCAGGGCTGCACCCAAGATCAACCAAAATGGCCCCAAAATGCACCAGCGCTCCCGGGCTCTGTCCCTGGGATCAGTTCTGCTCCATTTGCATCTTGCAGTTCATTGTCCCATCCCAGCTTTAGCCCCTGCAGTCCCACCCTGCTTGTTTTTCTCTCTCCAGCCCACGGTGTTTGTTGTAGTTGAGATGGAGACAATACAAAGCAACAAACTCCATTTTCAGAAGGCTTCAAATGTGCTTTTTATACATTCTTACAAAACTCCTAAGTTTACACTTTACTCATTGGTCACAAGAAACAAACAAAGTGCTCATTGGAACAGGCAGCTGCAGGTTTCCCTTATTTATCCTTCTTTCTTTCTTGGTTTCTATGTCAAAGACCTTGGTAGAAAATTCTTTCAGGGTTAAAAATGGATCCTCTTGTCAAACTTCTCTGTGGCTCACAGAAGCTGCTGTAAAACCTCTTCCACAGCTGTTTGTGCTCTTGGGAGCACCAACCTGAGATTTGGGTCATTTGTCCTTGGTGCCCAGCTGGAGCAGGAATTGTTTTGTCTCCCTGCTCACCAACATTTAATGTGAAGCTCAGAGCTGCACACTAAAGCAGCACAGCACTGATAAAGAGGTTATGCTGCACCTTCCAAAGGTCCCAGAGTTTTTTCCAGAAGCCTCTCTGGGGGATTTTGGGGGATTTCAATGCCCATGACCTCACACCGGAAGGATGTGCAGCAAATACTTTCTCTTGCACTCGAGCACAGCGGGGAAATTTTACATCAGGAGGAAATCCTAGCATTGAGAAAGGCTTTTTTTTCTCTTTCCTTCACACATGCAGGCTCTGTGGGAGCCTGTGCTTCCAGAGGGTGGAGGAGCCTGTGGGAAAGGGATTTCTCCTGCCTTCTCCTGCCTGGCAATGGGGGGTAACCCAGGTACAGAAATTATTTCATGCAGGGCACCCTTGGGGATGCAAATGGCAGCACAGGGATGTGGGAGATGCAGGAATCACCCTGTCAGGATGTTATTTTCCTGCTCTTTTGGAGACCTTTTCTTCATATAAACACAAGGGTAGAGAGAACAAACTATCCTGGAATGGTTTGGGTTGGATGGGGCCTTAAAATCCTTCCCATCCCACCAGGGGCACCTCCCACTGTCCCAGGCTGCTCCAAGCCCTGTCCAGCCTGGCCTTGGGCACTGCCAGGGATCCAGGGGCAGCCACAGCTGCTCTGGCAATCCCAGCCCAGCCAGGAATTCCCAGTTCCCAGTGTCCCATCCATCCCTGCCCTCTGGCAATGGGAGCCATTCCCTGGCTCCTGTCCCTCCATCCCTTGTCCCCAGTCCCTCTCCAGCTCTCCTGGAGCCCCTTCAGGCCCTGCCAGGGGCCCTGAGCTCTGCCTGGAGCCTTATCCAGGCTGAACAGCCTCTATTTTTTTAAATGGATGACTGAGGGGCACTCAGCTGGGTCTAGACCCCACCAAAAGCTGAGTCTCGCCTCATTCCTGTGCTTAAATAATATGGAATCTTTCCAAGAATTTTCTGGTGCTGGATATGACCAAGTAACACAGAAGCATGAATTTGAATTCTACTATTAAATGCAGTTTTAGTTTGATTTATTTTGTCCATCCTGTGTGTATTCACTGACTGTATCTTACTGGAAAAAAAAAAAAGTATAAGATGGATTTATTTATTTTATGTCTACTTATAAAATACATAAATAATATCTCTCTATATACAAATTTTTATATTTAAATAATTAATCTATTATTTATTTATTATATTTATTTTTTAAAATTAAATTATTTATTTTATTTTATTACTTTATTATTTAAATAATTTTATATTTAAATATTTACTATTAGTATGTTAATGAAACACACAATAAGTTTAATAATAAAGACTGTAGTTATTTTTTTTTTCTGGGAGAAGAAGCAGGATTTATTTTAAAATGATTCAAGCCCCAACACCTTCAAGAATGTTGAAAATTTGCTCTCTTGTGTATATTGACAAGCTGAGTGGTTTGTTTCTGTTTGAATACAGCACAAGTTTGTTGCTGTTGTTGGTTAAGTGTTTCCAGTGGGTTCATCTCAGACAGTATTAACAAAGAATAAACAAGACCTCACTGGAGGTTTAGAGAGCCAGCAGTATTTATGTGTTCAGAGCTCTTTTTAAATAAAGACCCTCTTTTGGCCATGCCCGAAGGACAGAAAATCAGGACCACAGGTTTTCCCTGTTTTTTTTTTTTAAACTCCTGAAGCTTTTTAGGTTATTCCAGCACTGAGCGTGTCAGTCCAGGGAATGAACCAAGCAGTAAAAGCCACGTTCTTCTTATACAGAAAGATTAGGGGCTGGTCTGGGGGAGAAAGTCCAAGAGTAAACAAAGGTTGCACGATTCCCTTGGGAAAACACTGAAGTTCCTGCCATGTGTTAACTGTCCCTGCAAACCTCACCATGCTGGTTTGAATTTCATATGCTCTGTGACACTTTTGTTAATGTATCACCACATAAAGCTGAGAGGGGAGAGACACTAAAAATGTACAGACAACTATGCATAAAAAGAGCATTAATAACTTCCTGGACTTTTTTCTGAGGTTGGTGATAATTTACTCCACAGAATTAAGGGTTTTTTTTTTTTTTAAAGTTGTCAGAATGCTAAAAATGAAAAGTATGCAAAATTATTCTGGTTTGAGATGGAAATTATGCTGCCAGAAGGATGGGTGATGTATGTAATGGAAGAATTAGGTCTCTTAGACTAAGGCAGATTCTGGTAAATCATAAAATATGTAAGGAGTCTGTGGCCAATCCTGGATTTGCTAAAATGAATACAAATTTGAGGAGCATCTGATGGTGTGATGACTTCTGCTGCTAAAGTTGGGCATTTCCATGGACAGAAAATTCCCAGCAGCACAGAGACACCTGAGCTGGGGATCAATGCTCAGGGTGTCCACGCTCACCTCTGAAGGAGTAAGAGGACCTCTTTTTTACTCTTTTGCCATTATTTTCTAGCATCCAGCCCTGGGCTAGCTGGTGTGGTGGAGTCCCCATCCCTGGAGGGGTTTAGAAGCCCTGGATGTGACACTTGAGCACAAGGGGCAGTGGTGGCCTTGGCAGTGCTGGGGAGTCGTTGGACTTGATGCCAAACCTCCATCCAGGTTCTTGGGTGTGGTATTTTTGGGGTCCCCCCAGGACGAAGGAGGAATTGAGAATCTCACTCCATGTTCTTAGAAGGCTAATTTATTATTTTATGATATTATACTATATAAAAGAATACTATACTAAACTATATTAAAGAATATAGGATACTTACAGAAGACTTAACAAGATACCAATGAAAACTCGTGACTCTCGCTAGAGCCTTGACACAAATGATGGTGATTGATCATTAAGTCAAAACAATTCACATGAATCCAATGAAACAATCACCTATGGGTAAACAATCTCCTAACACATTCCACGTGTGAGCAAAAACACAGGAGAAGCAAATGAGATAAGAATTGTTTTCCTTTTTCTCCGAGGCTTCTCAGCTTCCCAGGAGAAGACATCCTGGCAAAGGGATTTTTCAGAAAATATGACAGTGACACTTGGGCTGTGACCACCACCAGGAAATCACTGTCCACCACCTGGATGATGGACAGGAGGCATTTCCCTGTTTGTTCTGGGGAAATGGCAGCCAGGAAGTTTTTTAACTTTTATAAATGCCCTGACGCTCAAACTTCTCTTACCAGGCATTGAATAAATTCTTTTAGTCTGTGTTTATATCTGTGACATGTATGTATACACAGAGATATGTACAGAATCTAACTCTTAACTTTCCTTCATTTGCTGTTCCCAAAGGCTCTGGAGAGTTTGCTTGCCATCATCAGGATTTTCTCAGATTTGGGTTGAGTTCACTTCTCTCATATTTGTAAACTGGAAAATAAAGTTACTGTGGAGCCTTTTGACAAACTCCTTTCGTTAGTATCATGGCTTATAAAGTTTATTTTTGAGAAATGAAGACATGGCAGTGTTTATGCCCGCAGACTGAAGCCAAGTTTCCTTCTTTTTCTTGGCATATAGAGCTCAGGTTCAGTATCCTCAAGATGCATAAATTATGCAGGTTTGACCAGAGAGCTCTAAAGAATTGGCACTCATACCTTCCATGTATGGATGATTTCATTTTACTGTCATATCTTCTCAATCTCTAACACAGCTTTTGGACTCTCAAGGTGTTAAAATTTGCTTTCTGTTCCTCCAGGAAGACAGGACCTTGCTTGGATGGCAGGAGCAGGCAGCTGGATGAAGTGTCAGCTCTCTGACTCTATTCAGCTTTCCTTTGCACCACTTTCCTGTTTGGAAGTGGCCACTGAAGAATTATTTTAAAAGAAAAATGCTGGTTTATCCTCTTTATCCAAAATGCTTTCCCAATTTTTGCAGCTGTGGTTCTGCTGGAGCAGGGATCCTGCACAAAGGGGGGAGTTTTTCTCTAAAGCTCCAGGGCTGCTGGAGATGGGCCTGGTCTCCCTCTGGGAATGCAGGGCAGCAGAAGCTGCTCCTCTGGGAATGCAGGGCAGCAGAAGCTGCTCCTCTGGCAATGCAGGGCAGCAGAAGCTGCTCCTCTGGGAATGCAGGGCAGCAGGAAGCTGCTCCTCTGGCAATGCAGGGCAGCAGAAGCTGCTCCTCTGGCAATGCAGGGCAGCAGGAAGCTGCTCCTCTGGGAATGCAGTGGGCAGAGGCTGCTGTGCTGTCCCAAACCTCAGATTGGATCCAGGTAGGAATGCTTGGCTCCTCCCCTGGGCAGAGCATCTCCCCATGGGATGATGGAATTTTATCAGCCATGCAGGGACACTCAGTGGCTGTGGACAGAAGATAATTAATAATTAATGGCCCATGAACAGAAGGGATCTCCTGAGGGAGGATTGGTTGTGGGAGAGATAAAGAAAAACTGCCCCATGAGCAGAGGAGAACCGCCCCACCTCTGACAGAGGGGAATTGAACACACACATGTCTTACAACCCAGGACACCTGTGCAGGGCCAGGACCTGGACTCCTGTGATCCCTGTGTGTCCTTTCCAACTCAAGACATTCCATGGTTCTCTGCTCCATCACCCTGCACAAGGCTCCCCCCAGAGCTGAGTGCCGGCCTCTCGCACGCTCCTCAAACCTGATGCTCTGAAATTGTCATCCCTAATTTGCTTCATTTGCTGTCTGGGAAATATCTGAGTGCTTTAGGAATAGTGGTTAATTGTCAGGACCCCCTGGTGGGGAGAGTGATTTCTGTGCTAATAGATCAGGAACCATAGCAGGGGGATGTCAGCAGAGAGCAGCTCCCCCAGGGCTCCAGGTGATGCCCAGATCCTGACACCCTGTTTGGAGCACATGTCCCAGCTATCCAGAAAATCAGGGACTCAGAAATAACAGCCTCCTGGGAATAGTTTGGGTTAGGGATCTTCACATCCCACCAGAATCTGTGATGGAGATGATGAATTATCCTTCTTTTCTTATATACTGTCCAGCTTGTGCACTGAGGCTGATAGAAATCAATGATAACTCATACAGTTATATACAATACAAAAATTTGTGTACAATTATATAGATTAAAAAATTACACAGGTATTTCTTTCTGTTTAATATTTTTTTCTCTCAATACACAGAGCAAGTGTTTGCTGTGAACTGAATAAGGAAAGGGTTGGAAATAAGTGATAAACAAATTCTGCATCATTACAAGTATCAGGGTACAAAGTTTAAATTGGCCACAGTTCTTAAAGTTAAAACACTGGATTTTTTAATTTTGATGTTCTTTTGGCAGCCTGTGGGTGAAAGAAGGGCAGAGACAGGCAGAAGGGGACAAGAGAAAGGGTCTAATTGCTGCAGCCCTTCTCGAGTTCAAACTCATTGTAATTAAGCATTAATTTTTCTTAAATTAGAAATTATCAAAAACCTGTGGCCAGGGTTGTAATGTGAGCTGATCCAAAGAGGAGGCTCTGCTTTGAGTTGCAGTCTGAATAGAGTAAATGGCTTGTAAATACATGGAGTATTTGGGTATTAATGGAAGCTGTTGTGCACACACTGCCCAGGCCCCTCTGGAGCTGCAGAATTGGACTGTCATTCACAAATCTGATTCCAGGAACCTGGGTTTAAAAAATCTGTAAAGAGTGGGGGAAACTCATGGTTCAGAGCACAAACCAGGAGAGAGGCAGGTCAAAAATATTTTTCTCTAGGCAAACTATTCCATGATAGCTGATGGGAAGGCTTTGGGCTCTCTCTAGGAAACACCCAGCAGTGGGCATGGTCAGAGAGGGGGTGCAGCTCTGACCTGGTGGTGCTGCACCTTTGGCATTCTGTGATCTGCTTTCGCAAGGCTTCCTCATTATAGAGGAGAAATTGCTAAACAGATTTTAAGTTAAAGCAGACAAATACCTAGACAGCCTACAACATAATGGGGGAAAGATCAAATTCTACCCTTGCTTAAATTCAAGCAGCTCATTAGCATTAATAGGGCTGCATGTGTAACTGATAGCAAAATTTGGTTAGTAAACCTTGAAGGACTTCAGCTTAAAAACAGATTTTCATGTACAGGCCAGGGAAAAAAAACAGCTGAAACTGATAAAATGCAATTTATACCACCATAACAACAGTGCCTAGGAGTAAGATGTGGGGATTTTTCCCCCTTCAAGTGGGTAAAGATTGTTCCCAGACTGAAGCCTTCATCACAGGCCAACTTTTAACTGCAAGGGAAATGTCTGAACTGGTGAGTTAAGCCTTGCAGATATTTTTTTTTTGATGTTGAAAACATTACTGTGAAGTCATATGGTGCAAAACCCACCGTGGTGAGCAGTGGTAGTGTGTTGTCTGCAAAACTG
The DNA here is from genome assembly GCF_037042795.1 of Molothrus aeneus. Taxonomy (NCBI): domain Eukaryota; kingdom Metazoa; phylum Chordata; class Aves; order Passeriformes; family Icteridae; genus Molothrus; species Molothrus aeneus. Next base: position 36,180,875 of record NC_089652.1, on the reverse strand, counting down.
GGAGGTTTTTTTAGGGATCATTTCTGTTGTAGTTTAACCTTTGTCTTAAATATATTTTGGAGCATTGGGGAAGGTATGACACCTTAAGTGTTACCTTCATAAATAGGAAAGTCTCAGTTTTGACTCTGCACTCCTAGAAGTGTTTTAGGGAGGTTTAGATCAGATATAAGAAAAAAAATTCTTCACTGAAAGGGTTGTCAAACAAAAAAGAGCTGCCCAGGGCAGTGGTGGAGTCCCCATCCCAGGAGGGATTTAAAAGCCATCTGAATGTGGCACTTGGGGACAGGGGTCAGTGGTGGCCTTGGCAGTGCTGGGGGTTGGATTTGGAGGTCTTAGAGGACATTTCCAACCCAGGTAATTCTGTGTTCATCATGAGGATTTCAATGTTTTTTGTGCTTTGAAGAAATTTTGAGATTGTCCTTTTGTGCTGCCACCTCAAAGGCAAACGAACGTGTAATTGCCATTTTCACTTTGTGGCAGTTCTGGTCGGAAATATTTCCATTCATGGCTGCAGAGTCACCATCTTAAATATCAGAAGTGTGTGAAAGAGTAGAGAAACCATGATAAAGGAATTTTAGTTCCAAAAGCACACTTTTATTCCAGAGCATGAGACCCAAAACCTGTGAAGTTTTGTCTTTCCTAGCTTTGTGCACTCCCAAACACACATTTATGGTTCTTTCACCCCAGGTTTTGCTGGCTGCCTGTGCCCAGAGGAAAAAATTATGGTCTGAAAATATAAAAAAACATTAATTATTTGCTTTATACAGTAACAGCTAAGCTGAGGCTGCTCCATGCTGCATTTCCACACTAGAGGTTTTTAATTCTTGGTGCTCTGGTGGCAGTTTGGGTGAGACATATCCCTAACATTCCCAACTATCAAATGCCTTGTGTACAACACCAAATTAATCTGTGGCCCTCAGAGTCTCCCAGAGCCCTTTTTTGTCCCCCAGAAATTCAGAGCTTGGCCAGGTCACTGAAAATCAAGTGCAGGACTTGGCAGCACCTTGCAATACCTGCAGTCAGGAATGACACTTATTCAAAATTTGGCAACAACCAGCACAGGGTGGTATCTGTGCCACCCAATCAGCTGCTGGGAAAAGTCACAAAATCTCAATTGAAAAAAGGAAAATGTCATGTTTTGGTTTTTTTGTTTGTTTTGTTTTGCTTTCTTTTGTTGGGTTTTTTTTCCTGTGAGCAATAAAAACCAGGTACTTCATCAAAGCGAGATAACTCAAGAACTGATGAATAAATAATACCCCATGGATGAATAATTTAAATGTAGTGTCAGATGCCTGGAACAATCTTTATCCTTGAAACAATAAGATGTGACCATGTGCAGGTGGTGTGCCAGACAGAGAGGGTGGAGGATTTAAACCTTGACCTGGGGAGCTGCACTCCAAAATTCCAGAAGATGTTGGGCAACATCCCATGCAGCCCTTTGCAGGAAGCAAGAGCACCAAATTCCTGAGGTTTAGGTAGGACAGGTGTCTTTTCCCAGGTTGTTGTGCTTTCCCTCAGCTGCTGAGGATGGAGGAAAATGCTGCCAGGTGAAGCTGATTAAGGTATTTCAGCCTTGCAGGGAACTTAAGTCGCAGCTGATGTACAGGTGAGAAAAAGTTCTTCCAGGTTTTTCTCCTTAAAAGAGAATTGAGAAGTTTCACAAGGCAAAGGAGCCTTTAACCATTCTGTGCTTTATTTAAGGTTACTCATTCTGGTGGTTTTGGAACTTGAAAATCTAGGCTCAGGAATTTTTAAGCTTTCCTCCTTTTGTCCATGGTGTCCCTGCTGCTCTCCAGAACTATCCCCACCTCAGGTAGGTGGCCCCATTGCCGGAGTAAAAGGAGAAAATGTGAGAAAAAGTTTTTCCAGGTTTTTCTCCTTAAAAGAGAATTGAGAAGGCTTATAAGGCAAAGGAATGTTTAGCCAGTCTCTGCTTTATTTAAGGTACTTTTGGTAGTTGAAAATCCAGGCTGGAGAATTTTTAAGCGCTCCTCCTTGTGTCCATGATGTCCTTGCTGCTCTCCACACCTGTACCCACCTCAGGCAGGTGGCTCCTCTGCAGGAACATGTCCTGGTGTCCTTGGAGAGCCTTGTCCTAAGGGGTGGCTTTGGATAAATGTGGGGAATTTGTCATCACTCAGAAAAAAGAGAGAGGAAGAATGAGGTGCTTTCATAATTTCTATTATCTGGTTTATTTCAAAAGTTGTGTTTTGGTTTGTTGGTTTGGGTTTTTAATATAAATGGAGGATTTTTTGAAAATGTCCTCAAGGAAAACACTTTTCCCTTGATTTTGCACACTGCTCTTCACCTTATTTTCATAAAAATAGGGTTTTTATGGTTATCTGAGTAGTTCCAGACTGAAGTGTTTCGCTCTTGGAAGACACCTGTGAGCTAAGAAACTGTTGTAGGGAAGGAAATTCCAGGTGTATTGTCCTGCAAGGAATTTATTTGTAGAATTAGTATGAGAAAATGGGAACACAAGATCTCCTTTAACCTGGTGTAGTCCAGAGTGAAAACATGGTTCCTCTTTTATGAAATTAAGGATTTTGGCAAATGTTGTCTTTGGGCTTTGATTTGAGGTGTTAATCAATACAATGAAAGAGTAGAGAAGGAGAAATATTTTGTGTTTGGTGAGGAAGCTTTGCTGGGTTGTTTGTGCTGAAGGAGCTTAAAATGAAAATACACCTTGTTCCACAACTCCAATGGGCACAAATTAAAATTGACCAAAGTTTGGGGCTTTTTTTTCATCTCACTTTCCCCACATAGGCTGAAATACCTCCTGAGTATTTTTTACCATTGGAAAATTACCAGGCTTCTAATAGTAGTTAAAATGTTATTATCAGCATGATTTATATTTTATTTATCTTGTTGTGATGACTACCAAGATGTCTGGAGCTGTGATAATATTTTTAATACTCTGCAAGTTACAGAAGTGCCCATCTCAGCAAAAAGCCCATCACCTGTATGATGGAACAATCATATGGAGCAGGTTAGGGAGTGGAAAATTGCCTTTTTTTTTTCCCCAGTTTAATCTTGGGTTTTGTTTTCTGCTTGTTTCTCCTACTTGTGCTACAGAAAAGATCTGGGTTTTGTGACAGAGCTACCAAAATTAATTTAAACCAGAGAAATGCCACTGTTCATTTATATCTACATAAGCCAAAAGGCAAATGAAAAGTTAGCCTAAATCCAGCATATTTCTTGGTTTTATTTTCTTCTTATATTTCCACAAACCCATAGAATTCTGGATCAAGGATTATGTGGAAAAGTAAGATTTAAACTTAAAAAGAAGACATATAGGGTGTAGATGACATTATAGGGTTAGGGGAAAAATTATAATAAACTTCAGGGGAGTGGGGAAATACCCTGAAACTGGAATTGCTGGGATTTTAGCAGGTAAAATTCAATTCTAGTCAAGTTTCAGTTTTCTGAGGTCAAAGTTGCAGGGTTTTCTACTTTAGAGAATCACACCCAAATGTGCTCCTTGTTTTCTTCTGATTCTGAGACTTAGGATGTAGCCCACTTGTCCAATCAACCTGGTGTTTAATTAATCCTTGTTAACAATTTTAAGTTATGATGTGACATGAAACTTGTGACATTTGTGGGGGAGAAAAAAAGTGTGGTGTGATGCCGTTTTGTTTTTTTTTTTAACTTCTGCAAAAACGCAAATTAAAATTCTCTGTGTGTAATTATGGAGTGGATGGGAACACAGAAACTTGAGCGAAATTGTGTGTGCCTTGGGGCTCTGTTCGTCCACTGAAGATCCAAGGGTTCCTTGATGCACAAGTTGTATTATCTCAGATCACAGTTGTTACTGGATATCTAACCAAGTGATTCATCAGGACTCCAAAATGAGCTCTTTCCCCCTCAGCTTTAGGGGAAGCAAAACGCCAAAATTAAATACCCCAGACCAAAAAAAAATTGAGAAAGTCACACAAGGAGAGAGCTCATGGGCAGGTTTTGTTCTTTGACTGCTCTGTTTCAGGGACTGATTTGCTGTTTTCTTCTTTTTAAGGAGAATTAATAGTTCCTGGATCAGTAATTTCTCTTTACCTATTATGTCTTACACAAATTTCTCTCCTTTTGTGGCAGTGGTTTGGGTTTCGATGGAGGGATGGTGTCAAACAGAAGGTTGTTTCAGTCTGATTTAATTCAGGAGGATTTTCCATGGAATTTAACCCAATTACTCGGAGTAGGAAAAGTTTTTGGGCTGGAAGGACCTGCCCAGGCTCACCATCTGCAAGGTGAAATCCTGGCAGGGATGGATGAACCCTCAAAACCCCTGGGACACCCCCTGAATACACCTAAAACACCCCAACCAGCCCCAAACTCTCCTCCCTTCCCTTTTCCCCTGCCCAAACTCAAAGTCTGATATTTTAAATATTAAAACATCATGGAAAGGTAAATCTTCCAAACAACAAAGGAGAATTAAACAGGCAACTTCTCTGGGTAATAACAAAGTTTTGCAGCTAATTCTCTCCACATACTGTGCAGAAAATGAATCCCATAAAATACAAATAACTTCTCCCTGAGCACCTGTAGCTTCTTGCTAATATTTAAAATTTATTTAGGTTTCATTTAAATAAATTTTAAAATTGCAGCATGAGTGCCACGTGCTTGCGTGTCCTGGAGAAGGGGTGGCTGTTGCATAAAGTGCAAAGGTAAAAAATAAATCACATTTGTCTTGAAATGCTGGTGCTCTCTCCTGCAGTCTGCTCACCGTTTCATCCTGGGGCTGTTAAAAATAAGAGTTTAAAGCTGAAAATAATTCTAAAGAGTGCAGGTTCGAAGTAAGTAAAAGAGTACAAACCTGGAACAAGAAATAAGTGGGTTTGGTGTTGCTTTAAGAGGTGCAAATACAAAATCCTTAAATCAAGGTCATTTTAATGAACGGTTGTGCGTTTCTTGTGTTGTTACCCATTTGGAGTCCATTTTGTGCTTGCCTTCCCCAAAGTTAGGGCTGTGTAGAGATGCTGTGCAGTTCATGTGGTTTAATCTCACTGCCAGCACCAGGTGAGTCCAGCTCCTCAAGGAAGGGTAGTGCTCACAGCATCTCTAATTTCCAAGAGATTTAATTTCTTAATTCATTGATTTACCTTGGTTCTGTACCAAAAATCTGCGCTGTGAAGGTCAGGAGGGAATGGGAGCAGAGGGAGGAACGTTGTCTTTTCCAGTTCCTTTTCAGTATGCAAGTGTCTGGAAAAACTTTGTAGCTCTGCGTCTCCTTCATTAATTTCTTTCTGCGTTTCTTTTGGAAGTGAGGGAATCTTGTAGCATCTCTTTCTTTAATTAATTATTTCTTTAACAAAAATCTCATGGTAGACGTTAAACCCCATCCAGGAAGTGTCCAAGGCCAGGCTGGACAGGGCTTGGAGCAACTTGGGACAGTGGAAGGTGTCCCTGCCCATGTCAGGGAGTGTGACTGGATGAGCTTTAAGGTCCCTTCCCACCCAAGTAAGTCTGTGATTCTGTGATCTCCTTTACCTGTGAGTAAAGTGTGCGCATAGAAAGTACAGAAGAACACAATAAATAAATAAATTGCTGAGGTTTGTGTCCCCAGCACTGTTTAGATGAAGTGGTAAGATGGCTGATGGCATTCTAGACTCAGTTTTAATCTTGCCCAGGGTAAGGTAGGCTCGTGCTATTTTATTTGACCCTTCTTTTATGTTGCCTTCAGTGCTCTGGTACAGAACCAACCCAATCTAATTCAATTCCCCACTACTTTACCCTTCAGTTAGAGCAAACCTACAGTGAGCACACAAAGGCCACTGTGATGGTATCTTCTTTGATCTTCAGCTTGCTCAATCTACTTCCTACTGTGCTGGCTCACAATTTCATTTTAATAGTTAAGTAGTTTGGACATCATTAAAAGAACTGTGTCTGGAGGCAGTGATATGGCACTGATCAGTTTGTCAAGTAATTCCATTAAAAAAAGTTCACAGTTCTGTCCTGATATGATGTAGAGAAAATGTCTCATTAAAAACAACTTTTGTAAAATACTTTCACCCATTTCAACTTAAAAAAAAATGAGGATAATTTCTGGAGACTCGCTCTTTCCAGTCTAATACATCATTTTCTTTTAATCTCCACTACTTCCTGCCTTTTTTTTTTTTCCCTAGCAATTATTAATAATTTTGTTGCTCTGCTTAATTTTCATAAGTGGGCTCAAATATATTTTTGGAAGCTCTGCTAACAATGGCCTGGGTTGTGATTTGGGCTAAATGCCTGTTCAAGATGAAAAGGGGGTCAAACATCGGCCTCTAAGCCCTGGGCAAGTTGAAACCCCATTCCTTCCAAACTGGATGAATTCCATGTTCCCTAGAGCCTCGCCCCATGGTTGTGTCCACCAAAGGAGCCAGTTATGTGTCTGCCCATGAATTTATCCCAAAATCCCTCTGAATCCATCACCACCTCCATCCCCACAACTCCCTGAGCTTCTTCCTCCAAGCTCTGCAAAATTCCTTGTGTGTTCATCCTCGGGACTTTCTTCAAAAGTCACCTAAATATTCTCAACCTGAAGCTTTTCTTTACATTGTTTGATTTTTTTGCAAGTGATTTTCCTTTCTCTCAGCCATTATCTAAGTGCTGGTGAGCCGGTGAATTATTTCTCTTCCTGCCTGGGGTTTGGAGAAGTCAGCCTGGAGATGGTGACCAGTTTTTACGTTGCATTTGGCCTGATTTGAGACAGGTCCTGCAATCTCTTTCTGAAATATCAAGAGGTCCTTTAGATATTCTGGGTTGAAGGGTGGCTTATTTGCCTGGTATTTTTAAATCTAGAAAATTTGGTGAGTTGGCTCCACTTTTAGCATTTCTATTCCTTACAAACAACCACGTTCTCAAGGCAGGGAAACTGAGCAAGCGATTTTTTGATCATTTGTGCAGGGAGAGGGCTAAAAACTGGTTCCAAAATGCAGATTGTTGTCCCTGGGGCTGCTGGGCTCCAGCAGCAGGGCAGGATGAGATGCTGGCTGACGTGAGGAGGTGTTGTGGCTCTCCAAGAGCACCATCCCTGCTTCCATCCCTGTGGAGAAAGGAGAGGAGGAGCAGGAGGGGACACAAAGTAGCTCCAGAGCAATTTGCCTTGAGATGTGTCACTCTGCTTTATGTTTCTGCATTTGCATTGGGACCTCAACCTGTCTTTTACATTAGCTGAGGGTCTCACAGACAGGGGATGAGAGGGAAAAAAGGTTTTAGGTAGGCATTGGTGTTTGCTTTTCAGCAGCTTGTTTTATCTGGGCTGAGCTTAACATCAAGAATGCAGGCTGAAATTTAATCTGCAATTTAAAGTTTTCAGTCTGGTTTTGGTAATTTTCACCTGGCACACACCTCTAACGGGGTGCACAGGTTCTGTGCTGTAATCTGAGCTCAGCTGGAGACAAGCTGCTGCCAGTGCTGCCTGCATGAATGCTGAGGTTGGGTTTTGATGGCATTAAAATCTGTTTAATCTCTCCACCCACATTCTCTGATGGAGCTGTTCTGCCAGGTGGAAAGGAATAGATTTGAAGGAGTCTAAATAAAGTAGGAGCAATTTATGCCCAGCAAATCCTGTAGAAATAAGAGATGTTAAAGCAAATGAAAGACTATCAAGAGTGCTGGTCTACAGTGTTTTGCTTTTTTTTTTAAAGAAGTCCTTTTAAAAATTCCTTTAAAAACCAGTTGTGGATATTCAGCTTTATAATTCTGAGCAGGTATGCTCAAACAATTTTCAATGCATAAAAGAATGTGGCTCTCCAATTTCCCACCCTGAGGAAGACAGACACACACACACACACACACACAAAAAAAAAAGGCAGTGAGACAAACCCACAGAGAATACCTCGAGCCCTGGTACCTCTTAAAATAACAGATGAAAAAAGAAATTTGAAAGCAAAACAAAGAGATAAAGAAGCATCAGGCGCTGAAACCCCTTAGGTATTCTACCTTCCAGTGTGCACCATCTGACTGACACACTTCTCCATATGCTGAGGAGGAGAAAGAGCTGTTCCCAGCTAACCCACAATTATGCCTTCATTATTTCTTTTTAATCTCCTCAGAGTTCCCATAGGGCCTCATATTTGGTTAGATGGATGTCCCTGCAACAGCCCAACTCCGAAAGAGTCTCCCAGAAAACTTTCATGTTAAGCTTTGTGCGGATTTGGTCCGCAGCTATTTTTATCTTCCCCTCACTCTCTTTTTTCATCCCGTCATTAAATAAATTATTTTCAGGGCTGCTTTCAGTCTCTCTCATGGTGCTGAAGGATTTGTTAGGACAGAATAGGAGTAGGAGACATTTCAGTAATAATTTTTTTTCCCAATGGTGCTTTTAGAGGTATTTGTATTTAGATTTTTTTTTTTTTTAGATGTACAGCAGGATTTGGACCACTTATGTAATTCTGTGCCTAAAAATCCCTGGATTTCACTGGAAGCAGTACTGTGACCTATTAGTCATGTTGAATAGACTTTATATATTTCACACCCTGCTCCATGCAGATCTGAGATAAAAGGATATAAACAGAGATAAGCATTTTTGCCTACCTATTGTGCCTGTAAAGTTATTTTGCTTGGGGGCCCAAAGTATGAGCAGTATAGTATTAATATGGTGAAATTGCTACAATTATGTTGTACTCCCACATTACCTTTGATGTGATATTTTGCAAATTGTTCTGTGCAGAATTATTTTGCTATGGTTACATTGTAAATGTCATTTTGTGATGAGATACTTGGAGATGTATATAATGACTTATAATAAACTTTATGGAACAATCATAAATAAGAGATTAAAATCTTACATATTGTAATGGTTTCTTTGCATCCTTTTTCTGTACCACCTGTCCTGGTTGCTTGGATTTGAGAATTATCTTTCTTTTGCAATTCAGAGTTTACTTGGTGAACTTAGTGCTGAAAGGAGGTGATGGAAGGACAGGGCTGGCTCTTTTCTGTTCACATCCTTGATTTTTTTTGTTGATACTGGGGGTTTTCAAGTGTTGGACCGACCAGTACAAGGCTCAAATCTTCCTTTGACTTCCAGATGAATATTTTTGGTTGTTAAATCCATCAGCTTCTGTCTCTGGGTCTCAGCTTTCTGTCAGAATTTTGTTTTCTCTTGTGGGGGCTGAGAAAATGAATTAATGACTTAGGTTTTGTAACTTTAAGGTGTCATCTCGTAGTTACAGACAGGTGGCTCATGCTTAGAGAATTAATCTCTGCAGGTTCTTTCTCACCAGGTCCAAAAGAGTTATCTCCTTACTCCCTGTTCATTTTTAATACAAAAAAAAAAAAATTAAAAAATGCAGGAACTGCATCCCCAAAGGACACTTTGCATCAAGCAACATGAAAGCCCAAACACACCAAAATACAGGGAGTATTGACTGGAATAATTGTGTGTGAGGAAGAAGATGAGAAATAAAAAAAAATAAAAAAAAATTATAAAAGAGCAGCAATTACAGTTTATTGAAAAGACCACATTTCTGCATTTCCAGAAACTTAAAGAAGAAATCAAAACCACGTTTGTGGTTTTGCTGCTAACTGGAAGCAGGAGAGTATCACTTCTCTGGAGCAGGGTCAGACAGAACCTTTTACTGTGGCTTGTGGATGAAGGCTGCAGAAATACACTTAATGGGCTGAGAAAGAGGGTGCTGAAAATAGATCCGTGAATGATAATTTGAAAAAGAAGTTGCCAGTCCCAATAACTTTCTTAAACCCACATCTTGGAAAGCATTTATGCTATTTTTGGAGCATGATGAAGTCCATCAAAAAGTGCAATCAGCTTTGAACGCAATAAAATAAAAATCAGGTTTGCAATTATGGTCTGGTGAAAATCCTCAAAAAGTGGGGAAAGTTTCTCCATGAGACAGAGGATTTATAATGGCTTTTGTAATGGAAGATGTCAGTAGCTATTGGTAATCTTTGTATTTCATTAAGAGTAATTGTCTCAAGGTGTTTTACTGTGCTGTCCTTAGTAAAATTTTTATTTCATTCTTTTCAAGTGCATTAAAGCCCTTAATTTCAGTGTTTAAAGGACATTTTGTTCCTTTAGATACATACTGAAAGCATTAAAGATAAGTCAATGAAATCAAGATGTGTTTATCAGACCATGAGAGGATGTTAAACACATCGTGGAATGCTGCTAATGAGGAAAGAATCCCAATCAGATATAAAAATTCACCTTTCAAATTTGCCCTATCCCAGAACACTGAGTCACAACTTGCAATTCTGGATCAAGATTTGCCAATTTTTTTTTTCCTACTGCTTTGGAAGGCCCTCATGTCTGTCTGCAGCTTGGATTTGTCATGTTGCTCGTGATTTCTGCACACTTGGACTTGCCAGGTGGGGTTTTCTCTGGCAAAATAAGAAAATAAACAGGAGGAGAAGGCAACTCCATCTTAGTTATTTGCTGCCCACCAGGTTTCTGCACCTCTTCCTCTCTCTGCCCCCTCCTGCTGCTTCTCAAGCTGATGAGGTTCTTGTGTGGAATTTCTGGTTTGGATAAGCAGGGAGTTATTCAGGTTGAAGGTGGTGTAGGTATGGCTGGGCTTGCAGGAAGGGCGGTGGTTTCTGCTGTAAACCCCTCTTTAAATGCCACTTAAAATGTGTGTCACAACACCCCTGGGCCCTGCCTTGCTGCTGGCCCCAGTTGCCTTTGGGGAATTTGGATTTTGGAAGCTGGTATTGTCATTATCCCTGTGATAGCATTGGATATGAGCACTGCCAGTGGATTTTGGGGTGACAGCAGGCTTTGGGAAGCCAAACACAGCCACACAACACTCCCTGAGCATTGGGTGTGCATGATTTTTGGCAGCTTTGCTCAGGTTTTGGGGTTGTTTGGTGATGATGTGAATGCAGCAATTGCTTTTCTTGCAAGTTCATTCCTGCCCCCAGGCTCAGTCTCGTAAGGACACACTGTGAGCTGATGCTTAATTAACCACCTGCCTCCCCAATCAGAGCTCACCCCAGTACAGTCCTGAAGGGGCTCCTGATTGAGGAAAACCCATTTTTTAAAGTTATAATGACTCATTTTTATATTGTTTCAGCACTCTGTGTCGCAGGCAGGGTGGGGGAATTGTATCTCGGTGAGTTTTTACCTTAAGCTACAGGTGTTGGAGGTGAGAGTTGGCTTTGAATGAGTTAACAAAGAAATGCCAAGTAAGTAAAATCAGATCAGTTTTTAAATTATGATTTTTTTTTCTTTGTAATGAAGCAAGATTGCCTTAAAATTTACAAGTCCAAGCTTCAGCCAAAGAACCACGATCTGTGGGCTTTAAACCCAGACTCCTGGCTGTCGCTCTAACTCAAGTTTGTTTAAAGCTCAAATGCTCCAAATGAAGCGGCCGCAGCAAAATTAAGTTTTCAGACCTGGCAGTGGAATAGATTCAATGGAATTTCTGTTTGGAGCTGTGCTGTGAGGGTGGTATTATGGGCTGGCGTCGAGTGACACCTCTGTGTTAGGTGGGAAATGCCATCTTGTGTGGCTGAATTTTCGGGCACGGCCATCGCCCAGCAGAAGGGAAGGAACACACACAGATGATGCTCACAGCTAATGATGCCACTTTCCTCAGCCTCAATACCTTGGAATCCACAAAGACAGCTCCTAGACAAAGGGGACACCAGCAAAAATCCCCTGCAATAGATTTCTCCCTTCATAATGACACGAACATCTCTCTCAATATTACTCAGCTAATGAAGGAATAGATCTGCTGCGAAGTTCCTAGGAGGCTCATTTTCCTGAGTACAGTAGTAAAAGTTAGCTGATGGATGACCTGAACTGCTTAATGCTCCTACTTACAACTTCTGAGCAGCAAGGCGTAGCTGGGAGAGAGCTGAAGGAGTTATCCTCGGGAGGCCCCAGTGTCCTTGTAGGTTGTCAGAGTCAATGAGCCAGGTTTATTTCAAATGGCTCCTTAAATGAACATTTATTTTGTGCCAGTAACACGTTTTTGATTAACAGCTCCTTTTGACTAATTTGCTTCCCAAAACAGCCCAATAAAGGACTCGTTTAAAACATAATTAAAAGCGTGTTATTGCTGGTAGTTAATACTGATTAAAACAGGCATTAAGACAATTATCGTTGAAGGAAAGTAAGCACCCCGTAGTCAGGATGGAATCCATTCTTACAGTTTTTATGCATTGCATACACAAGTGGGCTGCCTGCCAAATATGCAGGAGTTCTCATTCTGCACAGAATTGTATCAAAATTTGATTCCAATAATTTAATTTTTTCATGGACAAGCAGCCTGACAATATTTGCGTTGAGCGTTTGGATTTAGGTTGTTAGTTGAAGTTCAACTTCCTCTTGCCTGGTAAGAAAAACTATCCCTGTTATTGCGACTTGTGCTGGGACTTTAAAGAATGGGATTTCTTAAATGGACTTCAGTTTTTGCATCTTTATTTTTGGGTCTCTGCAGCTTCACACGCTGAACTAATTCTTTATTGTTTTAATTAAAAAGAAACAAACAGACCAAACTATTGACCCATAGAGGTGGGAGTTATTTCAGGTGCAGAAATAGGAACTAGTCAGAAAATTGTTAAGTCTTAATGTTTTCTGGTAGAATTTTTTTGTTTTGTGGATTCCTTTTTGGCTGTGTTGGTTTGTTTGTTTGATTTTTTTTTTTATTTTTATTTTTTTTTAATTTGGCTTTTCTGGAGGGCATGTATTTTGAGGGGTTTTGGTCTTTATATTGTTTTGTAGCTGAGTGCACAGGCTTTCCTTCAAATATGTCCTGAACACCTCAGAAAATTCACATAGAAATAATGTCATGCACTCCTTATTAAAAAAATGCAATATTTTTCCATCAGAGTGAAAAATTAAGGGCAACTTTTTAAGATCAAGGGCTTTAATTGTGACTCCGTAGCTTTTTATATAATAATTATATCAAAAGAAAACATGAAAATGTGTTTTTTGCCACTTTAAATTTTTATGTGAAAATTCTACTTGTCATTTCACACTTGCATTTCTGCTTTGAACATCTTAATTCCTTAATTTCTCAGCTGCATTCTGGATCATGATTTTGCAATTTGCAGCAAGGAAAAATGTGTATCTCCTGTAATACAGTTTAATTTAATAAATTTCTTAGAATGGATGAAGATTTCTGAGGTTATTTTTATGTTATTTCATCTGAGGTTGAAAATTTTGGGGGATTTTAACTAAGGAGTTTCTTCCAGCATTGGTTTCAGCTTATTCTGCCTTACCTCAATGTAGCATTACTATTGGAGAACAACCAAAATTATTATACAAGGTGTTAAAAATGGACTCAATGAAATTTTGTTCTTATTTCAAAATGTGCGTTTGATTATGTCCAGGTTTATTTATTTTTTTAATTAAAAAAAGGAAATTAAAATATATAAGAGGTTATTTAGCACGTCGTTTTACACCTTTGGTTCTAGAGGTTTTCACAGTATCAGCTGAAATAAATGAATGTTTTCCTCAAATTTTATCACTACAGGGACTAAGGCAAATCAAAGCTTCCCTGGGCACCCTGTTCCAGGGCATCACCAGCCTCACAGGGAAGAAATTCTTCCCAATATCCCATCTAAACTTCTTCTTTTCCAGCTTAAAACCATTCCCTCTGTCCTATCACTACATTTGTTATTCCTGAAGCCAACCCACACAAACCTAAAATTTTGGTTCCACTGTAGGACTGCTCTTCTCTCTGGCTGGAGGCTGGGCCAGTGTTCCAGGTGGAAAGAAAAATCCATGTTGAAAAGCAAAAAAAATATAACTGTGACTTTGCATATATTTAAAATCTCATAAATATTTCCCCTCAACACCCTTCTTCTGAAAATATCAGATGTGGATGTAATCCTCTCAGGGGAACCAACATCACTCTGTTTATCTGTCTTAATTAAACTGTTTGTTAATTCTTGGGCATAAAGAAGGGGAAAGGAAAAAAAAAAACTATTCATCTCCTATAGTTTAATGGATTTTTAACAATGACAGATTGAAAAGCAGCAAAAATAAATAATACAGTTGTTAAAACTAATAATGGAACAAAGGTAAAATGACATCCCTGTAGGCTGGGAGAAGTATTAACACAAGGAGACAAATCCCAACAACCCTGCAATTAAAAACTAGTCAGCTTTCTTGTTTTCCCATTAGATGGGCTGGCAATTAATAGCCCATTTGCAAGAACATCTGAGGAGTGCAGGGCAGTAAGGGAGGAGAAAAGTCCCAAGGATTTGAAGTTGTAGCAAAGAGGTGGTGGGAGCTGGATTGAACTGTGGATTAGATGTGAAATTTGGGAGGTTGGTAATAAATTATAAATGATGAGTGGCTACAGCTCTTGCAAATGGACAGGAGGAGAAGTAAGGAAGGGAAATGGGGCTGGGAGAAATAATTTGAGGTTTTGGGGAGGAATGGTTTCAGCAGACTGCAGGGATCAGTCAGGTGATTTCCATGGATAAGAGAGGCAAACGTGGATCTGCCACCAGCACACAGGGCTGGAGACCTGCAGAGCTCCCTCTTGCCTTCCAATGGGATGAAGTGTATTATTGTCACTGCTTTTAATGAAGGGATGGGACTATTTTCAGTCTAAGAATGATTTATTGCTCTGATAAACGTCAGTCTCAGGAGTGTGAGATTTCAGAGGAGCAAGAAGTCAGCCATACCTCAAGAGTAGTCACAAGTTCTTTTTTGCAAGGCAATATAGAACTTTCTAACCCAACAGACAGTTGTCACAGGGTTTATTTTGCTTTTCTGACCTATCACATTTTCTTAATTTTGCTGCACTGTGGGTACTTTTGTCCAGTGGCTTCTGTCTTACATGTACACATATAATTCTATTATAACTTCTAACTCTTAGTTTACTGTATACAAACACACCCTTAAATTAAAAACTCTTCACCATCTTACCCATAAAATTTCTCACTTAAAGACATATTTTTACTCACAACTATAGAAATATAAGTTTATAATTTTTCTGCTTAATGTCTGTGTGCTGTATTTTTACATCAATCCAAGCTTCTCCCAAGGCTGCAGATCAAACCCTCCCGTGTCTGTGGAAATTTCTGTTTTTCTGATTCCCACAGAGGAGGACAAACCCAGGAGTAAAATGAACAAGGAGGGAATCAGAAAAGGTTATTTTCCATATGAAAACCCATGTCCCAGGACCTGTGGAGGCAGGAAAAGCCAAAAGGGCACAGAGGGGTTTTTAGGGATGGGGAACAAGCTGGTTGGCGTGGGGAGCCCATGGAATTCTCGAGGTGGGGTCCCTGGATGGCACGGGGAGCTCAGCAGGACTGGCAGGGTGACACATGGGCACAAATGTCTCCACACATGCCAGGAGGAGCAAGCACCAGCCAGGCCCCAAAGCTGCCAGGATCATTGTAGGGATGAGAGAGAATTGGGCGAATTTTCCTGCGAATGACTTGAATCAGATGAAATAAAGCCCACAAGCAAGGACAGAGAGAGACAGTGGAGCAGAAACCTTTCTACTTCAGCCCTGCCTGCCCCAGCCACTTTGAGCTTTCTCCATTTGAAAGTGAAATTTCTAATTTTATTCAAATAAAGCCTGGCTTTCTTGTGTTTAAAAGACTTTTGGTCTTTGGGGATCTCGCTGTAGGTGATGGCTTCAGCAGATCCACTTCAAAGCTTTGGCGGATTCAGTGTCCTATCAGAGCAGATACTAATTAGTGGAACTGTGGGCCCAATTCCTGGGGGACAGAACCCAACAGATACAATAGCATTATACTGGAATTAGTCCCCTAAACCAAAAGAGTAAACCTGCACAGGCACAGCTCCATGGCAAATTTCCAGTCAATTCCAGTAAATATAGGATTGTGACTTAATGAAGAAAATAAAAATCTGTGGTGGTTCTTGTATTGCAAAGAAAAAGAGCTGTAGTCTTTTGTAGCAGAAGGAGAAGAAAATGTTTGCTTAGCAGCTCTCAGCATTGAGAATAATAAGGCATTTTTGTATTTGCTCAACGTAAAAGAAAGCAGGAGATGTATAATGTGTGTGTATAAACAAATAAAAATGGGATTTCTCACTTACATACAGAAGAGGAGGGGAAAAAAAAGGAGTAATCTGTGAGAGGAAACAGGTGGGCAAAAATGGTACACAGTAGAATAAACTCATTATTTGCCATTGGAATGTGTGGTATTACTGCTGATGTCAGATGCATTTAGCATTTGCCAGTCTATTAGGAGAGAAAATGAAGAGCATCTGTCTTAAAACTTCCAAACAGAAACAGCAAGCTCTGGAAGTTTGTGCTTTGATACCTTTGCTTCCCCACCAGTCAGCAAGCAATTGCATGTTGGAATGTTTGAGATGTCCTTGCTGTGGCAAGGCTTCCCAGTTCATTGCAGGCTAATAAGGAGATGGATTTGTTGATACATTTTAGGAGGAGAGTGTGTTTGGAAGGAGAAATTGGATGCTGAGCTTTTGTTGTGATAGCTCTAAGACTCTGTATTTTGGCTTGGAGTTCTGAGACTCCATTTGAAGGAGGAGAAAAAGGAGAGAAACCAGCAGAAATTATTCAGGTGTCAAACAAAAGTTTCTTCCAAGAATAAGATTTATCTTGCTCTGCAACCCCTTGCCAGAAGTTTGTGTTTTTGGGAAATGAAAATTTCTGTCTTGGTGGTGTCAGTAAAGCAAAACCAGCTGAGCACATTCAAACAATGGACAGAGTCTGTCTCTGCTGATTTTGAATTTTCTGGCTTTTGTCACTGTATGTCACAACCATAATTATTATTTAAACATAGAGGTGAACTGCAAAACAGAAATGAAACTTTAGCTGAGAAATGCTGTATGAAAGAAAAGTTCCTGCTCGGTTGTGCAAAACTCCAGCACTGCTCTATGTTTTAATTCATCCTTGTTTAAAATTCTGCATCTGCCATATGCAATTACACCATCAAAATGTTTATTTACCAGTGAAAAATAAGTTTATATGGTGGTTTTTGAAGGAATTTGGGCACTTTCAGAGACTGAATGATAAGCAGAGACTGTGGTGCTCACCTGAGAGCCTGGGCCAGTGCCAGGGATATTTCCTTCTGCCTTCCAGTTGGCAGATCACTTCTTCCAGTCAATGTGCAGCAGGGTTTTGTGTTTCTCTAGTCTGGACAACGTCACATTTTAACTAAATTGCAGTTGAGTGGTTTTTTTTTTTTTTTTTTTTTTTTTAATGCAACAGAATAACCCACCTATAACAGCATATTAAAAAAATAATCAATGTAAATCAAACCTTTTCTCTAAAACTCTTAATTTTGGAAAATAAAATGTTTCAACTGGTTTCACATTGGCATTCTGACACAGCCAGGTTTGGTGTTGGCACTGCTGATGGTCTGCACTGCTTGGTACTCTCAGATTTTGGGAATGTTGGGGAGAATTCTTCAAACTTGTACAGGTTACAATTTTGTTGTCCCTACTCTGTAAATCCGGGGCTCTTTCTAATTGCCCCTATTTGCGTAACATGGGTGATATTCCAGATGTTTATGGGGCTAATCCCATCCCTGGTGGACTGGTGAGGCTGCAGGAAGGAGGAATTCTGTCCTGGTATTTAATTGAAACCCTAATCTGGGCTCACACTGCCAGAGGGCAGGGATGCATGGAATTTTGGGAAGGAATTCCTGGCTGGGAGGGTGGGGAGGCCCTGGAATGGAATTCTCAGAGCAGATGTGGCTGCTCCTGGATTCCTGGCAGGGTCCAAGGCCAGTTTGGATGGGGCTTGGAGCAGCCTGGGACAATGGAAGGTGTCCCTGCCGTGGCAGGGGTGGGATGGGATGAGCTTTAAGGTCCCTCCCAACCCAAACCATCCTATGATCCCATGATTTACTGCAATATCTTCCTGCCTTGCTTCTGCTGGGCTCTGAGCTGATCATTTTGCTGTGTTTTCTGCAAACATCTCTGTAGAGTGTTTCTTTTATGAAACTAGTTCTTCATCCTGTAAAATCTTGTGCATATGCTTAAAACCAAGGTTAAATTGGAGTGAATGCTTACTTTTGATGTTCTACAGCAGGACAAAAGAACTCCTATTATTACTTTTCATCCATAACCAGGGGTGATGTTTTGCTGCCGATCTTTCTAATATAAGGATTTTTATTACAAACATTAGGAGAAGACCAGTGGAATGATTGAAGCAGGATTTGTGTCACCTTTCAAACACTCTCCCACTTATGTAGTTATAAAAAAGGGAAAGGGACTTTTAAAAGTAGGTGTATTTAACCTCTTTGTTATATTTTAAAAAGAACTTTGGTTTTTTTTTTTTTTTTTTTTGTCCCCCAGCAATTTCTGTACTGGGAAAGCAGA
Source organism: Molothrus aeneus (assembly GCF_037042795.1). Taxonomy (NCBI): domain Eukaryota; kingdom Metazoa; phylum Chordata; class Aves; order Passeriformes; family Icteridae; genus Molothrus; species Molothrus aeneus. The sequence continues at coordinate 36,162,661 of NC_089652.1, read as the reverse complement.
GCACAACTAAAAATTTGAGAGTCCTGGAGTTTTGTTCTTAACCTGGGAAGTGTAGGGTTACTTTTGTGTGCAAACAGTGGAGTTTGGGGATGGATTCCCTTCAGGAATCATCACATAATGACATGATGTGCCTTCCTTAACTGGACAACAGTGTGGCCTTTGGGTGGCTTTTTAAAAGCTGCTCTTACCTTTCTGTCCATGAAAACAGTTCATATGCCTGTCTGCAGAAATACCCTTTTATTTTATCTGACATATGTGTTCAAATAAGATTTTAAATGTTATAAACCAGAATCCTGCATAACGGCAAAAAATTCTATTGGTAACAGTAGGCGGTGTGGTATTAAGTCAGTGATGTTCATACTCTCTGAATCTCTTGTATTTCCTTTTTTCCCCCTTCTGGAACAAACTAAAAAGGCTTTGGCAAGGCGGGATCTTACAACATCAAACCCCACCAAAGGCAGATTCCCACAAAGTGCTTGCACAGCACAGAAAAGTTGAAGTGCTGGCATCGAGACAGGTTTGTGTGGTACAGAAGAATTCTTATATTTGAACGTTTCTATCCTAGGAGCCTGTAGATGTCAAACTTTAAGTGGAATTGACTGTTTATCCCAGTTGATTTTGACTAGTGACGCCTTCCAGGTTGGAGGGCGCTCCCTTCACTCTGTTTCCCATCAGCACTCCTTGACTACTGGCATGTGGTGCCAATTTGTTCCTTCTGTACAGAGAAGAAAAGAAGTTTGGATTTAATTTTAAGCCTTGACACAAGGTTTAATTTGCTAAAAAGGGGAGCTGTGCCATTGTAAATCTTGGAGGAGACACCAAGGTTGCAAAAATTGTCAGCCCAATCTGTTTTGAGCACCATTTCAGGCGTTCTATTAAAGGAACAATATTCCTTTTCACAGCTTGTTCAGCTGTGTCAAACCACACAGGTTAGAGTGGAGCTGGCTATTTATTGTACTTTTTATTGCTTTCTGATCAAGTTTTTATGCTAGGAGGGAAATTTATGTGCTGGGAATGATTTATCAATAGTACAGATGGGAGAGAAAAAAGTTGAGTTTTTTTCAGGTGAGTAAAGCTCAAAGCACAGCAGCTTAAGGCTTTTCCAGAGAGACTCACAGAAAGAATAAAATCACTTTCCTACTGATATCTTCCAGAATTACAGAATAATCACGTGGTGGGTCTGCTACCATGTTTTTGAGAAGGAAGCTCTGGTAGAACATGATGTTGGCACTCAAGCACCGGTTTATTCCTGGTGTTGGCTCCGACCACACTCAGCTCTAAAGGCTCTTTGGCCCCGTGTGCAGATTCTGATCTTGCCTAGGATGATGTAAAAGGTCCCTCTGCCTTCACTGCTCACATTGCAGGAGAGGAGAGGCTTTAGCATGGAACTCCACATCTCTGCTGACTATGAGAATTTGGTCATTGGCTTCAGGTCAGGGTTTCAGCCTCCGTCCTAATTCTTTGTAAATGTTTTCTGAGCCATGATGATATTACCAGGGAAGGGCAGTATGATGTGATGGGATTTGGTAAATATTTATTTCAGCTAGTCTGGTTTTTTTAAAAAAGAATCATTTGGAGCTGGTTAAAACCCAGAAATTTCAAAGTATACCAGCAAAGCTCTAATACATTAATGTATACTAAACCCTACACAGTATCTTGCTTCAGACCTTTTTTATTTTGCTTTTTAAGAAATGGATGTCTGACCCAATAGTTCATTTATGCTCATCCGTCACATAAAAGTCCTTTTTATTTCTTGGATTAAGTGTTACAGACCTAATAAATCATTGCTGCTCTTCTGGCACCATCCCAGCTCATGTTGTCAATCTGGGCAGTGTAATGTTCTAAATTCTGCAAACCAGCAAGTTTTTGTCAACTTTATGCATCGTAGAGAAAAGAGGAGAAATGAGAGGTGTGCCATGAGCTGCACAATTTATCAAAAGTATTGGTTTGGGGCATTTAGAACTGGCATGAAATGGGACCTGGATCTACATTTGCAATGGATTTTTTTTTTAAACAAAACAAGCACTGCTAAACCCTCTGCTAAAGCAGAAGGGAATGTGGATCCCATATTTTCTTTTTGCATGAGTAAATCAGGTGGAACTGAGGAGGGTGGCAGCCATGGGTGTGTCCCTGTGAGAGCTTAGGAGCATGTGGACCAGCAAGAGTGTGCAATTCTCATCTGTGTAGTTCAAATATAATCTCTCACACCCCTGAGCACAAGCATTTTGATTTTTCCCAGACTGAAGCCCATGCTCTGTGTTGTACATCATATCCCAGAGGATGGGATTTATGGAGAGGAGGTGTTGGGTGCTTTGTGGGAAGCCGTGTAGCCAATTTATCTGTGCACAGCTCCTGACTTATCAGCTCTGTCTCCCAGATCCTTTTCCCCTGGCATTTATAGGAGGATGGTTACTCCTCATGAAGGTGAGGGAGGAGTGCAGTCAGATCCCCCTCTCCAGTTACTCTTCCTGCTGCTCTCTAGCTCCTCAGTGGGAAGATCCACTTAGCCCTTGAGTGAGAAATCCTGATTTCTGAGTTGCAGCTGTCACTGGTGTCTGACATGGTTTTGACGAAGTTAAGGAGATTGTTTTAATCACACACAACAAATAGCATTTACAAACAATATGGCACATGTAAAATTCAACCTGAATTTATGGTGTCCTCCAACATTTCAGTGAAGAGGGATACTGCAGAGATTAGGCTGTGATTCACCATCTTTCTAGAGCTAAGTTGACTACAAGAGGCTTTCTGCTCACGAGCATCATGTGTTTATTTTATCCAATGATGGCACCATGGGTTTCAGAGCACAGTCTGCATCCAGCTGATCTAGAAATCTGCTCAGATCTGAGCCTGAGCAAACCTGGTGTCAGCTGCTGCTGAAAAAAGCCTGATGACCCAGGGCCAGCCCTCCCTCAACGCCAGGCACAGGATTTAATTCAGCTGCTGGAAACCAGCTGGAGCCCTGGGAGCACTCACCTCCCACTGCCCGCCAGCAGCAGGAGATGCTGTTAGAGAAGGGGAGATTCTCCTCGAAGGAGACCTCTCCAAGCTTCCTTCTCATTCCAGTTGTCCTAATATTTCCATTTAGGGCAAGGCAACATCTCTGTTTGGGACTGGAGTGATCTGCAAGGTCTTGTGATGAAGTAAAATGTTGTTTACCTGCAACAAACAGAAATCCTCTCCCACGTGACTGCTGGGATGTCTCAGGCATCCTCTGCTGGTGCACACACACAAATTGCATTCAGAGGCACGCAGTGTTTGTGCAATTAATCAAGCCTGTTCTGAGGCCAGAATAATTTGGAAAGATGACCATTTATAGAAGATTTGTTGTTTGCTGACCGCAGTTACAATTATCTACGAGAACAGATAGGTCAGATTTATTTAAGTTGCTTTTTTTGGTAAAAGCAGTATATTCTGTTAAAATTGGCCAGCGAGAAGATTTGTTTCCATGTGGGTGTGTATTTCAACGCTGCGGAAAAATGGTTATTTCATAAGCTTGAGCATCAATCTTTGGATTTACACAAATTTAAAGTTATATTCCTAAGAGTTCCTAGTGGCAGCCAAGAGTTATTTTCTGGTTATTAATCTTTCTCCCCTGTCCAAAAAACATCCCCAAACTTTGTTTAGCTGTACGGTCTCTTCAGACTGTTGATTGTACTGTACTGGGGCTGAGAATGTCGGAGTTTATGTAACCAGTCTCTCTGTTTAAATTTCAATGACAGATCTTTTCATTTTGTTTACGGCCAAATAACAATGCAAACGTGTCACGCCACGGCCGCGGTGTGCGGCCATCGAGAAGGGCACTCGCCAAACTGATTCCTTGATCTTATCCTCTTAAAAACTTATTAAAAGCATTTCATTGTTGTGCGCCTGCTATTAGTGAGCAAAAATAAGCTTTCCTTATTTACATAAGGATGATGGCCGTGTCTTGTGGGTTTTTGGTTGTTTGGTTAATCACAAAGCTGTGTTATTCCAGCCTGTTTGGAGTTTTGCAGCTAGGCAGAAAAGCCACACATGGCACAATGGTGAAATGTTTCACTGCAAACCCAAATACTTCCATAAAATCATATCTTTAATCTGTTTATAGCCCTGCAATATTTAAATTGCTTGCATGGCTTTGATTATAAACTTTTACGTAGATATCGCCGCGCTGGAGTATTCGGTAATGCGGACGTCAATGTGAGGCAGATTTCTGGGCATAATTAATGCTAAGTGATAATTTGCAAGTGAATTCGTGGAGTCTCTTCTGGGTTTTCCATCTGGTCCTTATCATGCAAAGATGTCCAGTCAGCAGTGTTCAAAGTTGTTCGCCAAATTCTTCCCCAGCATCTCCAGGCACAGAAAAGTCTCCTTCCATATCCTCCGTGAGGTTTCCTGACCTCCCTAACTTCTGTTTGCTCTTAAGGAAAGTATAACAACTTCCAGTTGCTATATTATAATTAATTTCAGTGTTTCCCTAGGAATTTAACAGATTTTTGAGGTAGGCTAATGACGCAGGCTTAGCTTACGCTTTATTTTTTGCCTACTGCAAAAAAACCAGCTCAGAACCTAAAATCCTGTGCAGAAAATGTACCGAAAATGGTTGAGTGTTTTCCTTCCTCTGCTTTGCCTGTGGGGTGGAGCACTGAGCTATTCAGGAATGATGTTCCTCTCGTGCTTTTTTTCTGGTGTCCAGCCTAAACTCAGTGGCAGTCTGTTTATACCTGTTTATACCCATGCCAAGACTAAAATCTCTTCTTCATTTACCTTTCTATCCTGAGCAGTCATGTTCCTCTCCCACCACTGTTTTCCTAGGATTAATGTGCCACCTTGAACTTGTACTTTGTGTAGCTACATTTAATTCCATTTCTATTAATCTGATCAAATACACATGACACGTTTATAGGACCTACTTCCACCTTTCTGGGTATGGATGATACCCCCTAATTTTTATATCACTAGCAAACTTCACACTCCTCTTTAAGGCAAAATCCTAAAAGAGATTTAAAGGCTTATTTTAAAAGTCTTATTCAAGGAACTTCTCCAGTATCTCTCCTCCAACTCAGGAGCATGACACATTGAAGTAGGTACTTCATATTGTTTGTTTTTCACTCTTATTTTGCTGCTTTCTGCCTCATTTTTCTTCCTTCCACCTGAATTTCTCAGTGATGAGTGCTGTGTTTACAAGAGATTTCCGTGGTTCTTACAGGGTTGATATCACTGTCTCATAAAAACATTAACCATCTCTCTCTCTTTTTGCAGAAATAAAGGAGCATAGGGTTAGCATATGTTTAACATTCCCCAGATAAATCTGTAGTTTTCTTTTTTTTTCCTCCTCACTTAGAATTTTTTTAAGCGTGAAATTCAGTGACTTGAATACATTTGTTGAGCATTTCTGGATATTTGAGTACCTGGGGAAAGCAGTAGATCCAAATGGTCCCCTGGACATCTGGAAATTTAAGAAATTTCATCTGCAGAGAACAAGTGGTGTGGGGTTTGTGATCCCAGAAAGGGCCCAAGCTGCATGTTCAGGAACTATGAGTTTTATAGCCCATATCCAACACAGTGTGTGCACACAGAGTCCTTTTAGAGGAATATGGATGATCTGGGTGATAATTGTTAGTTATTCCACTCTGCGTGTTCTGGAAAAAGAAAGAAAAGCTGTTTCAGTATTTGCATTGCATTCCCACTGTGGGGTTGAGGAATGGATGGGAATGAGTATGCCCAGAAAGGGAGAGGGGGTTTAAACTCAGTTAACTCAGGTTACTCTGCTCAGTAAACTCCAAATTTTGCCTGATTTGGTTGTTCTAGGAGATCTTTGCCTCTTCTACATAGAATTTTTATTTGGGTATTATCCATTTTTATTTGGGTGTTATCCATTGCGATGCAGCTTCAAAACTCTTATAGCCCAGTGTAGGTGTGGATAAAATCAAGCTCTGAAATGCAGGTGTGTGCTTAGGAGCTTTTGTAGATTCATAGAGTCACAGAATATTTTGTTTTTGGTTAGGAGAGAGCTTAAACTCATCCCATTCCACCCCTGCCATGGGCAGGGACACCTTCCACTGTCCCAGGGTGCTCCAAACCCCATCCAGCCTGGTCTTGGACACTGCCAGGGATCCAGGGGCAGCCCCAACTGCTCTGGGCACCCTGTGCCCATGCAGATCTCTGGGTGCAGGGTTTTATGTGTCAGTAAGAGCCTCCACAGAGGTGAACTCCACCCTCATGCTGAGACAGAAACCAGAGGCCAGATGGATGAAATGATAAATGAGAGGCAGTGCTGTGGAGATGGCGCAAAGAAGAAAAACTCGATGAGGGGACTGAAGAAAACTTGTCATGCGTGGATATTGTCAAATTCCTTCAGCTACTGGCCAACAGATGATTATGTGCATCACCATTATATAAAAAAAATATTTGCAAAGGAGCCAAAAATCTGTTAAGTGAACTTGCAGGAAGTGAGGAAGAACATGGCAAAGCTTTTGAATAAAACACCCAGGAAACAAACTCCTCAGATTTCCAAGAAACACTTTTTCTTTGGAAAGAAAACATAAACACCCCCGACTTTCTGAACAAATGCATCTGAATTGTGAGTGACTAAAGGATTAATTCTTCCCCTGCATAAACCCAGAGTGAAATACCCAAATTCTCAATTATATGAACTGCTTGGCACCTGAAAATGCTTAATAGCTACTGGAAGGGGCAAATGTGGAGCAGAACTATCAGGCCAAGAGAAATCCCATTCACATGCCTGAGAAAACTTTGGGCAATGTCTTGAAAAGAAAGTTTTGGAAAAGCTCTGGTAAGAAAACAGAAGCTGTGAATCATGCCATGTGGTATTAAAGAATTTAGAGAGCACACTGAGAAGTTCCATATCAATGCTTTTTCTTAAATATATTCAACAAAGGGCCTATTTCCCTTCAACACTTTCAAATTTCGGCTTTCTCTCCCTTCTGCTTTTTAGCAGAAGAACTACTCAAAAAAAAAACAACCCAAAAAACTTGCACAGTTATAGCTTTTACTCTAAAATCCCTGGATTTCTTGCCTTTTTATTTTTCTGCTTCTCAATTGGTTTAGAGAGAATTTTAAAGTTATAGCCTAAAAAGGGAATATTAAAAGAAAGGGATTATAAAAGCAATTGTAGAAAAGTTTGGGAACTCATAACTTGTAACTCTTGCAGCAGCTACAGCAGGGCTGCATATCAGAACATGTCATTTTGTACTCCCACAGTGCTCCAGAGTGGAAAAAATAACTTACTGAATCTTTGATTTCATATCAGTGCTTTGCTGATCCATCAGTACAAATTTATTTCCAATAACGATGGTGGAAGAAAGAAATTCAGACTCTCAGGCTCCTTGAATAAAGCATTTTAGGAACTCATTCTCTGACCAATTTAGCTTGAATTTCAATTAATATCTGTTGAATCTTGCATGTCTAGAAGTGTAAATCAGTTAAGGAAGATGCTTTGGGATTCTTTGTTTCATCTGATTCCTTGGAATAGTCTGGGGCATTGGGATTGAGTTGCCTGGAGCAGGCTGAAAATGGGAATTCTCCAACTCTGGTTTGGGTTATTTCCTGTTCCTAATCAAAAATCACTGTTGTGACCTACAAAAATTGAGAGGTTTTATTGGTGTTTGATGTAGTTTTCTGTTGTTTGTTTGTTTAGGGTTTTTTTATGTATAATAGAAAATTATTACTGTGAGCCTGGCTTATGCAGGGGTTGAAATGGATCATTCTAAGTTTATTCCCACCTTCAAATATTGTCTGGGAGCAGAACATCACACAAGAGCAGCCCCAAATTTCAGACAGATCAACAGCTCTGTCTCACTTGTGGTCTTTTCGTTCCATTTGCAGAATATGTTTCGTTTCCGTTTTTCTTGTCCAATGTTTTGAAGATCTAATGAGATCTTTAAAACAAATGTTCAAATGGTGGATTAATGAAATTAATGACAAAAATGCAGATTTTCATAGTTTTTTTTTGTTCATTAGACACACAAATCCCTGCAGCAGTAGACTGATCATTTTGGAAGTGGTCCCCAAAAAATTGTGTTTTCTGTGTACATTAAGTAAATTTTCTATCTTTTGCTTTTCATACTATAACAAATATCCAGAATAAACCAACATTTAAGCAAAGCTGCATTTTAACTTCTCTGGCTTTTCATCTGCTGTAAGAGATGGGAATTTTCACTTCTTCTCTATCCCCTCAATTGAATGCTGTAAAACCTGTTAGTGGCACTGAAGATTATGTGGGTGCTTCTGTGGAGAAATTCAGGCTGCATTTTATTCGTAGCAAATTGTTAAAAGTGGTGTCACATTTTCAGTCCAACTGGGATATGGGGATCTCAAAGTTTTTCCCAGCCCAGGTGTCCTTAGTGGGATAATCAGAAAATCAAAAAATGTCATTGACAAAAGGCACATATGAATTGTGGTTTGTGTTATTATAGAAATAAGTAAAAATTACTTAGTAATTAGTAAAAATGAGTTTAGGCTGAAGTTTCACTTCATGTCTCTTTTCACTCTACAGGTAGGGTAAGGAAAAACAACATCTTAGGTTATTATATTAAAACATTTTAAATATTTTTCCTGCATAATACTCCCTTTTTATATAACACTGATATTTTTCAATTTTTTTTGTCCTTCTTTGGGTTCTTTCCTCTCATTTTATTGCTTACCAGTTTAAAAATAAAAACTGTGTAAGTTGGCTTTTTCTTGCGTGTGAGGCTTTTATTAGAAGAGGTTCACAAGTGGATTTTATTAGAGTAGAAATCTGTAAAGTTGGTGACATGTTAAACTGTGCTCAGGATGCATCTTTTTGCCATAAAACACTGATGTCTCTCTGAACTGCATTTTTCTCAGTAGGACATTTAAAAAATAAAAGCACAGTTTAATTTCATTTTTAAGCAGGTTTAATTGAACTAATGATACTGTACTTAACTGCAATATATTATATATCCCAAATATTTTTATATTTTGAGGAATGATTTTTATTAGGCAAGACTTTTTCCTTACATTCCTGTAGATCTGTCTTACTTTAATTATATATTCTGCCATATCCATAAGATATTGAAAATATCTGTTTTTTCCTCAAAGGTTTACTGAATTATATTTTACTTTTAGAATTGAATTAAATGGCAGTAGGTACAACAAATGAGAGCTGCAGCCTGAATCATTAATTAATTATCACTTTTAAAAGAGTTTCTTATTTCTAAAGTAACTTAGTGTTGCTGTATGATGTGGGATTACTGATGTATTAAAACATTAAGCTTTCTATGAGGAATTCAGGCTATTTTTATTTTTTTCCCCACTGTGAATCAATGAGAAAATATGTATACAAGGAAAACCACAAACCCTATATATGTGTGCTTTGCAAGACTGAAAAATTGGTTAAAATTCTCCTGAAGTTCGTTAAAAGGAGAATTTTAGGCAGAGTAAACCATGCTGGCAGTCACTTATTATTTCCTTTCACATCAATGCTGTTTCTGGTGTCTGTTTTTCCTCCAGGCTGAGGCTTGGCAAATATATTTTCTATTTTAGGGTTGGCTAAACTAAAGTAGAGATTATTCAAGCTAATTGTATTGGTAATTTCCTTAAGCAGGACCTGGGTGGCAACCTCTGGTGTAAGCACAATTTAATCCTGGGGTGTATTTAAATACAGAAAAATTATTAAGTTATACCAGCACAAATCATTTCAACATGACAGATACTGGTGGTTCTTGTTTTATTTTTTGTGTTTGGCAAGTTTTTCCTCTCTGCATATTGCAGTGGTGCATTTTTTGTTTGTGCAGCACTTTGTAATACAGATAAAAGAAATATCAACTTCAAGGTCTCTGAGCATGTCCTGTGCTACTTTCCTCTATTAAATGGCATTATTGGACTCTTAATATGCTGAAGTTTTCTACCTGTCAGTATTACTGCAGAAAGAAATTTAATGTGCAAACAATTAAAACCAAGATAATTATGATATCTAAATGATGTTATTTCTCTAAGTTTTAAACTTGGGCTCTGTCTGCTGTTGCTGACTCTCCCACCAGAGTTTGGCCTCTTCCCTCTGGCCAGAGAGCATTTCTGGAATTATAAAATACATTGGGCCTATTTTTCCTTCCCCTCAATAGGCAAAGCTTAACAAGCCCAAAGCCTGCTGGACAAATAAAAAGAACCAAAGAGTTGAAAGAATTTGCAGAAAAGGCAGTTTCAGGCTTCTTTAACAATCCACAGATGCCAAAAGGCACAATAAGGAGGAGATTCATATCAACAGTGTGACAGATATCTTTTATTCTGTGGTGATGCTGCCAGTAAAAGCAATTTAATATGGACTCTCCTATGCTCTCTGCCATCTCATTTAAGTGTCCAGGTGACTCAGTAATGCTCCCTAGGAAAATCTCTACTTTTCTGACACAGAAAAATGCACTCTGCTGGAAAAGGGCTGAACAGAAGCAGGGCTTGCTCAGGGTAGGGTTTTTTTCCAGGGTATGGAAATCACAGGAGTAGCAGCATCACAATATTTTGTGGCTTTTGAGAGGTTTGCAAACTTATTTATGCTTCTCTTGTTGGTTGAGACATAAAAAGGAGCATATTTTGTAGCATTTATTGATTCAAAAGCTTTATAGTGTTGCCTTGAGAAGGTTGAGCTAGAGCTGGACAGAGTCCCAGAATAAAGCAGGGATTCATTCCAAGGATCTCCTCCATGGATCCACCTTGGGCAGCACCAGAGCCCAGCCAGGGCTGCACCCAAGATGAACCAAAATGGCCCCAAAATGCATGAGCGCTCCCGGGGTCTTGTCACCATCATATTTGCTGAAAAATCCCTTTGCCAGGATTTCTTCTCCTGGGGAGCCTGGAAGCCTCAGAGAAAAATGAAAACAATAATTATCTGATTCGCTTCTCCTTTGTTTTGCTGCTTTGGAATGTGGTTTGGACATTGTTTACCAACTGGTCATTGTTTGATTGGTTTCATGTGAATTGTTTTAACTTAATGACCAATCATGGTCAGGCTGTATTGGGGCTCTGAACAGAGTCATGAGTACTCATTATTATCTTTTAGCTTTCTGTGAGTATCCTTTCTGTATTCTTTAGTATAGTATAGTTTAGTATTCTTTAATATAATATAGGATCATAAAATAATAAATTAGCCTTCTGAGAACATGGAGTCAGATGCATCATTCCTTCCTGCCATGGGGACCCAGAAAATACCACAGGGGTCTCTCACTTTTATAAGTTCATGAAGTCCCACCCTGCTTGTTTTTCTCTCTCCAGCCCACGGGGTTTGTGCTCTTGGGGCTGAGATTTGGCTCATTTGTCCTTGGTGCCCAGCTGGAGCAGGAATTGTTTTGTCTCCCTGCTCTGTGCACAGAGCTCAGCACCACTGAATGTGAAGCTCAGTAGAGCTGCACACTAAAGCAGTGTAGAATCTGAAATATATAAAAGCTACAACCTGAGGCATCAGTAGCAAAGAATTCCTCCCTCCAACAGCCAAGGTTATATTCTGTGCTCTGAGAATTTGTTTTTATGTGAAAATCAGTGGGCAGAGGGTCCAACCCATTTTTTTGCATTCTTCTCACCAGGCTGGTCACTTCCCTCCATCCCAGGCTCTCAATAAACCCTTTTTATGGGACAATTGTCCCTTTTCATGGGATAACTTCTACAGATCTTGTGTCTTTTCCTAATGCTTGAAACTGTACTGATTTTCCAGCTAATCCAGGTGCACTGACTCTCAAACCAACACATAAAGAACTTTTTGGATGCAATTAGAGCAGAACACACACCTTTTCTTTCTAAATTAATCCTCAGTGCTTGAAAAACTTTATTTTTTTTCCAAGTGCTTTAAGGAGGTGGTGAATGAAATTAGCAAACAAGTGATTTGCAGGATCTATGGAGAAATATACTGGAAAATTCCTTGGGACGCACCTAAACCATCTTCTTTCAACTAATTTTCCCTCAAAAGCACTCATAGGATGAGCAAAAATACATGTCTGAAAATTATGCTTTAAGCAGTTTGTAAGAGAGAAGATATTCTCAATCCAATATAAAAAATAGTATGCCAGAATTAATATTTATTGCTCGTCTTGCTAGGCACAAATGTATGTAAAGGTATATAAAGAATTGCAGTTTAGGAAATGCTTATTAAGAAAAAGAATCATCAAAAAAAAGCTTCAAATTTTCCCATCTGAAAGATAAATCTCTGTTCTCATTCCTCTTTAACTGGGAGAGAAAGGTTTAAAAAATTGGGGTAAATACTCAGATAAAATCCATGATGTGGAGTTAAACACTGAATACCATTAAAAACTTTAACTAAAAACTTTAAGCAAAATTGATTTTTTTAAAATCAGTTATCAGCTTAAGCTGTCTCAGACTGTTTCTGGTTGTTTTCTTCAGTGCTAGGTATATATTCTGATATTTTGACAAAATAAAATGGTAAAAACACCTTTGAATTTAAATAAATGAACAAACACGTGCTGCAACAATCAGAGGAGCTGTACCCACATGTGCTTGTCTCACATTTGAGGATTTTAGGAACAATTTCTGATTTGCTTTGGGTTCTCATTGAACTCAACTCCTTTTTCTCATGGATATCACTGATCCATGACCCCCAGACCAGATAGGATGGGGAAAATCTCATTTTCATTAGATTTCCAGCCTAATTCCCATATGAAAGATTACTGGAGAGTAGGTAGGGAGTTTCTTTAGGCTGAGAGAGTCAGTTCAATGATATTTTTTGAGTTTGTTTCCATTCCTGTGGATGCCCAGAGCATCCCAGCCCGTGGAGTTTGGTGCCATGGTTGGATGTCAGCTCCTGGAAACACAGGAATTATCTGGGAAATGCACTCTTCTTTCAAACTTCTCTCTCCAGCTCTGTTTAATAAATGATGTGTTCATGATCTTTTAACATCAGTAACAATTTGTTAGTCATATTACAGCACAGAAGAGAGAGACTGGGAAGTTATCTGAACCATTTTAAAACTTAAATTAGCCACCATAAAGTGCAGAATAAAATTATAAAGACTTTCTTGTAATACAAAATTCATAGAGACAAAACTCTAATTTCCTGATGGATATATGATATTAATGTAACGGATACCTCAGTGTAGTTAAATTGCATTAAATGGTTATTAATGCTTGAATAAACTTCAAGGAAGTGGGTACTGGTTGAAATGGGATAATATTTTGTTCTGCTAAATTATATGTTAATTGGTATTTCCTCTCTTGTAAAAGGACCTAAAGGGCTTAATAAAATATGTGGTAGAAAAATTAGTTTTTCTTCTTGAGATGTTGAGTCCAGAGTTTAACTGGAAACATTTCAAACCATTCCCAGAAAATTCATTGGCGCTTGTGGTGACATGGCTTACAGGACTTCCCCAAATAAATAATTTTGGATTTCAGAAAGGATGTACTGGGCAACAAGCAAGGAAAGGGAAGGAAATCCACCGGTGGCTTGTTTTCTCTTTTATTTTTATTTTTGAAATTATACTTTGCTTAGATGTAGGGAATTGCTTCCAGTGGAATACAGTGGGTGAGGAAGGCTCTTGGCACAGGAGTGCACTGCTCACAGGATAAAAGAGGAGGGGGCAAAAAAAGAGCCTCAGTGCCCATCTCTGAATAATTCAAAGAGGTACCCGCAAATCAGGAGGAGATTGTTTAGTAAAATCTCATTGAATAGTTGAAACTTTGGTGAAGTGATTTTTTTACTCCGTTTTTTTTTGTAGAACTGCTTATTCCTCGTTGTGTCAGAGCTGACCAGAATTGTTATTTGAGGATTAGGTGCGATATTCCTACATGGAAATATCATATAGGGGTAGTCTTTCATTATGGGAAGGAAAACCCTCCTCCTTATGAATATACATGTTTATATATATATATACACATATATGTTCAGATATATATATATTCAGGTATGTATATATATCTCTATTTAGGTATATATGTATTTAGGCATATATAATATAGATAATAAATTATATAGATAATAATTATATAATATAATAATTATATATAATGTATTTTAATATATATGAATATAGGTATTTTATATATATATGAAATGGATTTATTGGTATTATGGATAATCTTCCTTTGACTCGTATATCCAATAATGCTGGGCTTAATAATTACCAAAAATGAGGTATTTCCAAGTTTTCTTCTGGCAGAACTTTAGTTGATGGCTGATTGAATGCCTACAGAAAATTAACAACTCCAAAAGGAAGAAAAATTATTTCCTTAAGGGCACAGGAACAAGAGAGGATGTCTCAGCCCCTGGTTTCATAAAAGCCATTCATGTTTTCATGGCAATGTTGTTGGGTTTTCCAAGGTGGATATGCAAGGTTATGTTTTCTCTGCTCCTCCTGGCCTCCTCTCCATGTTAAAATCAGACCCTTCCCTTACAGTGTTTCTCATAAATATTTTGTTTTTCAGGTGATATTTTCTGGGAAGCACAAGCTGAGATATTCTTTCTATGTAACTTGAAGCAAGTCACTGAGAAGAATGAGGTTAGCCAAAGTTTTTGAGCTCTGTGGTTTGTCTTAGAAGGAAAACACGATAGTGGAATCAGATACTTTTGATGCAATATAAATACTTTCACATTTACAAAGAATGGGCAAGTTCCCATTTCCTGATTGCTGAAAGAATCATGTAGCACACAGTGCTTTTGTTTGCAGCCAAGTATGATCCCTTTCACAGATTTAATTCAGACTCTGGCTATGGCTATTTCTCGCTCTGAGCCTTGTCTTTTCTCTGCTTCTCTTCTCTTTCTGCTTATTTTTCCCCAAGGCACGTTTCAGACAGTCCCAGAATGGTTTGGGTTAGAAGAGACCTTAAAGCTCCTCTTGTGCCACCCCTGCCATGGGCAGGGACACCTCCCACTATCCCAGGTCGCTCCAAACCCATCCAGCCAGGCCTTGGACACTGCCAGGGATGGGGCAGAACTGATTCTAAACAAAAAGCACTTTATAAAAGCCAGGTGCTCTAAATCCCTTATTGCAAACTCTGTGTTGGCTCATCAGAGGGAATTTAAATAATTTCTGGCTTGATATAACTTTTCAGCAGTGTAAGATGTTTGGTTGTGGAAGAATAAAGCCATTGACTGAAGAAACTTCTCTGAGGGGGAAAAACCCTCAAACAACATTTTATTCTGCTTATTTTAAGTTCTGCTCATCCCAGCTGGTACCAGGAGAACACATGGCTCTTGGGGACATGGTTTAGGGCTGGACTTGTGTTGGGTTTATGATGAGATTGATGGTCTGAAGGGTCTTTTCCAAACTCCTCCATCCCAGTGAGTCCCTCCCGCAGGTTTGTCTGGTTTACCTGAGGCAGCACAGAGTGTTGGGAGAACTTTGTGTGCAGTGGGAGAGAAAAACCCGAGCCCTGAGGGACTCGGAATTACTGAAGATCCCTGGGAGCTTCATCGCTTTTTTTGTCTAGCAAAGCTGGGTGTGAGGGGGACCTTGTGCCATTCACTGTGGCTGCCTAAATTCACTCCTGATGGGGAAAACCACACAAATAATCAATGCAAAGGAATTCTACTTTAAAAAATATTTTTATTTTTTAAAGAGAGAAAAACGGGGAACTGGGACGGGATGATACGTCTCATGGTATTCTGAGCACTGTGAGGTTGTCTCAACACTTTTTGGGTGTTGTAGGGTGTTTTTAAGGAGCAAACTGCTGTTTTGGTGTGTTATTACCATTTTCTCCAGAGCAGAGGCAGCTCAGAGCTAAGTCTTGCTCTGCCAGGGAGGAATGATTTATTGGATGATCTCCCTGAGCTCCCAGCCTCTGCCTTCCCATCTCCAATACCCTGCACAGGAATGGAAACACTTCATGGGCTTCATCTTAATAGGGGCTCCCCCACTCCAAAACAAGATCTTTATCCAAAGATTTTAATTAATTGCAAAAGTTAAAAATAAATCGTGCTGGAGTACCATTGATAATCCTCCTAGGCTGGCTTTCATTCATGTTAATGTGTAATACAGCCACAGTAAGATTTAATTTTAACCATAATTATAAAAGTTTGAAATTAAATCTTGCTAGGGATGTGTTCTCCATTAATATGGACAAAAACTGATCTGGGAGGATTATTATGGGGGACACAAGAAAGATTTAATTTTTAACTTTTATAATTAATTCAAAAATGTGATAAAGGATTTTGTTTCAGGGGAGGGGGGAGTGCTCTCCAGACCACTAAGACATCCCAGCAGTCTTTCAGAGCCATCTTAATTACAGCCACAAAGAATTATTTGTTAGAGAATGGTGGTCAGGAGCTCAAACTGCTTCTTTTATTCAGAAATAAATGTGCAGACACTTGGAAACTTTCACTGAATAAAGGGCTGTGGTTGGTGAGGAAAGAAGATCAGAGGGATACATACATATGCGTATATATTTATATTTTTGTGTTTCTATCTGCAAATACCTGAACACATGGAGGTAGAGATGCACATCTATGTAAAAATGGATACAGATATGTAAACATACATTGATTTTATGTATAAATATGCATGCGCTTTTATAAAAATTGTAGCAAAACCACATTTGTTCTTCACTTTTGTAATTCTTCACACAGGTGCATTGACACATGTACCTAAAGGTATAGATGGGAATTTTTCCTATTAAAAAAGAGTTCCTGCAACAGGAGAAAAGAAAATTAATGGAAATCATTTCTTCCAATGCATGTGGCTGCCCTGAATTCTGGTGTATTTGTCATGCTGCAGAATGGGCAGAAATCAAGGAAATTTCCTGAAAATTTTCTATTGAGGATCAGGTTGTGATAAAATCAAAGATGTATGAAGATACTGAAAGGGAGTGAAGTATTAATTTCACAGGTACATGTTTGGGAATCAGTTTCGGCTGTAAATTCCAGCTGTGCTTGGAGTGCCAAGCCTTGATGGTTTCATGTTCACTTGCTGTCTGATTCCACATCAAACACAATTTTCTAGTGTTGAATTTCTGAGTCCAGCTCATCCAGGTCACCTCTTTTTCTTTTTGCTGCTCATTTTTTTTTCTTGCCTCCAGTGATGAAATTTTAGCATCCAGTCTGAAAATTCAAGAAGATTCTTTCCATATGATACTAAAAAATAGGATTTAATGCTGAGTCTTGGGGGGGATGCTCAGAGTTGAGAGTCAGGTTTAAATCCTAATCCTGACAGTTTCTTATCTACCAGGGTTCAACTCTAAATGGTTTTTTGGGTTTTTTAATATTTTTTTTTATTTTAATGTCGTCATTCTTTGTATTAGTACATTTTTATTATAGTATGAATAATAAACTTTATTTTATTATTGCTAGTGTTATTTTAATTTTGAAGGTTGGAGATTTTTTTTTGCATTGTCCTATAAATCTAACAAAGTTTATTTAACAACAAAATAGAAGAATAATGACAAAATTTTAAAACTTAAAAAAAAAATCCCTAATATTTTGGAAGCATGAAAAACGATATTCCAAAGGAGGAAAATAGGGAAAGTATAAATATTTTTGCAAAATTCCAAATCTCTGCAAATACATTTCAAGCTAGTCAGATTCTTTCTCCCCGACTTCATATTTTTAGAAAATATATTTGTATTTTTGTCTCCCCTTTTATTATAAAAGTAAAATCTGAAAAATCTGAAGAACTCCATCTTCTATTTCTTTATTCAATGTGATGTTTAAGGCAGGGTTGGTTTTTTGGTTGTTTTTTTTTTTTTCATGGATATTGCAGGGTTTTTTATGAGCATCTGCTTTCATCCTTTATTGTCCTTTCTATGAGTAATCAGGTTTGGACCACACTGTAAAAGACATTATTATGAAATTTTGCAGTTATAAAGGGCAGATTCTTCCTGCATTAGCACAATAACCACTCCTTGCTGTAATTTACTTTAGTAAATGGCTCCAAATAAGTAAAGAGTGCAAAAATTGCAGTTACAAACCCTTTCTTTTCAATATTATTTGTGACAAACAGCTATCCTTTGCAAAAGCTTTGGGATAATAATGATGATGAAATCAAACTTGAGGAAAATGCTGTTTTTCTTTCCTACAAGGTACTTTTTGTGTTCTGTTGGAGGCTGTTGGAATGTTCAGACAGTTTGATATAAATGGGCAAAGCCATGGGATGGCTTCAGTGGTCTTTGGACTGGCCCATAATTATTGTTTCTATTAGGAATCATATTAATATTGGGAAATGCTGAAAAGTAAATTTGTGTTCCTAGGGTGAGGGTTTCCTCTTGGAACTAAATATCTGAGGAAAACTTGCTTTCATTACCACTAATCACTGTACTCACTGAAATTTCTGTGCTGAAGAAATGAAAATTTGAGATAGTTAGTAAATCCTGAGGATCCAAAAGGTCTGAAATAGATAATAATTGTTCTGTTGGCAAACAAGGCATTGAATTGATGTTATAAATTATGGAGGATATTTTAAAAATAGTGGTAACTCCATTGTTGTTGTATTTTCATTGACCCATTGCTTGATCTTGTTGTGGCAGAACAAATCTAAAAGGGTGCAACTCTTTCCTCTCTTCTTCAAAATTCCTGGATTTCCAAGTTCCTCCCAAATAATAACGGAAACATTTCATAAAAATATACCAAACCATGAATTTTGAAGTCTATGCATACCATTGGAGATATTTTAGGTAATAATTGACTAATTAAATTATGTTGTACCTGGTATATACATTTGGCTGCCCAGCAAAATGGAAATGGTGTTCTCGAAAATCCTCCAACCTTGTCTGAAAATACCAAAGTGCTTCTAAATATTTACTGTTAAAGATTTTTATTATATTTATTATTTATATTTATTTTTGTTTATTATAATTAATATATTTATTTTTAAATTATATTTATATTTAAAAAACCTTTTTATTTTTAAATTATATTTATATTTAAAAGACCTTATTTATTACAGGTCTCTTTGGCCTGGAGCCAAAGCACACTATGAAGGACTTGGAAATGACCCCCACTCCTTCCACTCTGTTTCTTTGCCTCGGCTTAAAATTGATCACATTAATTTAAAATTATTTTTTAAAAAATGACATGGCAGACATTTCGTAGTAAGCCCCAATTTTTACTGGTAATGTAAAAATGCCCAGTGTGCCCTCACAGTGATGTCCCAGCCCACGTTGGCACCACGGTGCCCTGCAGGGGTGATGGATGAAACACTGGCATTGGAACCTGGGTGTAGAACTGGCAGTGACAAAAGGAAACGCGGCTTAATTTAATGTCCATGCCACCCTCCCCACCCTGGCTGCTCGGGGTCAAGTCTGCCCAGTGCATTCTCATTATTGCCAGTGGAATGTCCTAATGCTTCCTGATTTATGGAAACAAACCAGACCCTCTCTGTGGAGGTGTTTTGTGCTTAACACAGCAGAATTTCTAATATGAAGTTTTTTGTTACAAAGCAAAGCCTCTAGAATAGATTTACCCTGCTCATATCTAGAAGATAGGGCAATGCTCAGTTGAACATGAGGTCATTTTAATGATGATATTAGGTGCTAGATAAGCTTAAAATATATCCTAGCCTGCAAAAGCTCCCAAATAATCAGTGCACGAGTTGAGTTGGTTTTGACTTGTCTTTGATTGGTTCTAGGAGTTAGATATTGCATTTATAAACTCCCAGGGGAGCCTTTGGGTGTGAACTGTCCTTTAAAATTTCACTTATCCAGCCCAACATTCCCTTTCCCACTGTGCCTGCTTGGCTCCAAGTCCTTCCAGGCCTCAGCAGAAATGTTCTCTGTCAGGCACAGCCAGGGGTTATCGCACCCCTGAGGAAAGCTGAGCCTTCCCGTTCCCACAAAGTCGTTCCCCTTTCCCAGAGGTGCTGAAGTGAAGATTTCTGATCTCTCCCCAGCTGTGCCTCTCTCCTTCTCTATTCCTCAGCACCAGGTTGGAGATTTCTGCCTTTTGACCTGATTAACCTTCTCCCCTCTCCAGGAAAAAACGAGCAGGGCACCTGGAATATTCACTTTTTTCTGCATGTTGGAGCCTTCTGTCCTGCTCTGTTTTGTCAAAGGCAAGACTTTTTTTTTATTTTTCTTAATTTTTTTTCCTTCTTTTTTCTTTCCCTTCCTTTTCCCTTCCTTTTCCTTTCCTTTTTTTCTTTTTTCCTTAAATTTAATATTAAAAGCTATATTTCTGCAAAACCAAAGTTCCTTAAGGGGCTAAAAGCATTATAAAACATTTTTTAACTTGACCATGACACAGCTTTGTCACACAACTTTTGCATTTCTGTACGTGTATCTTATCTTTGTGCTTATTTTTCTTTAAGTAAATCTACTTTTATGAGAGATTAATTTAGGTAAAATATCCTCCTATTTTGCATTAACCATGTAAAAAAGAACAATGAATTTTACACCAACAACGATGTAGCTTAATTTTCTGTCTAAAAAAATCAGTTTTGCCAGCACAGTTTCCTTCCAAGTTTGCTGTAAACATGGAAGTGGATTATTTTGGGATACCTTCTAAGGTTTTGGGGTTTTGTCCCTAATTTTCCCAGCTCTCCTCAATAGCAGGGAGATTTTTTTAGGACACCCAGTGAAACTCAGTCATGTATCTGGTAGCAATCTAAATTGTGATTAGCCAATGGAATTCTGCATTTCCATTAAGGCTGAAGCCCAGTGTCCCTGAGATTTATATCCCTGAATCTCTCAATTGATTTATAACCTGGTAATCCTTTTATCCCCATTTATATGCAGCATAACTTGACATAAGTGCTCCAATGTCTCCATTAATCGAATTCAAGAGTGTTGGACTGAGAAACTGGAGTAAAAACTTTTAGGCCCTACTGTAAATACACTTTGTGTCAGGGGAAGGCAGGAGGCAATATGTCCTTGAGTTGAGTTTTATGTAAAATGAAGGAGGAAAAAAAATCTGACACCTTTTAATGCTAGTAGTTTTTGTGGTAAAAATATGCATTTTATAAATAATATGTATATTACATAGATATATACAAATATTTTTGTGTATATGTGTACTATATATATTTATATATTTATATATAAATATATATTTATATATGTAATATATACATATATAAATTCATATTGATATCTATAAATATATACTATATATAAATATAAATATATTTAGATGTATAAATATACATTTATATATAAAAATAAATATACATACATATTTTTATATATTTAAATATGTATATATATTACATATATATATATATAAAAATATAAAAATGTATATATTTATATAAATATGTAATTTTTTTTTTCATCCCCATTCCTCAGTGGATTGCAGTGCTATAGGGAGATATCCACATGGATTTCCTGGTTTGTGGTGGACAGAGGACAATCGAGGTCCCAAACACAATGCAGTGGTTTTGTAGGGCCCTTCAAACCATTGGAATAGCCAGGAATGATGTGTCTGGATTTTCTAAAACATCACTGCAAACCAGTTAAATCCCTACTTGCTATTGGAATATGTCTGAAACTGCTAAAAACCAGGAAGTTTTCCTTCCCTTCTCTCCAAACCTTGCAAAATTAACATTTCCCTTGTTGTAGAGCACATGGGCGTGAGGTCCCAACACTGCTAATTTTAATTATGTGCTGGGAAATTTAGTAGTTCCAGCAGCTTTGCATTATTAGTGTGGACACAGGAATGAGACTAAAACCTGCCCTAGAAGCAAATCCTTGGAGTTTCTCTGAAACAAAGGCTCCAAGCCCAGCCCCTTTCCCAACCTTCCCTGGCCACGTCTGCAGAGGATGGGGCAGCCCCCAGCCACCCTTAAATCAAATCTGTGGCACAGCAAAGCAAGGAGCTATTAAAATATATTTATTATTCATTATTAGTAAATTGCCTGCGTGTTGTTTAGTGGAGGTTGGCAAACTTTGGGTTTTGTTGACTCATGGAAAGTCTACGGTGCGGTGTCCTGCAAACCCCAAATTTGTATTTATAGCATTAATTTTGAAGCTCCATTTAAGCAATTACATCTGTGCATTAATGAAAAAATGCAGAATAAAGGTAAATGTTGCAGAGTGCTGGAAATCTGCTGGTTGAAAACACCACTGTGTGTCTTGAGACTGAGTGTGCTGTTGGGACAGAACCTGATTTAACCCAGAAATTTACAGGTGAGACTGTGGAAGATAATGTGTGCCACTACTGAAGATGTGTTAATAAATTATAATTCTGAATGCTGCATGCATCCCAATTGCCTCTTTAGTAAATACTTAACACATTAAAGCCTGCCAGGAAATCAGATGAAATGAAACCAATTTAATTCCTTAATTTGTATTATGTTATGCAATACTACATCATGTTGAGGCCATAGAAACAAGAAATTGATATTTTCTGAAGTCGATCTCCCGTTTCTCAGCACTTTGTTAATGTGCTGCTTCTCCCTTTAGGGACAGAATGGTAAGAAAACTTTCCATCTTTTCCATGTAATCTCATTTTAGGCTGTGGGCGGAAAGGAGGGACATCATTCCTACCCTCCCTTCTTATCATGAAATAACTTTACTGCCAGAATAATTCCAAGGATTTGCATTAAATTCCAAGAACTACCACTTGATTGTTATATTTAATGCTAAAACTCAATGTTTTTCCCATCACAAACCTGCTTAAAATTGGCTGTGAGCGCTTGGGATGGTGGAGTCGCTTAAAATGAAGCATGGACTTGAATTCACACATTGTTATTCAGCAAAAGTCTGGAATGAAAACCAACTGACCACAAGCCATGAGGGGAAAATGCTTCTCTGCTCACTCAGGGGTGGTCTGGGCAGAAAGGCCAGGAGAGATCTGGGAAGTGTGATGCTCATCAGCACCAGCATCATTAGAAAAAAGCTAATTAGCCCGAGAAATGACCATGTGAAGGTTTGGGTGAACATTTTTGAGAAGATAATTCCGTGAAATTTAGGGAAAGGTTGAAGAATGAGCTATTTGTGAACATTTTAAAAAGTCCTTACTGATTTTCAGAATTTTGAAGGAAATTGAGTACGGTTTCTAAAATTCTTGGGAATTCACTTGAAAAGCAAAAAAAAAAAAAAAAAAAAATTAATACAACAGTTTTAAATTTCCGCTGTAGTGGAGAGGACTGGGACTGCTGTGGGTCTCAGCAAACAAAGTGAGAAAGGAAAATGAAATTCAACCCTGGTAATGACCTGGAATGACCCTTTGGTAGTTGAGTTCAGCTCTTGGAGGGAAGTGCCAAAAAACCATTTATTTGGTGTCTGATATAACCTGATAATAATTCAATAGGCTTTTTTCTCTGAGTGAAACCATGAGAATTTTTCTGGTATTGCCTAAAGGGAAAAAAATTGATTTTGCAATACCCTGGACAAAAAAACAAAACAAAACAAAAAAAACCCAACCAATCAAAAAAAAAAAAAAAAAGAATTTTTCAAAGTATTTAAATATTACCTGAATTTTCTGAGAGTACTTTTACTATATTTTGTTGGTCCTAAACCCATCTGAGTGACTATTTAATGATTCATAATTTGGTTTTCTAGTCTCTAAAAGAAGCCAAAGTCAAAAGAAGAACTGCCTTCTGTGTTTTGGCTGTGAGCTGTATAAAATAATTGACTGTCTGCTGAAAAACTGTCTTGTCATATTTTGTAATAAAATAATATTTTTTGTGCATAACTTGACCTGTCCTAGTGAGTTATGCTGCTCATTGTTTCACAGTAACAATTTCCAATGGGGTTTTAATAATACTCCTGCTTTGCCATCTTGTACAATGTAAGCTGTTACATTCAATTTGTGAGGAAAATATTCAGGTATAAAACTGGATAATCTGTATCCCTTTAGAATCAAAAGTCACTTTGCCAAAATATTTTAACACACGAAATTGCTTCTTAAGAGATGTTTGCTATGATAAAACGACAGAAAACTACATTTCCATTATAATTATAACTGACTAGTGGTGCTAAGTTTTTATAATTTAAAGGTATTCTCAAATCTGACAGCTCTTCCATGTTGAATTATGCATTTCTGGCTCTTAAATAGTTCTGCTGGCATGAGACAGCTGAGATGAAGTTGTCTTTCTAAAATAATTGCTCCGTGGAGCATCCATTATACCTTCAGAAAAAATGTATTACTTGACTTCTACAAATTATAGACTAGCCTATAATGGGTATTTTTGACAGCTATTAGCTTTTTTAAAAAAAAGAAAAACCTGAAGAGTAAAATGAGTATTGATATCACTCTGCCGTGTCTTGCATGTTAATACCAACCTTTTCTGTGCTCCTTTTCTCAAGCATGATGTAATCATTAATTACAATAATATTGATGTAATTGCACTCATCCCAAGCTCCCTCCTGTAACAGCAATGTCTGATTTTTATGTGTTTTTTTTTTTTTTAACAGTACTACTCAACCCATATTTCCTGTTCTTGGAAAAAGAAAAAAAAAAAACCCCAAACACTTAAGCTGAAAATTCTGTGCTGTGTTTTGACATCATCACTGCTCAGGATGAAAATGTCTGGGAGCTGAGTGGAGAGCTGGACCTTTCCTGTGTGGAATTGTGCTGTGGGACACATCCTGGGGCTAATCTCACCTTCTAAAGTCATGCAAGAAGAGGCAGGATGAGATGTTCTGCTGTCTGAGCCTCCTTTTTTTGGATGTTCGGATACCTCCAACAAATATTTCTGCCTGCAGCAGCCACTGAGCTTGTGTATTTACCCCTTCAGGGTGGATTTGCAGTTTTGGACCCAGCTGTAGTGCTGTGTCAGTTTGTACTGTGTTGATGCTGGCAGTTCCCAAAATGTTAAAAGAGGAGTTCCTGGGGCAGGGGGAACAGAAAAACCCACTGAACCTACTCAATAATGTGAATTTTCTATGTTGAATATATATTTCTCATATTTTATCTTGTATCTAGGAAGTAGATAGTATAGTATAGTTTGTAGCCAAATTATAACAACACAATTGTATTAAAAAACAGATGAACAGACTGTCCTAATTACAGCTGAAGATATTAATTTACAGTGGTGTTCACCACAAAAACAAGGGTTCTCCAAGATTTCCCTCACTCTGGCCATTGCACATCAGTCCAGTGGGGTGGAAGAGCTGGACTGAGGCTGATCCAAATTTCAGATTTCTGGTTTTTGTGCGTTTGGTGCCTGAGTGAGAGAAGTGTGTGTCTGGGAGGCTGCAGCATCTGTTGGTGTGGGGGAGCAGGAGGGAGCAGAAGGCATGGCTGGAGGATTATTCCTGCCCCAGGACTACTCTGACAGAGGCTGGATGCTGCTACCAAGCGTTGCTCTGTGCTAAACCCTTTCCTGTGCTCCTGCAGAAGGCTTTGCTGGGTAAGAGAATCTTGGAGCAAAGGGTGAAATCAGATTAACTGAGGAGAAATTCACTATTGGGTTCAGTTTTTCCTACGTGCTGAGAACATTTGAAATTTAAAAATCCCAGTAATGAGATGCTGGTGAGCACATGTGACTAGTTCCAGTGATGCACAGGGACAGCAGATAAAGATATAAGGTAAACTTGTGTTTGGACCTGCGGGTCTGTGGGAAATAGATTTATAGAAAATTTTGAAAGTTTGATAGAAGGTTTATCTAGTGTGTATCTGTATGTAAACTTTGAGATAAATTGATTGTTGATTTAGAAATGTTATGGAATAGGGATAGGTATTGTTGAGAGAGAAATGGAATTAGAAATTAGTTTTAAAAGGTGGTTTTATAAATTATATTAGATATTTTGGAGAAATAGAACTACGAAAGATGTATTGTAGTAGGATTCACAAGGGATAATTTTAGATGATTGGTTTTAAGGCATTTGCAGCATGTTGTGGCTAAAGTTGACAGGCCAAGAAATGCTTATAGTGTATTTTAATTAAGAAATTAGCTAGCTTCTAATTGTAATAACATAAATTATAACATCCCTATTGTCTCACCCTTCACATGAAGCTAAAAATAGAATAAACTTTTTTAAAAACACCTCTCAGTTAACCCATCTCTAAATCAAAAAAACCCCTCAAACTGGTCCTTCCAATACCCTCTGGTTTCTGGTCACTATTTCAAATGTCCAAATCAGCTCGTGAAGAGCAGCAAGAGAAAAAGGCCCAGACTTCCTTGTCCGGGTCAATATTTCCCTTCTCCCCAAATCCTGGCCACTCCACATGCTTTGAAATAAAGTCATAATCAGGAATGTTCACAACTGTAAACGCTCTCAGCGTGGATGGAGCAAACCCCAGGAACTCCACTGGAATCTCACAGAATAGATGGGACGGGGCTGCAATCAGTATAGCACAAACCATGTTTAGAAGCACCAAATTATTACACAATGCATCATTCAGAGCCTCCAGAGATGGCTTTCCAGAGATTATGGGCTGCTTTGGAAAGCCATTAAGGACCTATTAGCTGCCCAACAGGTCCATCCATAACTTTCAGTAATGTCCTCTCTGGAGCATTATTTTCTGATCACATGATATCTGTAGTAAGGGAACTTAAGCTTTCAACTCAGGACTGTTGAAAGAAAAGGTAGCTTTGACATCTTGGTTATTTTATAATTAATATCTTTGTTATACTTTTGACCAGAGTTTTTGGTTATTTTATAATTAATATCTTTATTATACTTTTGACCTGAGTTTTACAATTATTGGAGGAATAAGTCAATATATCTGCTGAGATTTACGTATTTCCTTGTTTTGCTTGTTTTGCCCTCATTCTTCATTAGGCAATTTCTGAAGTAAAAACCATCATGTGTATTCCCATGTTAATGGAAATCTGCTGGGCTTAATATAAAATAGACAATGAGTTCAAAATTTGGCACAGGTTTGTAAACTGGAACAAAAGATTGGTGCAGAATCATAAAACCCCTGTGTTGGTGAGTTTTATTTCAGCAGGAATGGTTGAAAGGTTATCACCTCTTGAACACACGCTGCAGAAAACTTGATTACAAATTTGGAAAAAGCAATATTATTGTTTCTGAGCCAGTATCCTGTTACATGAGGGGCTGCAGAAGAACAGTTGAATAAATGGTGACTGCTGCAGCTTTTAAAACAAGCTGGATTTTTGAAATTTAAACTCATTAGCAATTATATAAAACTGACAGAATTTGCACCCATAAAGCAACATTCTTCATAGTTTTGGTGTGCGTGAGGAGCTTTTATGCAGCCTGATCTTTTGGTAGATCTGAAGCATTTTGATTCCCATTCCATTCTCTTTATCTGAGCACAAGAAATTTTGGAATCAGTTGTGAGAGTGCCTGAAGTGCTTCAGGTGACCTCTTAAATGCTGTGACATGGATCTGATTGCACTTGCAGTCATTCACCCAATATCTGATTCCATGTTGGATAAATATGTGGAGCAAATGTTGTTTCCCACTGCCTGTAAAGCAAATTTGTGTCCTGTGAAGAAATTCTTTTTACTGCAGAAAGAAAAAACCCATTCATCTAAAAAGTTGATAAGATAATTAAAATAAGAACTTGAAAAATGCATTCTTGGAATGGTTGTACTGTTGCTAATACCTATAGAAATTATGATATTACAATCTATATCATACTGGTCCACTGGATGCAGAATGTTGGCTCTGTACATGGTATTGAGGAATAACTGAGGATATAAGTGCATTCATAAGTAAGCTGTTTTACTTCTCAGGTTGCTGATATAAAATAATAGGCAATCATTAATGTTTTTATATATTTGAATATTGCATATAATTTTGCATCTACTTTACAAAGAATAAATGGCTGCATACAGTGAAAGTCAATGAAGATCCAGGACCATGAGCTTTTCAAAGTACAGAATAAAAATTTTAGGAGTATGGTATTAATACCATTAATGAGGAAAAGCGTATGGAATTTAAAATTTGCTTTATTTTTTACTGTAGGTGTAAAATCAGGGCTGTTCTAGACCAAGTGAGCTGTCAAATCCTTTAATCCTGGGATAGCAGAGTGTACTTTGTGTGTGAGGCTGAGATTTTCCCTGGCCTGCACAGCAGCTCCAAGTTAATGTGTGGGATGCAGCTTGTCACCCTTTTATTACCCAAAAATAATAATCAAGAAACGTCTGATTAAGTCAGAGAAAAGTTACTGCATTATTAAAGTGGCTGAATCATTTTTTTTTCCTTTCCTATGGTTTGTCAAATTTCTAAAATATTATATTTCTCTTCAACTCGAGTTGCATACTGTGTAGCTCAGAGATAATCCCTATGGTCTTGGCATATGTTACTTAATTGTCTCAGAAGGAAATACCATAAATACCATGCTGTCATCTCCCATGGGCATTTGCTCATCTGTCACAGTGGGAGCTCCAGACTGGGTGAGGTGCTCTAAGACATTTCTTAAACTATGTAAATCACAGCCATTTCTCCTTCCTACCTCCCAAATGGTCAATTATGTATAAACATGTGTTAATAAAAATTTGCTTCTTTTGCCTCCGAGGTACACACCCAGAAAGCTGAGGATGATAAACCATAAAATGCCATTATTATGTGATTCAACCTATGACATAAATTACTGCTTTAAAATGCCAGCATAGACGGGGAAGTCTGGACCCAAAGTAGGAGCGAAACAAAACTATCAATAAAAGTCGTTAAAGAAACAGGAGAAGGTTTCTCTCTCTCTTTTAAAGCGAGTGGTTTGTACCTACCTACAGAGAGAAAAGCAATTAGAAAATGATGCTGAAAGTGTGCTAAAGGCTATTTAACACATTTGCTGCTTAATGACCTCTGCACAGGTTCTGCTGCCATAAGAGAGGGAAAACAACCCAAGTCCGAGGGATGCAGGCAACTGCAGGGGAAATTGACAAAACCAGGTAAGAGAAAGACAGGTAAAAAGGTGCCCTGCGCATGGCTCTATCAGGGAACCCCAAGAGGTGGAAGGAAAACACCTTATGTTAAAATAATCCATGTTTTTGATACGGTTTTAGTCTTTACACCACCCCATGTCACGTATCTCTTATTTATCAGACCCTTCTCTCCCTCTCTGAATCGTTCCTGAGCTGTGCTTGCACGGGTCATAATGGGCATTTGGAAACAGAATCTCTGATTGGATTCTCTTCCACACTCTTCCATATTTAGTGTAGGGGGGAAATGATGCCTCAGGTTTTGGCTTTTGTATATTTCAGTTTCTACTCTGCTTTAGTGTGTGTCTGGGCTTCATATGAGGGAATGATGAGCTCTGTGCACAGAGCAGGGAGACAAAACAATTCCTGCTCCAGCTGGGCACCAAGGACAAATGAGCCAAATCTCAGCCCAAGAGCACAAACCCTGTGGGCTGGAGAGAGAAAAACAAGCAGGGTGGGACTGCAGGGGCTAAAGCTGGGATGGGACAATGAACTGCAAGATGCAAATGGAGCAGAACTGATCCCAGGGACAGAGCCCGGGAGCGCTCGTGCATTTTGGGACCATTTTGGTTCATCTTGGGTGCAGCCCTGGCTGGGCTCTGGTGCTGCCCAAGGTGCATCCATGGAGGGCCCTTGATAAATCCCTACTTTGTTCTTTAGCTCTGTCTAGTCTCTGTTCTAGGTCAGCCTTCCCAAGGCATCAATATGACCAGTCAATAAGGCAATAAAACTGGTACCATGGCATTGATTAATGTTCCTTAAATACCTTCATGGTGAAACATTTCTGATGGGCTGAGGAATTGGACTGGCCCCACGTGTTGCTGCTCTAGCCATGGGGAGTATGGGACGAGTGTTGGGTCAGTTTATGGACAATTTTATATTATTATTGTTTTTTCCTGAGGTAAATAACATTTGAGGAAGAGGTGTGCGTAAGCCAAATATCTTCAGAGCAGCTCACCAAGATACAATTTCAGAGGCAAAATAAGGAAGATATTGCATAGAAATGATGCAAAATCTTGGTCTGAAAGTAATTTAAAAGAGCTGAGATTGAGTCATTTCTAGGAAAAATGGGGCAGTGAAATTTCTCTGAGTGAGGGGAGACTTTCTATAGTTTTTGTTAAAAATAGAAGATTTGAGCTGTAAAATGCTGGTTTGAAAGTGGGGGACCAGAGCATCACACCAGGAAGAGGAGGAGTCAGGATGTCTCACTACCTTGGAACTGACTCCTCTTTCCAAACCTCCAGTGCAAATCTGACAGGCTGAACGTGTAGGAAATCCTCTTCATTCCCATTCCCAAACAACAGCAGCTCCACTGAATTCAGGCTTCTCTGCTGGGGGTTGCCCTCTCTTACCCAACCCCTTACAAAACTTTCACAATGCAAATGCGTTTTTTCACCAGAGTGCTTTCATTTGGAAGAGGAGGGGGGATTGGAAGTGGAGAAATTTAATTTTTTATTTCCCATTCATGTTTCATGGCTTAACAAGCATCAATGTGTTACTCTTTATTTTGTGGTAAGAGCTCTGTGAGATGAGATTAAGATTAAAAGGATAACTTGCTGGAATTCTTTTGTTTTTGTTCTGTTTTTTTTTTTAATGTTATAACTTTTTGGTCCTACAGGATCAAATAGTATGAATTATGATGAAATTTTAGGTTTCTCCTTTTAAAAAAAAAGCTCATTGTAATATGAGGCATTTGACTTTATTACCATTTATCAAAACTGGTTTTTGGCAGCGTTTTATCACCACCAAAGTCATTGGCATATAAAAATACCAATACATGGTATTGTTCTGTGAAGCAGGGAGGGAAATGTGAAGGGAAGATCTCTTACATCACTTGGGCAAGTGTTTTTTTTTATATTTTATTTTCCAACCAAATAAAATCGTAGCGGCGCCATTCAGGTTTCTGTAGCTAAAGGCCATCATAAACCCCTGTTTTCATGGGGTTGTAGATCCTTACTGAGCCATTAAAAACTAAACTACCTATAAAAGTGGTGTTTTGTGGAGGGCTCTACTTGGGAAGGGGAATGGGCTGGCGGATTTTTAAATTAGGAGAGATATTTGTCAGTTAAAAAGGTCAGGCAGCAAACATTTATTTACACTGCTCACTTTTAAGGCCATTGTACCTTAGTGTTCAAGCCTCTATACACAAGGAGTTTTTTAAAGTGTCCATTTGTCTTTTTTGTTCCCAAAATCTAGTTTTGTGGGAAGGCATTAACTTAATGGTAAGATTTATTACGTCCTGATTGCACACAGACATGAGGTTATGCACACTTTTATATACTTGGAATTTTACCAGGGATGGAGGGAGGCTCCATCCATCCCTGCTGTTGTGTGGGGCTGGAAAAGGAACATTTTTCTACCCAGAACCTTTTTGTACCCAGCACCTTTCACTCCATGTTGCACCATTAATATCTGCCATTGCAACTGCACTTTAATTATGGCAATAATGAATTGCCATAATTTTATTGCAAATCCATGGTTTGGTTTGTTCAAGTGTCTGCAGAGAGAAGATCCTCCTGTTTGTTAATGCTGTTTTCCAAACATCCCTCTAAATGTGGAACTTTTTTCTCCATCATTTTATAGGATCTCATAAAATCTTCTTTTCTTTTATATTATTTATAATTATGAGCCTCTCAAATGCAGTTGGTATTGCAGTACAAGCAATATCTTTTCTTGTGAAGTAGGTGAGGTGTTATATTTGCTGTGAGAGGAGCAGACATCTTCAGAATTTTATTGTGTCACAGTGATGTAAAATTATTAAACAGGATTGTCTGAACACAACATTTTCCATGCATGCTCCATGTAGAAAAGCCCATGTAATTCTAATTTTCCATTTCAGTCATCTTCTCTAACAAGGAACTTGTATTCTGCCTTTCAGAGGCATTATTCACAGAATTCCTTGCAAGTCACAGAATTAAATCACCTAAATAGTGACACATTAAAATGAATAAAAATAAGGGTGGTGCTATGAAGAAGGACCTCTGAACTGGGTGTATGATTATGGGAAATTCATTCCTTAACAGGGATGCAAATTGCATCAGCTGCTCTGTCACCTTCAAATCCTGATCATTCTCAGGTGATAATATGGACCTGAGTTTTAAAATGAAAGTATAAACTGTGATTGGAGAGGAGAAGTGTCAGTTCATCACTTATTTGCTAATTTGAGTCCAATTAAAATGCCTGATGAGCCATATAAACATGAACAATATGCTTTTTTTAATATACTGTGCTGCTGTATGAAAAATATGAGGAAAAAATGGAGAATAGGTGGTAAGAAAAAAGCAGGGGCTATTTAAAGTGAACAGCTGGTGCTGAGGTGAGACTGTCTGAGAAGGTGAGAGGGTGAAACAAGCAGGAGGAGATGGAAGGGTGTGCTGGAAGCTCAATCTTTCTTTTCCATAAACTTTGGGATAAATGCAGTTGTGTGTGAAGACCCCACAAAACTGCTGGACTTTTTTCTTGTGGGGCCCAAAAAGCACAAAGTGCTTTGCTTTTTTGAAGGTCCCTCCCTCCAAAACCTCCTTGGAAAACTTTCAAACTCCCTCGGCTTGGTGTAAATAAAGGGTAAAGCCCAGAAAGGGGACAATTTCAATTTTATGGCTGTAAATAAAGGGTAAAGCCCAGAAAGGGGCTGATTTCAATTTTTTGGGTGTAAATAAAGGGTAAAGCCCAGAAAGGGGATGATTTCAATTTTATGGCTGTAAATAAAGGGTAAAGCCCAGAAAGGGGACAATTTCAATTTTATGGCTGTAAATAAAGGGTAAAGCCCAGAAAGGGGACAATTTCAATTTTATGGCTGTAAATAAAGGGTAAAGCCCAGAAAGGGGCTGATTTCAATTTTTTGGGTGTAAATAAAGGGTAAAGCCCAGAAAGGGGATGATTTCAATTTTATGGCTGTAAATAAAGGGTAAAGCTCAGAAAGGGGATGATTTCAATTTTTTGGGTGTAAATAAAGGGTAAAGCCCAGAAAGGGGACGATTTCAATTTTTTGGGTGTAAATAAAGGGTAAAGCCCAGAAAGGGGACGATTTCAATTTTATGGATGTAAATAAAGGGTAAAGCCTAGAAAGGGAACGATTTCAATTTAATGCTTTTTAAGAGTGGGCCTCAGTGCTTATTTCCCATCCTGATTGCAGCAGTGCAGGTTTAGCAGAGCCTGGTTTGGGGTTTGCCATGGGGAGTTAATGCTGGCTCAGAGAGAGCAGCAGGGCTGGGCACTGGGGATGTGCATGGAGCCCAGTGCAGCACGCATGGAAGGAGCTGCAAAATGCACAAAAATCTCAATTTCTCCCCGTCCCTCCCCACATTCCTGCTGCTGAGGATGAATCTGCAGTTGTCATGCATAACTGGCAGGATAAGGCAGGATTGTGTTGGGTGTTAAAAGAAAAAATATTTATTTTCAAGTGCTTTTCTTTCACATTTCTTGCCTTACAGAGATCCTAGGTCTGTTTGCAGCTGTAAAAAGGCAGAATTTGGCACTCAGTGGTAGCTGCCAACATTAGCAAAGTGCTGGGAACGCTTGAGGAGCAGCGGAGGGATGAAATGCCCTTGGTGGAGCTCCACCTGACTTGTAAATATTGTTTATTGTGTGGCTTTGTCCAGCAGCTACTTACTTCTCCTAAATAACCTCACAACTGCACAATTTCATGAGAGAAATCAGCTTGCCTGGCTCAGAAAGTTGCACCTATATCTCATATATATATATATATATACACACCCATATATACATAGATATTTTAATTTTTTTTCCCCGCTAAAGCCCCTATAGAAGCACATTAGCACACTTGAAGAATGCTAAAAATGCACCACATTTTCAGATTCTCGTTATTCCAGGATGAGTTAGCCTATCCGAATTAGATATACATTAGCAAAGGGATTTGGGTAGACATGTCTGTATGGATTAAACAGAGCTGCACTTTGCTTTCCTTTCCTGAGGTTTTTATTTTTTTCCTTTTTTTTTTTTTTTCCTTCTCTCCTCTTCTCCCCTCCTCTCCTCAATCATAATGAGAGGTGATTGCATTTATTTGGGCAAAATCCAAGCTGAACCCAGCAGAGGATATTTTCAGAGTTATCCTTTTTAGATATTTGCCATATCAACCAAGATCTGTTTTTAGGCCCAGTTATTTAAGGCTGCCTTAAAGACTAATGAAATAGAGTGTGATGGATGTTACCCCATTTCAGGGACTTTAAAGTAAGTTACTTTCAGAAATAGAGGAAAAAAACCCCAACCCTATAATCTTCAAGCCCTGCTTTGGTCCTACTTTTCCAGATCATACATTTATTTTCAGTAGGAAGATGCTCTGTGTAATGTATATGTTAATCTTCCAAACAAAAAAAAAAGGAGATGGTTCTGAATTTTCCTAACTAAGAAGAGATTTATAATCAAAGAGGAAGACTGGAAAGGCGCTTTAAAAATGCTGCTTTTTTTTTTTTAGCCACTTGGAAAGGTAAGATTTTGCCAGTGCCCAAGTGAATTAGGAGCAGAAGTGGAGCAGTTTGTGCCTTTTGAGACGTGACAAACATTGTGTTATTCTCATTTTGTCACTGTCTTTTTTGCAAAGCCAGATATATTCAGGCTTTGAAACCTGGAATCCTGCTTGGTGTGCTATAATCTTTGCGAAGATTATAATTTTTCTTTAAATTATTATTA
Source organism: Molothrus aeneus (assembly GCF_037042795.1). Lineage (NCBI taxonomy): Eukaryota > Metazoa > Chordata > Aves > Passeriformes > Icteridae > Molothrus > Molothrus aeneus. The sequence continues at coordinate 36,128,351 of NC_089652.1, read as the reverse complement.
TTTTTACAACATGGTATACTTAAGAAAATAGCCTGAGATCAATTTTTCAATTTTTAGATCACTTTTGTGTTATAGCTTTAATATGACCCACTTATATTTGGGAGATTTTTTTATTGATAACACTGTGCAGTTTTCTTAGGAAAATCCCCTCAAAGTAATAAGTTATTAGAAGTGACATTACTTTAAAAAAAGGATTCTGTGACCTTAAATTTTTAAACTATGATATAAAATACTTTAAATTTTTTAGCTTATACACTTAGCTTATAATGACATACAAATCCAGCATTTCTTTGCAAGATTATTTGTTCTTTATTTAAGCTGTGCTTTAATTTTTATGTTTCTATTTCCTTATTATAGAAAAGCAGTTTTTATTTATTTTTTTAATTTAAAAATATGGCACATATTTGAAATTGAGTGAGTCCAGTGGTTTCAAAGATCTTTTTTAGTGTTCATTTGTATTTCAGTGGCTTGACAATTGCTCTGTCGCTTCTGTTCAAGTGCAAGCGTTCCCTATCAGGCAGAAACATCTTCATGTAATGCACCAAAAATAAAATGGAATGATTGCTAACTTTGCAGAGAACAAAGTAAATAAGGATGACACTTGAAAAGCCTAATTTACACCTGAAGAGGGCCTAAAAAATGAGGGAAAAAAAAAATTATGTCAATTCTGGGTGTTCAGTTCAACTGCATATTCATAAAGAGAAAACGCTGCTCAAATGAGGTTTAAGGATGTGACTTGAAAGGTCATGAAATTCAGATTTACATCTAAAATTCATCGTGTTGCTCCTCGCTGTAGCAGGGATCGTGTAACAAGGAGTGATGCTACTCACAGGGCTGTGCTCTGGAGGATGAACCCAAGTGGAATTCCTTTGGAGAACCATTTTATCAAACTCTTATAACTCCTCAGCCCACCACCAAATTCGGGCTGTGTTTACACGAGTTTCTGAGATGGCCATTTTTTATCAGCAATTTGTGCAATATAAATGTTGCTATTTTAGAACACCATTTCTATATTTTCCACCTCAGTTAAAAGACCTAAAATTAAATGGCGTTTCTTCCTCACAGCCCGAAAACTTCATGGAGGAATAAAATCATATTTTAATAAGAAAACTGAGGAGTGCATTAAAAATTGCTCTTTAGGATGAATTTGAGTTAAACTTTTTCAGTTTTTTCTGAGTGTCTTTTTACACTGCTTTCTCCACGTTCTCCATATGTCCGTCTGTGAGTTTGGTGAAAATTTGATTCTGAGTATGAAAACTTTCTGGGTTTATTCCTGTGTAAAGTTTTGATTTTGACGGTTTGGCATTTTCAGCCGTTTTGCTGGAAAAATCTTTATGCACTTAACGCAAAAAGAATGAAAACAGTGATGCAGAGACTGATTCATTTAATACCTTTTTTTTTCCCTCTTTTTTTCACATGCAAGGAGCCTTATTTGATGAAATTCAGCCCACAGTGTTCAAGAAACTGTCTGCATTTTTTAACTATTTTTGTCTGTCGCTGGAAGAGTCGTGGTGGGTGATGCAAGTGCAAAGTCAGTGCAGATTCTGACATGGAAAAGGAGAGAAAAGAGGGAGAAATATAAATAAAATCTCAATTGCAGAAATGAAATATTTAGTTGCAAAAGAGGAATTATCTATCTTGACAATGCTCTAGAAAAATTAACTACTTTTAGACTTCCTGTTTCTGTGATATCTGAACAATTCAGATTTATTTTCTTCTTCTGATTTTCTTTGCTCAGTCCTGAGCAAAAATTTCCATGAATTTAGGACAGAATCGTGGAATTGTGAAGTTTGGAAAAGATCCTATGTTGAGTCCAAGCATTAACCTAGAAACATGCATCTTTACTTTCAAACAAAAATCCTTTGATGGAGAAAGCAACTAAGCCCACTAATCAAATATTCAAAATCCAAATCATGATGTCAGTCCTCAGAGTTATAATTAACCTTTCCTCATTAACTGCTTTTATCAACAGTTCCTCAAGCAGCTCCGCATCCCCATGTGCAGACAAATACTTTTATGTCTACCTTAATGTCTTAAAAATTCTAAAAAAGAATTCAAATTAGGCATTTAGGAATAACTTGGGGACACTGCAAATGGGGGCATTGTCTTTGACATGTGATAACTTTTTTATTCTGAATTCCAACTCTTTCTCTTCTAAACACATTTACCTCTTGTCAGTCTAAACTAAATATTCCTTTAGCAGAGGCCTCACGAGGCATTTTTTTTTGTCCACAGTGCATTGATTTCAGCCTTCTGGCTGTAACCAATTTATTTCTGGTTGGATGTAATTCTTGCATTTAAATATTGGGTGTAGATTGCCTTAGTTAGCAGACTTTGTCAAGAAATAGTCCTGAAAATAATGTTAATCATTATTCTGCCTTCGTTTCCCCACATATTTAATTTACAATAGATTAGTGCAATGACTTCATTGCAGGTATTTAAAGTAGATTAGTAAATTCATTTGTGCTGATTGAGGCCACATTGATTTGTGATGATTGGTTCCATGGAATATACATCTGACCTGAAGAAGTACAACCATGCCAGGGCTGTCTTCCTGTTCTAATTGTATGGGCTTCTTCATTGGGTTATGTGGACATTATTGCAATTGAGCTAAAATAGGTCTGTTTTTCACTGTGCACAATTTAGTCATGCATCAATACATTTTTAATTAAAAGTGTATGACAGGTACAATAGTAGAGTACTCCACATAATTTTCTAAAGCAGGCCGTTCCCTCAAAGACAAGTAATCAGAATCTGTCTCACTTCTGCAGGGAATGTATGATTTTTTATTAAGATATATGATTAGGCATCTAAAAACTTTCTGCTAAACTGTCAGATTTGGGTTGTAAGCACCGTACTGTGAATATTTCAAGTTTATAATAGCAAAGTGAGGCATTCTTCTTAACAGGAGGAGAGGCAGAGCTCCATGGACAAGTGGATGAGCTCATTTTTGTAGAAATAGTCAACATTTGGGTCACCTGGCTGGAGCCACAGCAGAGGGAACCAGGAATGGCACTGGGAGATCTTCTCCCAAGGTCAGTGGGACAGCATGGGAAGGGGATTGTTATTTTTCCTCAATTTCCCTACCTAGCGCCATCTAAGGAGCTGAAGAAGAATATTTCACGTCAAAAAGAAGGGAAGAACGCTCCATATCACAACGAGAGGAATCAGGAGAAGTTGGCTTATGAGACCCACACAGGGTGTGGCTGCCCCTGGATCCCTGGAATGCCCAAGGCCAGGCTGGACAGGGCTTGGAGCAGCCTGGGACAGTGGAAGGTGTCCCTGGCATGGCAGGGGTGGCACTGGATGATATTGAAGGTCCCTTCCCACCCAAACCAGCCTGGGATTCTCTAACTCTTGTGGGGCAGGTCATGATCTACCTCAGGAGCGCAAACAGCTGTTGAAGGATTTTCCCCCCCAAAACGATTTCAAAATGTTTTTATGAGGACTTAAAAGAGTTAAGATGATAAAAAATCTTTGCCAGCCATTTTTCTTCTTCTGGCTTAAATACCAGACCTGGATACCTGCTGAGACTCTTGACATAACAGGAGGCTGATAAAAGCTGGATGAGGCTCCAGAGTGTCCTGAGCCATGGCTGTAACATAGGAATAGGTAAAGTTTGCTTTACCTAAAAGTGATTCCATGCCTGTGCACTCCCCTTATCTCTGGATTGACATCACAGTGGTGGCAGAAATCTGGTATAAAGCAAAATGAAAGGTGAAATATTGATTATGAAGGTAGAAGACATAAAGGAATATATATGTATGTCTGTATAAATGGAGAAATAATAAGATTTGGGCACTCAGAATGAAAAAGAAAGTTAATTAAAAATTAAATATTTTCCCTTAAAAATCATCAAAAGCTTTTTTTTTAAGGCAAACCCAAAACTCTCTGTTCAGATTCATTGCTCTGATATATGTGAAAAAAAAGGACAAAGCTGCCCATTTATCATTTCTCCAGTTAACTTTCTCTGCAGTTTCCTCTTACTATTTTGCCAGACAAAGGCAAAATGATGAGTGGTATTTCTGTGTCCTGATATTTGGGCAAATTATGAGTTTAGTAGTGTGAGGGGTGTAGAAAAGCCATAGATACTCTCCCTGCCCACACAATATTTCTCTAGGTCTGACTGTTTAATGAGAGCACCCTGGAGGAGTTTCCCTGATTCTGCTAGATTAAGTCATGTGTTTTATTTCTACATGATTTTTAGCATGGTATCTTTATTCAGAACTTCACAATTTTCCTTATTTCCTTTTTTCCCTACCAGAGGAAATTGAGTTTTCATCTGCTGTGTGAACAAAAAGAGATTTGGTCAGCAAAAGGTGATGAGATTTTCCTGTTGTTTACTATTTTTCTATCATGAAAATATCCAGGAATAAAGTAAATCACAGCTGCTGCTTGTTCATGTTCCAGGATGTCATGGTGGCATTTTTCAGCTAAAGAAGTTGGTGTAAATTCTGGAAGAGTTTGAGGTTGGATGAGAGTCTGAGCAACCTGGTCCAGTGGAAGATTCCCTGCCCATGGCAGGGGATTTTGAGGGAGATGAGCTATAAGGTCCCTTCAACCCAAATAATTACATGATTCTCTGATTGGACTGTGCTAATTATCTTTCCTGTAGGTGTTGTGGCCTGGAAGACCACAAGAAACACGACCAGCTGTGATCTGTAACTGCTTTAAAAAGCCTTCCCTGGCTGTAATTACACCATGGTGGCTGAGGGAAGCGAATACAATATCCTTAAAAAATCACTTTCCACTTAGCTAAGTGTATAAACTCTATCACTCATTAATAGTAAATTAGTGGATGATTTTTGCAGGAAGTCGTTTGAGTACACACTTGAGGTTTTGGGTGGCAGACATTGCCATGCATGTCTGGGTTGTTAAAAATTCTTTCATTCCCATAGCTCTCAAATCAGTGTCTCTCAAGTAGGTTCTTAAAAAGAAAAAAAAAAAACCAAATGAAACACTTTGAATTATGGCTTTTGAATTCTTGATATTTGTTTTCTCACAGAAATGGAAGGTGAAAAATTACTGTAAGGTTAAATGAAGTATTTGACTTTGTTTTCCTTCAGTTTCCTGTATTAAAAATATTTCACTTTGAAGCTATGTTTTTTATAAGGTATCAGCAATTATTTTATTGATTTGCTTTCTAAACTGTAGTTCCCTTTTAACATAATTTTGTTTGCTCCAGAATATGCACTCTAGTTCAGACACAGGAAGTGCAAAATTAGATTCCTTTCTACTCTTAGTTGTGCTGTTGTAGTTACACTTGAAATATTAAATATTTGGGTAGGATATCCTCCCTCTTTTCCCTTTTTTACATGTACATCACATTGGAGAAAATAGGGAAAACCTGGATTCAGTTTCACTCTGTGTGTGTCCACCTGTACCCGCCACCCAGAGAGCAAATAAACCCCCAAAACTCGGATCTGGATTTATCAGAGAATTCTCTCATCAGCCTGGAGAAATCATGTAAGCTCCCCACGTCTCTGGGAGATGAAGATAACACATTATTTCTCTCTCTTTTTCTTGGTTTGACTGAAAATTTCTCAAGGCGGAGCTGCCCTGGCTGTGTCTGTGCAGAGAACGTCTCACAATGAATTGGAAGTTCAGCTCTGGGCATATCAGCATTACTACAATGCAGATTAATATATTTTTTCTCCCCTCTTTCATTTCTTTAAAGAAGATACAATCTACCTCTGCTTGAGCTCTGCCTGAGGTATGAAATAAGTGTAAAAGTTCACGTTTTTAGCAGCAAGATGTTTCTTAATTAGAGCTCTTCTTATCAGTCAACTTCTTTTAACCATTTAGATTTAAATTTAGTCAGGGTCTCCCATCTGCCATATTCTTTTAATTCCCCCCCTAATTTTAATGTATTTAAATTATGTGCATTTCTTTGTGGGTTGCTGTGCAATAATTCTTCCTCCCAACTAATAATGGCAAAGGGAAGATGGAAAGGTACATTCTGCTCCTGATGTGATGAATATTAATTTGGTGCAGAGCAAACAAGATCTGCACTTGCAGGAGAACTTTGCCCATGACTTTCTGGAGTGGAGATAGATTTTCTACAGAAACCTCTAAACATGAAAGGACACCTCCCAGCCCCCCCAGAGATACAAGAAAACCTCTAATTAAATGAATTAGAATACAAGGGCTGTAAAATTATGTTTCTGCTATGCCACAGCAGAGTTCCCAACCCTGGGGACATTGTGGAGCCAGTGATCAGAAGTATAAATGAACTCTGACTCTGATAACTTCTAGCCCTAACAGAGAAAGAACAGTGGAAAGTTTGCCAGAGAGGCCCCAGAGATAACAGTCAGAATTATATAATGTGCATATATAGGACAAAAAAAAAAAAAATTGAGAGATTTTCTCCTTGGGGATGACAGGAATCAACTCAGAATGTGGCTTCAGTAAAATTTGTTGTGATTTGGAGACAAAAATAATGACTGCTGGCCAAATCTGGACCCTTGCATGGAGGCTGCCTGGCCGGGGATTTGCAGGGATGCTGTTTGCAGGAGGCAGAGGCACATCAGAGCTGCTTTGTAGATATTGCTAAGCCCCTTAGTTCTCTCCGAAAGAGGGGATTTGGAGGAGGGAATCCTTGGAATTGACACATTAATTTTCTCCTGTCCGTGCCCTGTGCTCAAACTTCTGCTTGGGGAACGTAGAGATCGCTGCCTTTCCTCCTCTTCGTGGGTCCAGGGTCTGACATTGAACAGGGTATTATCTTTGGAAAAATAAAAAAAAAATAGCCAAACCAGAACTGACTAATTCAAAAATTAAGTAATTTCTTTAAATTTTATTGAAGGATTTTTCTGTGACAGATTTAGGGGTTTTTCACAGATATTTAAATTATGTTAAAAACATAATGCATGTTAAAATATATCCCCAGATAAATACAGAATTGCCTATTCCTCAGAATCCCAGAAGTATTGAAAGGAAGGCAGTTCTTTTCTAACACTGAAAACTTTCTGGAGTCCATCTGGCAAGTTTAGGGGAAAATTTTATCTTTGGATAAACAACAACCCAGCATCCTGGGTTGTAGTCATGCTAACCTGGAGGGATACAGTATGCACTGAAATCCAGAAGGCTGTCTTTATTTTGAATGTTATTTACAAAGCCCATGAAAAAACTGACATTCATCAAAAGCTACGACTTGGCCATGCTGAACATTTGCTTTGTTGTAGGGGAGAGTGGTCACTAATCCTTGATTGTCTTCTGAATTATTTGAGGACTTAACTATAGTTAAAATGTGACCTGAAACCAATGCCTTTAAGGGAGATGAAATTGCTTGGCTGCCACAGAAATACCAGTACAAGTCAAGAAAATCAGTTGCTTTCTCTAATCTCCTTTCCTTTGGAAACTTTGCTAATGAGATCAATTCCAGAGACAGTTGCCTTGATCCACAATGGTAAAAGTCCTTCTGTTGGCAGCTAAATAAAGCAGGATAACCCAAAGCTATGTTAAAAACTGGGAGCATAATGTGAGGTGAACAGACAACCTGGCTTTGCTGAGGCAATAGGGAGCCCTGAGTGTGTCAGATTTGGTTTGACTGCTAGAAATGGCCCCTAACTGTGCTTTTACCACAGCATCCTCCCCTCCTGTCCTCTGCAAACCAGAAGCCTCAGCCTTCATCAACCTGACGTGCAGCTCAGATGGGGTCCCAGCTGGTTCTGTAACTCAGGGGGAGGTAGGAGGGAAGAGAGCACTGAGAAGTATTCCCTTTAGCTCAATCTTTAGGGGCTCAGCTGAAAAACCAGATCTTGGAGCATATTGGGGGATAATTGTCCACTCAGTACCTTTCTGGGAGCTGTACCATCAGCAAATGTTTGTTTCGAAAAACAGAAATAAAGACATTTTGTTCAAGGTGGGAAAAAAATCTAAAAAAAAAATCCCAGACAGATCCTTTGTTTTCCTTGGCTAAAACTTGGAGTGGGAATGTATTTTGGGGGTGGGAATTAGGTGACCTTTAAGGTGTCCTTTAACCCACACCATGGGATGATTCTATTAGTCATCAGAGGGATGTGGGTTCTGGATTTTGCCCCACACAAATCTTCCAGGATCTTGGCACGTGGTTGGAAGGAGCAAAAGGTGCGTGGAGGATAAACAGGAATTATGAGCCTGAGCAACTGTTTGAGTGGCCAGTGCTTTTGTGTCAGGTCTAGGGGATTCTGGAAATGGTGCCTCTGCAGAAAAGGGAAAAGCTGGGACATCTTTTCCTTAGGAATTTTGCAGTGCAGGGAAGAAGAATTAAGGATGTTGATTGTGGTTTTCTCTAATAGCAGCCCCTTTGTAACAATAAAGGTAACTCAGCACAGTTATATATATATGAAAACCATATAAACAGGTTTTCATATTGAGTAGGCAAAAGAATGCAAAGTCCTAATGGCCTCATTCTCACTCACTTCCATCATATAATTCTGTGAAAAATTTTGACATTTACTTACTCTGCATGTCTGCAATTCCAAGTGAAAAAAGGTTTTTTTTTTTCTTTTTGTATTTTTTTTCCCCTCTGCATCTTATTAATGAATTTTACCTCATTAGGAAATCCTTTAAAATGCTTGGATTGCTATCCTGGAGAATTAAGTCTTCCATTTATCGACAGGACATGTGCAGCTCTGGCACGAGGGGTGTAAATCCCCCGCTGGCTCCTGTCAATGCTCTCTGCCCTGCTGGGGAGAAGCACTTCTAGAGAGGATTGCTCAGACACCCCGATTCTGACCTGAGGAGAGTTAGCAAGAAGGGAGAAAGAGGTTTCATGATCCCAAGAAATATATTTTCTTTGTTTTAATGGACTAGGGTACATTCCATAACCTTTTTTTTTTTCCTTTATTGGATTTCTTTTTTTTTAAGTTCTGTTACATATTCTACAAACTGGTTGTGAGGTTACAGTGCCAACATTTTTGAAGTGTTCCTTGATGGTCAAGAGGATCAAAATTAGGAATAATTTATTCATTTTGGAGCTGGTCAGGCAGTAAAAGTAAAATAGTAGCAGCTTGTATCCTACCCTTTGCAAAAGGGAAATACACCTAAACCCAAATTTAATGCAAATAAAAGCTCATTCAGAATTTTGGGCCACATTCTCAGCCACAGGCCACTGTCAGAGGTAACTTCAAGCCTGTAACGTTCCAAGGATGTAAATCCACTGAACATCAGTTTAAAATTCCTCTGAGATCCCCATGGTTCATGGATGCTCATGTGCCTGGCTGAGAATGAGCCTGAACTGATTCCAGCAGTTCTGGGGAATTTCTGCACCCCAATAAATTAATCACCAGTGCATTAGCAGAGGAAAGGAGAGGGTTTCCCAAGAAAATTCCCAAGAAAATGCTTGGATGGCCTCTCTGCTCTTTCCCAATTTTTTGGTTTTGATTATTGAGTTTCTACTCTAAACACACCTCAGAGTTTTCCTCGTTTCCTTCAGTGGAAGCAGAGGCTGACACACAAAAATCCCCATGAATTCTGATGGATGTTTGATTGGTAAGGAATGCGGAAGATTTAGGGAGAATAAATTGCCTAATTAAGGCAAAAAAAGCTGAATTCAGTGGCAAAACTCATGTTTGTTGCACCAATCTCTAGGATTTGCTTTTAGCCACCCTTAAAATCAACATTTATTTCCACAGACCTTTGGGGACAAAGACTTCATTGGCCTGATTTGTACTAAAACTTGGGAAAGCAAGCAGAGATATTTGTGGAGAAAGGGCAGCAGCTGAGAACAGACTGAGACATTTTTTACCGTGGGGACTGAGATCCTGGGATGTAAACTTTGCTCTCACTGAATTAAACTGGAGCAACCTCAGGCTCATTTCTGTAACTCTGCACAAGGGTGCAAATGAGGTATTTGGTCACTGGGCCAAAGGAGAGTTATTTTGTGCTAATAAAACTTTATTATATTCATCTGCAGGAGACAGCATCGATCCCCAAATTGGCAGGTCTTGAATGTCCATATTTCTGAATTTAAAGATGGATCTTAGGAAAACACCCATAAGCAGAAGAGAGGATAATTGGCATCATATGAGTTAGTAAATTTGTAATTGGGAAGAGGTTTCTTATCAGTCCAGAGGTTCCATTTTGCTGTAAATTCAGGCCTATTTTGTTCCTGTCAGATACGAGCTCAAGTATTATTACATGACAGACCTTTGAGTAAAATGATACATTTTCCTCCAGATCAGGCTGTCTGGCCTCAGCAAGTTTATTCAGGCAGGGGAAATCCCTTATTAAATACATTTTTCAAAACTTCCTGCACTACTGTTTATTTATAGATTACAGGGGAGATAATCAGTGCTTTCCACTCATATTCGCTCAGTTCTTCCTAATGATACCTAGTCACACTCAGTCATGGTCATGCATACTCTGTTCCACTCACAGTAAATTCCATTCACAGTAAATTTGAATTCACACTTCATAGTCAATCATTTAACTCATTCACATCAGTCACACTGAATCAATACTCCCTCGCTCCCTTTTTTATTTTTTTTTTTATGCTCATTCCTTCCTTTCACATTTGCTCCTAAACATCTGCAATCATCCTCATTTGCTTGGTGTCTGTCCTTAGAGCAAGAACGTGGCTGTCATTAGTGGTAAACTCTCTGCAGCTCAGAAATTAAGAGGGTTTTTGCAGGGCCAGACAAGCTTTGGAGAATCACAGGTGCTGCTCAAATTTCCTGCTGAGGGCAACCAACCTGAGGTGATTCCTTATTTTTGAGAATCTCACACCACGTGTGTGTCACCTCATTCCACACAGCAACCCCATGTGTGAGGTGGATTTTTTTGTTTTGGTCACCCTGGGGATGCACAATTAAGTAGAGCTGATGCTGCCTTTATTTTTTTTTTTTTTAATCCAATTTAATTTGATTCTAAATAAAGGTGAAATACTGTGAAAGCAGGGCTGAGGAGGGAGACTGAGGATGTTGCCCTGGTCAGAAATCATGGAAATGGGTCGTGTGCTGAGTAGAACAGGGTTTATTTGATAAATATATAGAATAGAATTATTTATAGAATTTTTTAGTTGCCAACTCTTTTGCCTCCATGGTACATCTGAAACCTGGCAGAGGAGACAGCGACCCCACACCCTGATCAGACAGATTTGGTCCAGTGTCTCTGGTCTCAGGGAGCTGTCTGATGCAGGACCAAATGGGGGGCAAAAAGAATTGCAGATATGTTTGTGCCTTCTCATCCTTCCAGATGGCATCAGGCAACTCTTTTTCTGTGAAGACTTTGATGTCAAAATGCTAAAAACACCTTAAAGGTCTAAATTCCCCATGGAATATTACAGCACGGAAGTCACCAGGAAGACATCTGGGTTTTAAGGGCTAGGATGTGCAAGAATATTGATACAGATGTTTTAATCAAGTATTGTATTTACTGATGAGGAAGATATTAATTTTCTTTCTTTTTTTCTCCTTTATTTATGTCCATATCAATAATTGACAGCTGAAAAAAATAGAGGTTGTATTTAACCTAAGGACACCAGTACTGAAAGCTGGATGTTTTTTGAGTCTACAAAAACAGTGAGAAATGGGAGAAACAGGTTTAAAGGCTTTTGGGAAATTAAAGAAATACTAGGAGTACTGGTGGGCAAGTTCTTGGTGTGCAGAGCCTCTCATGGCACCCACGAGTGCTCCAAAAGGAGGAGAGACAAGCCAGCCTCACTCCCAGCATATTGTGACTTCCGGGGCAAGGAAAAAGAAACTATTGCATTAAATTAATAGCTTTGTGTTTGGGGACAAAAAAGACAAAAGTCTCATCCCATGAGACGCAAAGGGATCGTATCTATCATCTCGAGATTGGCCTAGGAGGAGAGAAAGTGCATTTGATAGACTATTATCCTAATTCCTGTCCTGAAAATCATGGGCTGTGGACAGTGGAGCATCAGCTGTTACCTCAGAGTCACAAACCTGAAGTAAAAGGCTGTAACTGGGTTCTTCTTTTATTTTATTTTTTTTTTCTTATTCTATTATTTCTCCTTAAGAAAGAAAGGAAACAAGACAATTGTGACTCTGAGGAGTCACAATGATCAACAGCAGGAGCCAGCAGGGAGATGGCTCTGGATAGCGGAGGCCTGAGGGGAAGGAACAAGATGCTCTCAGGATTTTGGGGATGAGCAGCAGAGCTGGGGAGCACCAGACCCCAACGTGGCACCAGGTACGGGGTCATGGCAGAAAGGTTCAGATGGCATTAAATTAACATTTTCAGGCAGGATATGACTATAAAGTTAACAGTGGAGGGTCAATTTGAGCTTCTTGGTCTCTAGGGCAGCACCAGGCAGATTTTATGTCTCTTTTTTTTTTTTGCTCTCTTGGTAAATTTGTACCCTAGAAATGATAACAAAATGAGAAAGGAAGAGCTGACCCATAGGCAAGAAGATGTGGACAACTTCCATAATGTCTGTATCCATAATTCCTTTCACCCCCACCAAATTATTCTTTTCACCCTCCAGTTGTTTTTTTTAAGGTTTGGGGATTTTTTTTTTAGCCACATAGTCCTTAAACAAAGATTTCTGTGTCAATTAGTGGGGTGCATTTGGACTTTGGTCCCTCAGCGTGTGCTTAGCAGATGTTCACAGAAAAGCAAAGTTTACCCAAACATTTCTGAGGCTGGAGTTTGTATATACAGCCTCTCTCTTTTCTTTCCAAAGGGTACCATATTAACAATTCTTTTCTCGCCAGTATAAATATTTTTCCTGCAATTAACTGCATAATGGTGCAACACAGATGCTTGAGGAGGGTGTACTTATCCTCTGCAATTTGAGTCATCCCTTTACAGTAGCAACCCACCCCTGATGTATTAGAAATCAACTCAATTTTTATTGAAAAAACATCTAAATATGGGAATAATCCCCTAACCTGTTTATTTTGAAAAGTGCTTTGCCTTCCAACAACACGGCCGTGGCGAACATCTATTAGCTTTGCTTTACTTTGTTTTCCCTCTTCTTTTTCTCTGAGTCACTCTTTGATTTTCAAAACATTTTGGTCATCCACAGACTCCAAGTCTCCTTGCAGGAGAAACACTGAAGAATCAAGTGCATCTCTCCTTGCCTTTTAAAATTACCCTTCAGGGCAGTGCACACACAGAGTGACCCTGGCTTTTGACAAACCTTTGCTGAACAAAACGTAACAAGCCCCTGTATATTTGGAGCAGCATTTTCTATTCTGACAGAGACAGCTCTGCAGCATTTGATGTCTGCTTGCTGGTCATAGATAATGGTGCATCCTGGGACCATTGTCATCCCTGTCAATAAGAAGGCCTGGGGGGACGTTCAACAAAGCTACCTTTTGATTCACCGTTTTCCCTTCCTTCCCAAGACATTTGTAAGCCCCTGGTCAGCCAGGTCACTTTTATTTCATCCTGATGTGCCTTGATAATAGCATCATGTCTGACAAAAAATTTTGACAGGCCGTCGATGTGTGTTTCTTTGGTTCCTGGGTTGTTTTCTATGCCTCCTCAATGTCAAACGAGCTTTGAAAGCCGCTGATTATGTTTGTTTGGACTGAATTTGACAAGATTCCTACTCTTTGAAGCAATTAAGCTCCTGAGGATGGATCTTGGGATTTGAGCTAATTTTTTTTAGCAGTGCAGGAAGCAACCAGAGCACATCCTATGCTCTGGCTTTTTTATTTTGTTGTTGTTGTTTCAAGGTTGTGCTTTCATTATACCTTTAGAAATACCCCAACCCAAAGGAAACTTTTAAGCTTTAGAAGAAAATCAAAAAGAAAAACATGCTGCTTGAAAGTAAAAGTTTTGCATGTGTACACTTTATCAGAAAATGGCCAGTTTGGCAAGGTGGTGAAATCTCTGCAGAATTTAACTCTCCTGGGGCCACACAGGCTGTCCACTTACAGAATAGGTTTTAGGAGCTAATCTATGCTTATGAAGAGATGGAAAATAAAGAATTTTGCTCAACTGGCCACAGATAACAGCTCACAGCCCTGGCTTGTTTATTGTTTAAATTAGTTGCAGGCAATTTAGCGTATTACAAATGGGAATTAGCAGCATTTTGAGTTTTATCAGTTAGCTAAATTGTTAAATGGTGTTGTTGGAGTTCAGCAAAGCATCTCCAGAGCTTCACAACCTTTTTTCCTTTTTTTTGGCAGTCACAGATGGAAGTTTGCATCCTGCCCCTGCAGCAGCACACACACTTTTAATTGGGTGAGGGCTTTTCTTTTTTTTCTGTGGCAAAAAACGATGGATTTATCACAGTTGATGTAATACTAAAAAAGGCAAATGGTAATTTCCCATTGCAGAAAAGAAAAAAAAAATCCCCCCAAAAACATTTCAGTTCTGTGTTTTAAGGTATTTTTGTTGCATTTGCATTTAAATATATTTAGCTTGAATTTATTATATTATATTGATATTAAATATATTATATTTAACTTTAAATATATTTAACTTTTATCACTGCACAGTGGAAAACACCTTCTGTTTTATAAATAACTAGGGAATAGTCACCTTTTTTCACATTGGAAGACATTTAAGGCCAGATCCCACCTTGTGAATGAAAATCTGGAGGTCCCTGGAAGTTTCTCAGAGTCTGACAGCAGCTGGGCAGGGATTTTTGTCTTTATGCTGCAGAGAAACTTCAGGAACATCATGATTGGTCCAAATCCACAGGGACAAGCAACCTTTGAAGCTCAGCTCTCCCTTTTTTTCCTTGGGAATCATCAATGGAAGGAAATAAATCTGAGCTTAAATCCTGAAGATGGAGTGAGCAGCTGACATTCAGGGTGTACCACAGGAACATTCCCGTGTCCCCTCCCGCAACCCCAATCCCAACATCCATCATCCTGGGCTCTCCTTCCAGCACAGTTCTGCCTCTGTGACCAGTGGAGGCAAAATTCCCTGCCTCAGTTTCCCTGGAGATGGGAGCAGGCTGGAAGTGTTAATCTCCTTTTCAGAGGGATTTGACATCTCTTGTTGTTAGAAGCAGAGCAGAGGGTAAATGTAAAGCAAAATGTAAATTCGCCAAGTGTAAACCAGACGATTTTCCTTTTTTATTAGAGTTTGTGTTTAGTTTTAATATTATGACTGGAGCGACAGCCTCTCATTTTCATACATTTCTGCTTTCATTCCCAGTTATTATTTAGGTTATATTACCTTCAAAACATGTTTTTATGAAGTTATAATGACTACAGATGAAAACGCAGCTAATAGTTACCTACTGCAAATTTATGCATTTTTCTTGCTCAGAACCTATCAAAATTGCAAATTTTCCCAAGAAATTAATCTCCTTTTGCATTTGGCCAGGATCTTCCTTTTCTCTCCTACATTCTGAGTCAGGATAACAATTTCTGTCCTCAAAATGCCCCCAGAGCTGTGTCTGAAGGCTTCCAAAAAAAGGAGCAGGACGTAGAGGAATGGGTTGGTTTTGTTTTCTTTTCACTGGTGTTTTTTTCAGGAATACAGTATTTCCTTGGAATTATTGCCAATGCTTTTCTGTCTTTCATATACAGAGCCTTTCTGTCAGGCTATCTATAGTTCTTCAGGGCAGTATTGTCTAGTTATTTTTTCATATTAAATGATTGGGTTATTACTTTTACGTCTTTAGAATATTTCATTTTGCTGATTTCTCCATATTAAAAAGATGATAAATTATAGCAGCTATTAAGGGCCCAATCCTGAATTCTTAATGTAGTCATTTCCATTAAAGTTCCCCCTGACGTAGATTTATATGGAATCTGATAAATTTCTGCTTGGCAAATTCCTGGAGAAACTACAGAAACCTGAATTAAATTAGCCTGTTAAAATAATCAACATGAGCCCAATCTTGTCAAGTGGGGGGGAGATGAGTTGTTCTGTTCATTGCAGGACAGGAGTTAATGACTAATTATTAAGCACCAAGATGGGAAAACTGCAGTGGGATTTCCAGGCCCATGAGGGATTTAGGACTGAACCCTATTTTTGCTTGAAGCTTTGCTTGTCCACAGGGTTTTCCCCCTGAGATTTCTAATCAATTTTCCTCTACTATGAGAAAAATGTAGAAAGATTAATTTCTCTGCTAATGACAATTCTGGAGCAGTGCAGGACACAGAATGGGCCCTCCTTGGATGGGGTTTGGGAATAGGATGTGTGCACCCCATGGTGACACTGACTCACTTTGGGTCCCTTGGGCTGGACCTGGAGATCACCAACACTAAAATGAGATTTTCCATGGCTGACAGAGGCTCTCACTTTGGCCTGCAAAGAATTCTTCTGGCAACATCTAAAACAATTATTGCTCTTTCCTTGTTTGGAGCAAACCTTCCCAAGCCAACAAATGGATGGACCTCCAGAATTTTTGTTTGAGAGAATTATGTTTTTCCATGCTATTAACAAATTGGCAGATTAATGAGTAAAACCCACACTGTCTTTTGTGAGATGCAACAATGGTGTGATGCCACTGAGGCAAAAAATGCCTAATTTTTCTTCTAGGTCATTTCTTATGACAGGATGAATAGTTTTTTTAGATGTAAAGATCAACCCAAAATGCAGTAAGTGCAATAATTTTTTTTCGGATATGTAATAATTCAAATGCAAAGCACAGGTGACAAATGCTGAAGTCTTTATTTGTGCCATAACCATACTGGAAAAAATGCATTTTATGAACCTTTTAAGGTTCTTTTAAATATATGTTGTCCTGCCATGTCTTGCTCTACATAAGTTTCTAAGTAGCAAAATGTTGTTTTCAAATTTCTTACAATTTTTTGATGACACAAAGGTTTTAGCTGTAATTTTATATTTTAAATTACACTTCAGTTAGTCTCCCTGAAAGATATATTAAGTAATGTGTTTAACGAAACAAAGCTTCTACCTGTATTTTACAGACTACTGTAATATTTTTTATTTTCAATACTGTATTTTTCTTAATTGGACTATCCAGTGTTTCAAGATTATGGTGATTTTCTGAAAACTTCCCAGCAAAGCAAATTCTGTGTCATTTGGGCCTAATTCTGAGCAATTTTGATCAGTTATGCTTTTTCAGCCATTTCATTTTATGTTTTTTAAATGATGAAATTTCTCATTCTGCCCTTTTTATTGTTGTTTATTTCACAGGAAATTTTCCGATTCTTCATAATAAATTGGCCACTTAAAACACATCAGGACAGAGCACAGGGGACAAACATGGGTGAATTCATTACTTTCATGGGTAACAGTGTGCTGTAATTAATATTAGAAAACAAACAGGAAGACAGGAGATATAATTGTGCTCGTTACATTTAAAAATGAATGCTTTAGTTTTAAATGTTTTAAGAAACTAATAAGAGCTTGTTTTGCCTAAATTGTATTTTTTCACCCTGTTTTGATACTGAATTGGAGAACAAACTCATTACCGATCTCTATTTATGAATGTTTCCTCCATTTAATGTTTAACTTTGCTTCAGAAGGAACAAAGCATGAAGGTAGACTTAGCAGTTTGTCAGTTTAATGAAGTACTTCATTGAACCTAGGTTTCTTAGAAAGAGCTAAATTTCAAGAAGAAAGAAAAAAGTCCCCTCCAGACTAATAATTGTCTGTGGCAGGAAAACCCTTGGCAATGGAAGTAGGGATTTGTCTTGAGTTGGAATGAATTTTCTTTCTCTGTCAATTGGCATCTGAAGGAAATTCGGCAGGGAGAGTTAGGTGACTAAATAGTTCTCCAATGACTGAAACAAATGGATACTTTAACAAAAATCTTTTGAGTGTCACTCAAAATTCAGTCCCTGGCATGGTGGCTCAGATTTTATAATATTGTACATATGTGGTTGCTGGGTTGTTGTTTTTTCCTTTCAATCTAAGCTGAATTTGAGGTTTTGTTTCATAAAACTATATCCCATATCTATTTAGCTTACTTTGATCAGTTCCAAATGTTGACCATATTTTTGGTGTGTTCAGGAGGAACTTCATCGACCATTAGGTCTAAACCAAGGGTGGCTTTTTAATTATAACTTTAATTAATTAACAGGGTCTCTGGGTTATGAAGTATCCTTGAGCCTCCATGCATGGTACAAGTCATCAGAATGAATTGGTTGCAATGTGGTTTTCCACCAGCCTGGGCTTTTATAGGGTATTAGTTTTGGAAAAAAATGTGTACTCTATAGTTTACTTTGGCCTGACAGTGTTTATCCTGTGTGTTTGTAGAAATAAACAGGAAAACCCTTAAACACTAACAATCCTATTTGATTCTTGATGCTTCTTGGCAACTAATCACAACAACTCCTTGGTGAGGTCCTGGGTATGACATGTAAATATTTGACAGAAAGGTAAAATATAGATATCTGAGCCCCTTATATATTTAATGATCCCAAACAATTTCTTGGACAATAGGCACATAGCAAAATGTCACTTGTTTGGAAGAGGAGAGGAAGAAAAGTCCGTGAACAAGCTGTTCCTTTCTTAATATTTGCAGTTATTTTTCTTGTAGTAGCTGTTACATGCTGTTAATTAATGTGAAAGCTAAACCCACTTCATATTAATGCTATGTTTGTACAGACGTTTGGCAAGGCCAGGTGTGCTTTTATTTCTGATTTCTTTTTCAGAGTGAAGGTTTCTCTGATAATTTCTGTGGTTTTTTTGCTATCTTTCTCATCAGAGGCTCTATCAGCAGCTCAGACCTTTCATTTCACCAACATCAATCCCACCTCTTGGTGTGATGTTGAGCAGTCCAGGTTCAAGCCCTCTCTCTGCTCTGTGAGAATGAGAATATTGCCTAAAACCAGTTCTGATCATAGCCTGCAGAAATTCCTAATATCCCTAATTATTTTGCTTTTATTTCAATAAATACATATTCCCTGTGCTCTCAGTAGTTTCATACACCCATTGCCACACGCTAAGTCTGTCTTCTCAAGAAAACTTGATAACCTTATGTGTTTGCACTTTGAACATATTTAGAGATTGAAAAATTGCGAGATATTTCATCTTTTACCTGCTGGTAGAGTAAAATTTCTTGTATTTCATCTTCCTTAATTTTCTATACCTCATCTATTGCTCTCTCACTTTCCCCTTTTGCCTGACCTCAGTCTTTGCAAAATCGCTTGGTTTGGAAAGACCTCTGAGATCAAGTCCAACCTTTGAGTGATCACACCCTATCAACTAGATCATGATTTCCCCCCTTAGAAAATGTCTATTATTGATTGACTTGGAATGGGAAAGCTGTAACAGGTTTGTGGGCTGAATTATCCTCAGATCCATGGGATATTTTCACCCAAATCCATGGGTTATTTTCTGCCCCTGTGGAAGTGCCTCACAATCTCCTGCTCACCCAGTGACTTCAAGCAGCAAATCCTCTCCTTGGTACCAGAATTCATAAGGATTCGCTTGTGCTTCAAAAAAATGTGTGGTTGTCCATGAAGAATTTGTTGGAAACTGTTCCTCAGATACTTTGTGGGAATTATAAAAATGAGTGATAATGTGAGATCAAAACGAAACTTTCAACAGAGTGGAGTTTCTTAAGAGGAAACAAAGCAGTTGGAAGGAAAAGACTGATGTGTTTGAAGCAATAAGAAAAAAAAAATTAAAAAATGTCTTTGAAAGCGTTGGTTTAGAACTGCATGAAGCTCAACAAAGAATTGCCAATATGGAGAGCAGGAATTGTTGGATAATTATATTGATGCTCCAGAAAACAAGCTTAGAAAAGGAGGTTTGTGCATTCTTGAGGAGTGCTGAGGGATGGGAGATTGGGAACCATGGATTTTCCCCACCCCTGTTTTGTCTCTGGTTTTTATGCTTCATTTTGAGGATGTATGGAACACGTAAATCAGCTGTGACTGTCATCTGCTTTGAAATGCTGCACATTTATTTCATTAAGGCTTTCAGAGAAGCCTCAGCCAGCAAAGTCTTCGCAACAGAAACTTTGATTTGTATTATTTTTGGTGGCTTTATTTTTCCTTCCTAAAGGTTACTGCCACTGTTGGTTTAACGGTGTTTATGTGATCTTATAATAAGTGTTATCACTTTGTATAATTATTATGTGTGATTAATCCAGTTCACACTTGAAAGCTGTGGGGTTTTTTTTTATTTTTTTTCATTTTTTACCAGAGGGTATGTCTTTAAGCCTTTGTGTTGTTCACTTATAATGATAGCTGACAAGAGTTATCATAAAGAGGGAGGAGGAAGGAAACTGGAATAAATTGTTGAGTGAAGAAAAATTTCTGGGAATTTTTGTTTGGATTAGCATCTTCTATACTAATTCTTGTGAAAAATGTTGGATGCAATGTATAGACCCCTGATAATTTGATATTTGCAGGGATTTCTGTAGCAATCATGTTATGCAAGACTATGGAAGAAAATACATTGTTCAAATTTTTTAGTGTCCTTTTGCAGAAATTCAACCTGTTTTAAAAAGGACTCTTAAATTTTGTTTGTTTTTTTTTTTCTTTTTAATAAGTGTGCATTGCTTCCAGCATGAGAGACTGGGGGTTTCTGATTAAATGGGATTTAGGACCTAAGGTGGCAGGGGTTGGAAAGCAGAACCGTTTATTTTTTAGGCTGAATGGAGTCACATGGGTCTGCTCTCCATGGAGAACATTAACCATATCGTGATGTTTTCCTTTAAAAATCATGATTATAGTACATTGTCTTTGCAAATTTTGTGAATCTCTGTTACTGGGGGTGGAATTTGAGTGCTTAAACTGGCTACAAATAATGCACTTTATAACAAATCTTCTCTTGCTTTCTGAAAGCTAAAATCCACCTGGTTTGCAATTCTGTGCTTTAATATTAAGTCCTTGGACTGAATTAATTTGGGAGTTGAGAATTTTTTTGATTTCTGAAGCTGTGATTGTAGCAAATCTTAAATCTGGTATTTGTATTACTTGATATCATTGTAGAAAATTGTTTTTATTGTTATTTGAACTTGTACCACAAATTATTGACTCTTTCATTTAAAATGAAGAACAAGCACAAGCACCATAAATACAGCCCAGCTTCCAGACAAGCCAGTTGTGAGAATGCCTTTGTAAACACTGAAATACTCATTTTAACTGACTAGAAATTGAAAGGAATATCTGCAAGAATTTTAACATATATTTATGAGTGCAGTGACACTGCTGTTTTATTTAAATGCATTTTTATGCCTTTTTAATATATATAACACCTTCATATTGACTTCAGATGTCGAGCAATTCAAAATAACATTTACAACTTTAAAAGCTAGTTAAAATTCCCTAGACCTTTCCAGAGTTTCCACATTCGAGGAGCCTGAACTCTTACAAAATACATTAAGAGAGATATCCCCCACGTTAATGAACAATCAATATTTCATATATAATTGTTTCCTATGTAACTGTAGGTAAAAATAGCTAATCCCCACAACCAGATTAAACCAATTAACTTGGAGTGTATGGTTTGCAAAAGGGCTCTGGAAATTGAAAATGGGGCCAATGATGTGATGAAGTGAGAGAGAAATGTATCGGTATTTCCTTGAAGAAACATTTATTTCAAAGATGGTTATAATATTAAATATTACTTAAAGTGGAAAAAAAATAAGCAGATTTAACCAAAGTGTGTGAAAAGTTTGGAGAAAATTTTTATGGCACTTTTTAATGCCTTTTTTAAATATACATCAGTCCCATCATTGTCTGGCATTGATTTTATGAGTCCATTTGTTGCTGTGCATTGTTCACTGTACTTTCAGACCAAATTCTGTCCTCTTTGACTCAGCTTGGGAAGTGTGATTTGTGCAGAAAAGGTGTTGAGTCCCTAACATCTATAACATTTATGGTATTATCAAACTTAAATTATAAAATTGTTTTAACTCAGATTAAACATTGATTTATCCAGTTTAGCAACCTGAGCAGCTCCTTAGGCATAATGTAAAGAAATGGAAGAAGATGGGGGAATACTAGGAATCAACTTAATTCTATTTCAAGAAATTATTGCCTTCAATTATTGTGGTCTATTAAATATGAAGAATTTCCCCCTTTTTTACACAGACTCAAGTTTGTTATTCTCACAGGACAACAAATAGATTAGCTAAAATGTGAAAAGAAATGTCACAGTTTCGAACTGGAGTGTGTAACAGTCACAGCCCTTCAATCTAATTACAGCAAAGTTTAGTCCATAACAGGGAGGTTGTTAAATGAACATTTGCAACGTTTGCTGTAAGTGAGGGCTGACCCTCCAAAAGGTAAGGAATGAGAATCCATAGAATCCCAGACTGGTTTGGGATGGAAAGAACCTTAAAGCTCACCCAGTCCTGCCCCCTGCCATGGGCAGGGGCATCTTCCATTATCCCAGGCTGCTCCAAGCCCCAGTGTCCAACCTGGCCTTGGGCACTGCCAGGGATCCAGGGGCAGCCACAGCTGTCCTGGGAATCCCAGCCCAGCCAGGAATTCCCAATGTCCCACCCATCCATCCCTCTGGCACTGGGAGCCATTCCCTGGCTCCTGTCCCTCCATCCCTTGTCCCCAGTCCCTCTCCAGCTCTCCTGGAGCCCCTTCAGGCCCTGCCAGGGGCTCTGAGCTCTCCCCAGAACCTTTCCCTACTCCAGGTGAGCACCCCCAGCTCCCCCAGCCTGGCTCCAGTGGAGCTCCAGCCCTCAGAGCTTCTCCATGGCCTCCTTGGGTCTTGGTCCAACAGGTCAACACCCTTCTTGTGTTGGGAAATGTTCAGTTTAATCTCCCCTGACCTCACAGAGCTGCTGGAGAGCTCTTCTGATCAGACATGTGTGATCCATTTCCAGGCTTTAACTGCAACAATGCTGAGACTGAACCGTTTTCTGACCTGTGTGCCTGAGGAGTTGGTAAATCTACAGTTCCTTGCTGTAAGTTGTCAAATCCTATCTCATTTAGTTCTCATGCTGGACAGAGGATATAAGTTTTAAATCACAACCTGTCTTATTAGTGGTTGAGGGAAAAAACAAACTCTTCATAAGCTCTAACTCTTGTTATGCCAAGATCAAAACCACAAACATAGGTTGGGGTGATTTGAGTGTTGCTTCTCCCCTTGCCCATCAAGCAGAAACTTAATCCAGCAAAAACATTTCATGTGCTCCACAAGCAACTCGCTAATTCCAAATGATGCATCAATAACACAACTATGGCTGCCTTTCCTTAGAGTTATGGTTATCTGCTTTGTACTCAAAATATGCACATGGAGCAATTTCATCTGTGAGAACTTGGGAAAATTATATTAATCATCATAACTGAGTACAGCTTCTTTCTCAGCGTGAGTCATAAATATCTTTGAGCATTAAACCTCTTTACAATAACATTAATTTAATCTATAAGAGGACACTGCGTGCAATAAATTCCATTTACAAATCTGAGTGGGCAAGAGAGAGAAAGCTGCAGCTTACTTTTTTATTTATTTATTTTTTTAATATTGGAGATTGGGAAACAATGCACCAAAAGAAGTTTCCCTCATCCTGAAATGCAGAGGACTAGGAAGGAAAACAGAGCTTCCTGATTGATTTGCCTCTGTGCTGTTGCTTAGTTTGCTGCCAGTCAGAAGCTTATATAGCTTAAAAGATTGTTATTGATTGTTCAATTTGGTGTTCATATATTTAAATTTTATTTAGGTTAGAGTGATGTTGAAAATTGGGGTCCACATGCTAGATTGCCAGCACAGTGGTTGACAACACAAACGTTAAAATACAATAATCCTTGTAGTATAAAATGGCCATTGACAGTCTAATTTCCATTTTGTGGTTTATGGCCTCTACTGAATATCTGATAATGTAATTATGCTTCAGTAAAGAATGAATCCTCTCTGGTAAACTGAGCTGTGTATGCAATGCCAATGTGAATTAAATAAAGTGACATCAAAGCTCAGTCAGGGCTTATTTTAGGAGCACATTTTTAAACATTTACTATGGTTTGTTCTACAGTAATGCTAGGGAGCAGATTTATGGCTGTTAGCATATTCATGTTGAAGAAATGTGTTACTTCATTCTTTATTTTAGCCCAGGAGAGCAAACAAAACAGCCTCAGTCAAAGTGGATGCTGCTCTGTGGCTTAGGTATGAAAGTTTTCAGATGATGCCACCACCAGCCTCCCTAAGCAGCACGCAAAGGGAGGTGGCAGCTGTGCAGTCGGGAAATTAAAATGTTAAGAAAGCTCCCCCAAATTATTTACGTGCCCCACAAATGAGACAACATTTGTTTCTTGGCAATAGGTACATGCTCAGCTTTTCTGCTTTGGCTCTTTTGCTGCTGGGTTTATAAATGTATAGGAATATACAATATGATCCTACGGTTAAAGAATTTCCTCCTTTTAAATTCCAGTTGTCAAGTTATGTTATGCTGTTTATAATGCAGTGAATTATGTTCTGTCCTATCCCATTCACTGCTAGCATAATGCAACTTAACATCAGGCCACATAACAGAATATGACAGTTAAAATTTAAAAGTACCCTCATTGTATTTGTGAATTGAATACTCAACTGCGTGATTTAAAGATGGACTGGCATCTTGACTCCAGAAACAAGTAATGTTACTTGAATGCATTTTTTCCCCCCTAATATATTTGCATTGCTGTTTTGACCTTCTTTCCAAGAGGAAAAAAAATAACCCTAAGCAACTGGCATGTATTGACACGGAGGTATTGAAAAGTTAGCGTGATGGTGCAGACATGTTTAGAGGAACTTCTGAAACCATGAATTTGATGAGATAGACTGAATCGGAGTGTCACTTCATCATTGTAAACAGCAGGGAGAGAGCCAAGCCTCACATGTGGATTTTAAATGTCCCAAAGCATTAGGACTGAGGATCGGGGGCCTGGTTCCACCCGCGACAAAGAGAGGTGTCAGATCTCATCACGGCTTGTCCTTCCCGCCTCGCGAACATCAGTGCTGTGCTACGCGGATTCAGAGCTGCTTGACAGATCCTTCAGGACCTGTCCATGGCTCAGGAGTCAAAGGTGAGTCCCTCCATCCCACCTGCTCTTTCCTGATTGCCAGAGCTGTTGGCCAATGAGGACTTTTCCTCATACTTGTGCTGATAAAAATGATTCGCTGTCATGCCTCCAACTCCCTTTGCTTTTGGTGCTCTCAGATGCTGGAATCCAGGACATCCCTCTGACTGCCCTGGATGGCTTGAGACCCTGGCAAGGGGCTCAGAGACCTTGGCATGGAGTCAAAGACACCTGTGCCTTCCATTTTAACCCATGGAAACAGTTACCAACTTTGTGTGAAGATTTAAAAGCCACAAGAGTTTGAGTAGAATGATAGCGAATTTGTCACAGGATGAAAAAGTAGAATTTTGGGGTTTTAGAATGGGGGTTCAAGAAGAAAGATGGAGGAATTTGGCCGTGTCCTGTCCTTCTTCTCCTTCTTGTCCTCCATGTTCTGCTGTGATGGTGGCATTTTTGGATTGGTTTAGAGTAGAGACAGACTGTCTAACATAGGTGATAGGTATTGGAAAATTATTGTAAATAAAGTACAGGTAGTTCTTAGTATAAAAAGCCAACACCACCCCAAGGGCAGGGACTGTGCCACAACCCAACCTGCCTGACAGACCTCAGCAGGTCAGAGAAAGAATGGAATAGATACGAGAAAATAAACAACCTTAAGAACCAGAACTGAGGAATCTCGACTACTTTGGTTGCAGGGCTGGGAAAAAGACTCTTTAACACCTTGGGAGCCATTTCAGCAACACAAAACCTGAGACTCTGAGTCCATATCCAGAACCCCGTCAGCTTCACCCTCCAGCCAGGGCAGCCCCAGAAGGCACAATAAGGGAGGAGCAGCTCCCTCAGCTACTTGAGAAATAGTAGGTGCATGAAATAGGGTTGGATAAAAGCACAAGCACATTAAATGCAAGCATCACCCTATGTGTCCATTCCTGCTCTTCCCTTTCTAAGGTGAAACATGCATTTGATTCCTTGGGTGAACAAAACAACTTTGGAATGAGAAGATGGAGGTAGCACATGTGCAAAGGCTTGGCTGGTTGGGAAACAATGTTCTGCACATCCATAAGAAGATGTTATTAATATAATATTTCCTTTATAATTATAATATTAGAATATAATATTTCCTTTACATTCACTGTAGGAGTGTCTCTCCTGTGTTACACTTGGGTTGGTAACTTTTCCTGTAAGGATCATCATCATAAAATTCCAGAACTATTTGATTTGGAAGGGAACTTAAAGGTGACCCAGTCCCACCCTCTGCCAATGGGCAGGGACACCTTCCACTAGACCAGGCTGCTCCAAGCCCCAGTCGGGCTTTGGACATTTCCAGGGATCCAGGGACAGCCACAGCTTCTGTAGACAACTTTGTCAGGGCCTCAGCACCCTTACAGGGAAGAATTTTTCCTCATATCTAATTTGGCCCTGCTTCCTTTCACACAAGAAAGAACAGGTTCAAAAAGAGCCAAGATGAATGCATTTAGATTGCAGACAGTGGAGATAGCCAGTGAGACAGTATTAGTCAGCATGTTCGTGGTTTGGTCGCCGTTATAAGCATTTAAAATATTAGTTATTATTATTTATTACTTATGCAACAGCCACACACTGTGCAAGACATTTAACAAACCACATAAAAGGCAGGGCTGCACCACAGAGCGATGGCTGGATGGATTTTAGGTGTGACAGATTGCTATTAGCTACTCGTTTGTGTTTCTTTGTGCTGCAAAAATTCCTAAAGGTCCCAACCCAGGAGAACTCAGCTGTGCTTGGCACTGTTCAAACAAACCATTAAAGAAAATGGGCTCAACATAGAGAAAAATCAAGGATTTACACGGTGATGTCAGGATCTGCTCACAGAGCACCTTGCATGAGCTCCTGTCACAGTGAAAGCATCAGAAGAGATGAAATTGCATCAAGGTAAAGGTGTTTGTGGAGCTGCTGGATGTTCTCACCAGGTGCTGGTGTTTTGACCCCACAAATGTGCTTTCTGCTCTAAGCTCTGGCTCTGTGTACAAGGAGTTTGTACACTCTGCACGGCATGCATGCGCCATCAGCAGCTTCTAAAATCCCAGTTTAAGATATAAACCTGGGGTAAAGCTGGGGTACAACATACATGAGGCTGGATACTCACCTAAGTTGTAGCTGAAGGTCGCAAGGTTTTAACACTGGCTCTGCCTAAGCCTTTCTTTGTGCAATCCTAAGCACATAAGAAGTGCTGGCAACTTTTGGCAGCCCAGACTCTCTGGTTTGGTCCTCTCTATGCCCAGCACCTTATGGATGTAGGTCCTTGGCACAGAGTTAAAAAATGTCACACATCAGTGTTATGTTTCTTTGCTCTTGAACTGTCTCTTTTAAATAATTTCTTGAAGGTATTGCGGCTGCTTGTTCTGTTTCTTTGCACTGAGAGCTCTTCATGACTGGTTAAAATCTCTTGTTAAAATCTCTTAAAAGCTTGTACCTCCTTTTGGATGTTGGTGTTTTCCTTTACATGAGTTGTTTTTATCACAGCAGACAGGTTCCCGTTTTTTCTAGGTCTTGCCCTTTTTGTAATGCAGCATTTTCACCTCAGACCTTTCTTTTTGTACCTAATGTTCCCCAAAATCTTGACAACCCCGTAGGTTTATTCACCCTCCACATTTCATACATTTCACCCTGTCCTTGGTGCTTCCTTTGGAAAATTTCACCCCTTTGCAGGGATTAGTTAGGAATGTTTGTCTCGAGACACAATCATAATTTCATCAACATCCAAGATTTAGTGGGAACCTCAGGATTGGGAAGGGGGCTGGCTCTTAGTCTTGGGTCAGTCCCACTCCTTTGTGATTTCACTTTGTCCCTTCTGTTTTTTGAGGTATCAATCTTCCTTTTTCATAACACTTCTTGAACATCCTTTCAGAGTTTGGTTTTTCTGTCTAAATATTAAATACATCCACGAGTTGAGAATCAGCTTTTGTCACGAAAAACATATAGAGAGAAAGGGTTACGTTTGTTTTCTGCTGGCACCCCTTGCTTGGAGAGAGAGTGAAACACTCCTTAAATCTTTTCCAGATGTCCTCCAGATATTCAGTGTCTAGGCCTGAATTTAGGGCTTTTAGCTGCTCTGCTCTCCTTTCCTCAGCATTTTTGTGCCCTTTGAGGGTGAGTGATCACCTAGACTTGCATCCCTGAGCTTGCCTGTTCTTAGGAGGCTCTGGCCATCAACCTTGGCACGATGAGCTGATAAAATCCAGGCTCGTTGAGAGCTGCAGTTTCTCAAACACCACTTGGTCTCTTTTTAAGAAAATTTGTGCAGCAAAAGTGTTCAGTGGCAAGGGAAGGGGCAGTGGGAACCAGAGGAATATGTGGTTAAAAGGACAGGATATGCAGAATATACAGGTTTGATTTTTGTTCTAAATGTCTCGTAAGACACGCTCCAGCTTTGTGTTTGCTTTTTAAAACTTTTTATTTATTTCTTTATAATTTGAAACTCTACTGGACCGGGATATCCAATACCTTAACATTTAAAGAATGAATGAGTTTGAGAAAGTCTATGCTACAGGCTCCCCAGAGAAGTGGTGGAGTCACCACCCCTAGAAGTGTTCAAAAAACCCAAGCAGACATGGCACTTTGTGGCACAGTTCAGTGGGTGTGGAATTATCTGGTCAAAACTTGGACTGGATGATTTTGGAGGTCTTCTCCAACCTCAATAATTCTACAAGAATTAGAAGGATTTAACATTAGCTTCTACAAGAAACTAAATGTGTTCCCTAGTAATTTTTGCTTTTCCTTTCTTTTCCTCTCTGTCAGAGGTGTTGTTTCCTTTACTGACACTGCAAAAGGGTTTATGAACTTTACGGGTGAGACTCCTCATGCTGTTGTCCTAAAATATGAGAAAAATATTTTTTACATTGTACTTTATTTGCATTTAATAATTTAATCAAAGTTCTATTGTTGGAAGATGAGTACCACTAGATTTGGGCTTTTCAGCAGGTGTAACCTGAGCCAGGTTTGTCAGCACAGGTAACTTGTACTCCATCTGCTCCCAAATATTAGTAACCAAAAAGGCTCTTAGAGAGAGGGAAGCATCAATTTAAATTCCTTTTTTTTTACTGTTTGTCATATAAATTCAGTTTTCAGATAATCAGTGCAATAATTCCTTATTATGCATATGGAAAAGCATCTATTAAAGGCATTTTTAACTTTGTGGGTAGAGTTTCTTTATCTGTATTTTACAGTACAGTGAAAAATAATTAATTCATTCCTAGATATATAACATATGGATAATTTTTATGGATTTATGGCACATTTTAGGGGATGTGAAAATGCTGCAATTATTTTAAAAGTAATGCAATAGAAATTCAGGGCTGGTTCATAGATTTATGACTGGATTATTTTTTCCACAGCCAACTGCCAAACACGGAGTAGATAAAATCTATGTTTCTTTTTGTCCACTTTACCTCTTTTATCCCATCTCTGGTTTACATTGCCACGGAACTACAAATAAATATCCTGAATTTGACTTATTTATAAATTGGAAATTTTGTGAAATATATTAACCTTCAGAAAACAGTTCACGGTATTTAATTAGTAAAGAAAAACATACTGCACATAAAATGTCAGCAGAAATTACAGTAATAATCTGTCTTTCAAAACACTATTAATTGCACTTGATATTTAACCATACATTTCTCAAAAATAAAAGAAAGCTCAATTATTGGCTTTGAAAATTCAGATCTGAATAGAGGCACCAGTTTGTGGAAGTAGAGGGTATTTATTCCATGGGTAATATTCAGTCTGTGGTTTAATTTTACTTTTTAGGGCTAACTCTGACACAAGGCTTTTCTAGTCATCACACATTTGTAAGTCTTTCTTGAGTAGCAGGGTGTATTTTGACACACAGAAAGTTATTTTTTAATCACAATCTTATAGAATCAGAAATGTTTTGGGTTGGAATGAGATGAAAGCTCATCTCATTCCACCCCTGCCATGGGCAGGGACACCTTCCACTAGACCAGGTTGCTCCAAGCCTTGAACACTTCCAGGGAGGAGGCACCAACAACTTCCCTGGGCAGCATATGGTGTTTCTGCTGAAATTACTAAAATATGGACTGCAACTCTTGTCTAAATTTAAGGGATTGACTTGATCACGTAATCCTTGAAAAATCACACCATCATCGCTCATTAACAGCCCTGTACGAATCCAAGCCTTCGAGATTTATTTTCTCCCACTTTGAAGGCAAGTAACTTTACTGACATATTAACGTTCTAGCTGTGAATAGAATATCTCATTCTGTTTGAAGGATAGTTCCCTCGATCCATTAAATAAATACTGCATTCAGGGGGGAAAAGGGTGTTAGGCTGATCTGCAAGAGCCGCCATCACTGGGCACAGATTTATGGGGCAAGGGAGTGAAAGGAAGTGATATGGCTGTGAAAAGAGAAATGAAACGACACTTATGGGCACTAAATCCTCCAGAATTGAAAAATATCAGCAATTTGTGTTTAGAGGACACAGTATTTTGTATAAACGGGTTTTCATCAATAAATCAATGGTTTCTGGTTGTTACACCAAAACGTGCCATTTCCGCCAAGGCACAGGCAGGGAATTCGGCTGTGTTCTGGTTTGATTCGAAGGCTGGGATCTTTCCCGCGTTGGTTGGTGTGTTGCCCCATCCTCACTGCCCTGTTTATCATGGGTTTGCCACCAGCTTGGCAGCGCCATGTTTGAAGGGAGGACTTTCTGCTCTTTCCTCACAGAAGATGAGCCTGGCGATCCCGGCGGAACGCGCTCGCCGGATCTTGCAGTGCATCCTGGGTAAGCAGCTCCACACAGCCCCCATTTAACTGACTCCCAGGCTTATGCACCGATGATTTCTGCTGGTAAAGTGTTATAATTGGATTATTGAAGTATTAGGTAAATTCAGGCGGATTTGCTGTTTGAAGTGGAAATACAAAAAAATGCCGGGATGCTATTACTGCTTTGTCATTCCTATTAACAACAGATCCCGGTGTTGCAGCAACAACAGATTTGCTTTCAACTGTTTGGACTTTCCAGTGGGTAAATTTATATCATTTAGGTGGGTGAGTTGGCAGATGCCTGTGACCTCCACGGAGCCTGATGGGTCACTTTTTAAAAAGCACAGCTTTTATTACTTGACATTTCTCTGAAAACACTGTTGTGTGATGCATTTCTTCTTAGAACAGAGACATGTTGTGGCTAAACTTGGAGTGGGTGTCAAAAAAATGATAGAATTCAGCACATTTTACAAAGTACACAGTCTGACTGTCCTTATGGTTATAATTCCTGGTTGCCCAGGTAAAAGAATAAACCAAATGCTATAAACTAACTTCAAAATGTAATGAATACAAACTTGTCTGTCAGTCTTTATCATTCTTTATTAAAGCCCTTATTCTTTATCGCTTTTAGTTGAAACCTTTATTTTGAACTGAACAACCTATGACATGAAAGGCTGTTTGGTCAAATTCACCCAGCAAGTGACAACCATGTCTATTATGTGTTTTAAAGAATACATTTATTATTTTCCTAACATTTTCAAATTACCAATATTTATTTAGATTTGAGGGTTTTTCAGGTCGTTTTTAGAAATTTACATTGAAGCATGAATTAGATGAATAATTGGTTTTAATATAAATCTGGTTTTACCTAATCTGTGATGTTCGGGTTTGAATGATTGAAGCACCGTGGCACCACCTCCAGTTTTCAGTGCCTAAATCCTTATATCTGTGTCTTCTTTCTATCTTAATATCATTTGTCCTCATTCATAAAACCATACCCTTTAAACAGCTTGGAAGCAAATCTCGATGCTGCCCAAGAAGCTCACGAGAGAGCTGCGTGTCAGAGATGCTTTGAAACAGAGTTGCAAATATTCCAAAAAAAACCCCACAGGCAATTTAGATCCAGATGCAAACTGCTCAGGTCTTTCAGTATAAAACACAGCGTGGGGCAAAGCATCCCATGTGTTCCAATGTGTGCAAAATCCTGATAATGATTTATTGCATCAAGGGCTGCAACCTATGTTTCCCAGGTGACTGCCAGCAAATGTAACCTGATTGTTAAACAAGCTCCCTCACCTAATAAATGTGCTTTATTTGATGTGGAAAGCTCGGGAGGGAGATTTGAGGGGGCCGGTCCCAGCACTCAGATTTTTTCATGGAGAGATCAGGGCTGGAGGTTTGAGCTCTCTTTCTCAGGAGCTGCACAAAGCTTTGGGGTGCTGTAGGTAAGGGGTCAGGAGATGATGTTTTTCCTGAGGTCTGATCCCCTAAATCTGCTACACAACTGTGTTTTGGATCAGAGCATGCTGCTGCCTGCTGTGAAACTCTCACTAAGATTTGGGTGTTTTGTTACATGAAGTTTGTTGCCCACAGCTCGTGGCACCAGGGAAGGCATGACAAGCACATGGAGATAAAAGAATGGATTTAATTTTCTGGAGTGCCTTATAGAAAGCAATTAAAAAAAGAAAAATCATAGAATCACAGAGTGGTTTGTGTTGGAAAAGACCTTAAGCTCATCTCATCCCACCCCCTGCCATGGGCAGGGACAGCTGCCCCTGGAGGTTGATCTAAGCCCCATCAAACCTGGCCAGGAATTCTTCCACATGTTAACCATTAATTCTTTTGTTCCTGTCTCACTTTTTGTCCCTGTTATAATAAATACATTGTCAAAATCTGAAAGTAGAGTTCTGAGGTAGAAAAGTTGCCCCTTATCTTAGGAAAAATATGGACACCACCCACAATGGGTGAAATTTCCTTTGGACCATGATCTAAAATTCAGATGCACAACTTCTGTCCAAGCCTGGGTTGTGGAGGGGTTTGGGACATTGTGGGATCAAGGATGCAGCAGCTGAAGGTGCCATTGTCCTCACACCATTGTTCAACCCATGCATGAGATGGGTCTGGTGATTCTCGGGTGCTGGCTCTGGTGTTTTCAGGCTGCTTGGGCTCTAAAAAAAAAATCCACCCTTGTTAAACCTTTGAAAAAACAAAGAAAAACTTCTGCTAATTTCTTATTTCTAATAATTTCTCATTGCAGTTAATTATTTAAAAAGATACACGCACACACTCTGAGTCTGGTCCACATTATGGACTAATAGTCTGCAATAGTCCTTTATGAAGTTTTTTTTTTTTGGTTATTCTTTTCAAATAAAGCATGTGCTAAAAAAAGCTTCCTTGTTTTTAATATTAACTCTAAAAAACCCCAAACAAAAAGTCTTTGGAGGGAACTTTCAGTGCCTTATTTTAGCCTGTGGCTGGTTTTCACAGCTAATTCAAGAGCAGCACTGGTTTAAGGTGGAAGTGCTGGCAAAACCTGAACTCCAGCAAGGTTTGTGGGCATCACTCTAAAGCCATAAATCTGCTGTAGGCACACAAAATCAAATTTAGACTAAAAATATTCTACAGAACGTCTTAAATGTAATCAAGATTGACAGTAATTGTTGCATTGGTAAAGACCCAGAGCATTCTCAGAAAGAGTTAAGAGAAGAAACAAAAAAAGTCAAATTACCTGACAATTTTTGTCCCCTTCATTTGAATATATCTGACACCAGATTTCAGAACTAGAAAATGAGGAATTAGAAAGCATCCAGATATCACTAAAATCAGCTATCAGAAGATTAGAGGCTTTTAAAAATACTGATAAACACCAGAATCAGACAAAATATATCCAAGAGAGCCAAAGGAAGTAAGAAGGGAAATTGGAGACTCTATTAGAAATTTCAGCTCCTTGAAGGCTGGTGAAATTTAATAAAGGAATTATTAAAATTGGTCCAGGGACATATGGGGAAAGAACATATCGCTGGCATAAACTGTGGAGAATGTCCTAGTTAATATTTTAAGGAATCAAATGGAAGGTGAGCTGGGACAAGCACTGCCTGATTAGAGAAAGCAAATTTAATTTTGGGGGGAGGGAAATTCTCAGGTCTGACAGTTCTACTGGAATCTTCTATTGTTATTATTTCTGCCAGGAGAGAGAAGCCAATGCAGCAGACATCCTATACTTTTTCAGACATCCTTTGACAGGGTTTCCTAGAAGAGGTTAATGTTAAGATGTGGAGCCACAGAATAAGTGGAAAGTTGAGTTTAATGGATTTAAAATTGGCTAAAAAACACAAAACAAAGTGTGGCACACCAGCAATTAATGGATCCTCTACCAGCTGGAAGGGTTAGTGGTGGGATATATTAGAAATGATCCTGGGTCCACAGAGGTTTATGTTAAAAATTACAGGGTGCTACATAATATTGAAAGCAACTTTTCAAATTTTGTTGATTGCATTAAATTGCAGGGAAATAGAACTGATGAGGAACAATGACACAAAACTGCTCTGTAAAATCATCTCCTTTTTCTATCAATGTTCAAAATTACGTGACAGAGCCTTCAGTGCAAGGCAAAATTGGCCACTTTTGTGGTGTAAATATTGCATCAAAAGAAAGTTAACAGACCTCAAAGTTTGTAATGACTGTTTTCAGGATATCAGGCGACTTTACCATTGAAATTCCAGAAAATTTTAAGTGGGGATAAAATTTCTAGTCCAAAATAAACCAAATATGTAGCACCTTTAATATAGATGATTAACAGGTGAAGTTGTGAAATTTGGCTAAAAGAAGAAAGAGAGACAATCTGTGGATTTACTGCATTTTATTAATTTATGAGCTCATTAATCCATGATAGAGCTGTGAAAAGAATTAATTTGTTCTGTTTAAGGTGAGACTACAAAAAATAGCAGAAACCTGAGAAGGTTCAATTTAAATAGGAATCAATGGGGAATAAAAGGGGGAAAAAGGGGTCAGTAAAAAATTGCTAAGAATTTTTTTGTTGTTAAAACCTGAAGTCAGCTGATATAGCTGACCAAGGTGAAATGTTTAGATTAGTTTTGAATTTTTTAGCATTTTAATCTACTCTGAATCAGTTTCTTTTCAAATTTCACTTCAAAAATAAACCCCCAGCAGCTCCACTTTGAAAGCGTCAAAACAAACTGCGTCATTTCTCAAGCACATTTCATTTCAAACAAATGTTGGAAAAAAAAATCTCCTTTTTGTGGTCCTTTTTATCAGATGAGATCTGAATTTGTGATTAGATTACTTCCCAGAATTTTTATTTCTTTTGTGTGAAATGTATTAGTAATTAGAGAAAAACTTCATCCACTCTACTTGGGGAGAGGGGGGGGGAAAAACAGAACATCTTTTAGCTGATAGGCAAGTAAAAAAGGACCCTGTTTGCTAGCAAGTTTGAATTCTGAGTGATTTTCCAGCCTGTGATCTGAGATAAATTACATCCTTTCCCCAGTCTTAATACACCAATTGAAGCCTTTCAGAGCTGCTGGGTGCCCTCATTCAGGGTGGATCCATCAAACCTTAACTCAGCCTCAGCCTGATTCTATATCCTCCCCCCACTATTGGTATTCAAAAAAGATTTAAACCACATGAACGTTTCAGGGCAATCTTCACTGATACCTGTGTGTGAGAGAAGCTGTACTTAAAGAGGAGGTAGATCACAAAGAAAAAGATCTATTTTATCAAATTTTGAGGGCAGCATTCACTGTAGTTATTGATAACTTGGATATGGGAGAATTTAAAAGGCACAGTAGGGTTTCTTCAGCTTTTTTTTTGAAGGTTTCTTTTTTTTCTTTTTTTTTTTTTAAATCCATGGGCCTATCTTGCCAAATGCTCCTCTGAAAACGATAGCAAAAGTTCCATTCCTGGAACGAATTGTTTCTACAAACCGTGATCCCAGAAATACAAACATGGATAAATGGTCCCATTTTAACTTTGAATGCGGTATATCTTACTGAAAACAATCTGACAGTCTGCCAGCTTGCCTTCAACAATGGCACAGTACCAAATCTGAGATTTGCAGCCGAGAAAAGCACCACATTTTAGAAATAATTTCTCAACTGGAAAGGTAAGAATGGAAAAAATCCCCCCCCCCCCCCCACCAAATAACCACAGGAAGAAGAGACAAAAGAGGGAGTTAGTGATATCTCCTGCAACATCTTCTGGATGAAGTTTTGTGTCAGGAGCTCCTGGAGATAGAAGAATTTGGCACAAATGGCAAGAGCCAGAGGTTGGGATTGTGTCCCCTTCCCAATGGCCATGAGGATTTACTAGAAAGCATCATTAAAACAGACCCGTAGAATGGTACACTCATAGAATTTCCTGAGCTGGGAGGGATCCACAAGGATCATCAAAATCCAACTACTGTAGCTTCATGTAGCTGCAATAAAGATTTTAGCTCACTACCCAACCAGCTTGTACTTGTATTTAGTAAATCACATCATGACTCAGATCTTTCTCTGAGTTCCTTCTTTGCTCCCCAAATCCCAGCTCATTCCAAGACACATTTCTCTTAAATTTGAGGATCAATACATTTTTATGAAATCCTTTGTCATTGACACAAAAACATATTTTTATGGAAAAAAACCCCAAAGAACGTTTCTGATTTGATTGGCTCACAGAGAGAAGTAGATAAAGCTGCAGTTCATACACTGTAACTGTGGTTTATCGTCGTGTTGCTCAGAATGTAAAAAGAAAAAAAAAAGACCTTGATAATCTATTTCTAGTTCTCATGAACTCTTTACAGGAGTACAACCCCATCACGTCAGAGTTCAAGTACACAAATAATAATATTAGTCAGAATATTCACTCCCAAAGCAATTTTAACACCATTCAAAATATAATCCTTCTCTGCAATATACCTCATTTAACAACCATTAGTGCCTTTTCCATCTCAGATCTCGTGTACCCAGTAATGATTTATTTTTACCCATTGTTTGAGCTGATTTCATTCTACCAATGGACCTGTACTAATCATGGGGAGTGCAATATGCGATGTGTGCTTGGCAGATATTTTTTAACTTTCGGCGCCGCACAATTTACAACAGAAAGAACAGAAATTACAAACGCTCTCTTCACTCGCAAGAAAATAAACTAGAGTAAAATAAAAAAAGCCAACCAACCCCTTGACAAATTTTGCATTTGAGAAGGGGAGTTCATTTCTTATACCTGAACCAAACCAGTCCCTTAATTATACCACAGTAGGTTGATTACAGGCAACACTACACAAAATCTATACATCTTGTTTGGCAATATATCAAACTAAGGCACATTGTCAACGCCACGTTAACTGTTTTCCTTTCCTGGGACTCCAATCTTTTTGGGCGCCCTCATCTCCCACTGGGCCAAATCATAAGATCCATGCTCTTCCCAGAGCAGGGGAAACTCCCACCCGCTCCAGCGCACGGTTCGCTGGAGCGGAAACCACGGGAATAAATACCCTGCCATTAACCTGCAACATGTGAACAGACAACGAGTCAAAGTCCTGCAGACGATGAAATATTTCATTATGAAATATTCCCACAGCTTGGCTGAGTGGGCCTTGCAGCCGAGTGGATTTCTGGTGCTTTATAAATAGGGAAAGCGCCGTGAGGCGTTTGTGCAACTTCCTCGCGGAGCCGCGCGAGCGCCGCACCCGACAGATGATACAACTCCCAAGCCCTGTTTCCCCGCGATAATTTCTCATCTAAACTCCTAATTACACATCACTTCACATTCTGGGATATATAAATACATTTTTCAGATGTACACTGTGCTAATGGTATGCATGGGAGAACGGGAATGTTCTTTGGCAGGGGTGCTCAATAGCAGAAGCAAAAATTTTCTCTCCAAACTCTTTTTCAGAGAAGTGAAAGCCCCCAAACTACTGAGAAAAGTTGAGATACTTTGCAGAAACCACGTGCAAAACCAGCTCTCAATGATTTTCTAGGTCCTGTGGTGCTGCTGGGGGCACATTCATCAATCATAGTGTGGGGCAGTGGGAGCCCAATCACACGAACCATGATGCTGAAGCCAATAAATGCTTCAGAAATTGGGGTTTTTTCTCAGAAAAAATCCAGTTTGTTTATTTGGAGACTTGACGCTATTAATGAAAATCAAGGAGCAATCAGCAGAGGGGACACTGGAGATCTGATCTCATGGAAGAAAGCCGACAAAAAAGTCAAGAGAGACTCTTCACCAGGAGCTGTAGTGACAGGACCAGGGGCAATGGGCTTGCACTGAGAGTGGGTTCAGATTCAAGATTCAATTTAGGAAAAAAATTCTTCCCTGTGAGAGTGGTGAGGGCCTGGCACAGGGTGTCCAGAGAAGCTGTGGCTGCCCCTGGATCCCTGGAAATGTCCCAGGCTAGGCTGGAAAGGGCTTGGAGCACCCTGGGATGATGGAGGGTGTCCATGAGCTTTAAGATTCCTTTCAGCCCAAACCATTCTGTGTTTCTCTGAGGTCATTGAACCTATTCTGTCCCAGGATACATGTCCCAGTTAAATGCACCCTCTCATAAAGAAATGTCTATGGAAATATTTTAATTTTCTATCATTGGTTAAGAAGTCCTCCTAGAAGAATTTTAGGTTGGCTATAGATAATACTTTTTATATCATAATGCTGTAATATTAATAATTAAACTCTGCTTAGAACTCCAAATGCTTTCCATAACATCGAAAATGCCTCATTTTCATCTCTAAATCCCCAAACTTTTTACAGGTACTGTGATGGGTGCCCATCTGTATGAGGAGCTGGTATCTTTTCCCTCCTGAGATTAATAGGTACCACCATATGGTAGATAGGATGCTCAACTTTGCAACACCAAAGGCTTTTTTGGCAACTTTCCAGGAGCTTGAGGGCCACACATAATTTGCATAGACATTTACATACCATTTTTATTTTAGATAAATGCACGCAGGATGGTTCGGTGAACTCGTGTGGCTTTCTCTTTGATAGAAGTTCTGGCATTATTTGTTGTTTGAGTTCCTCAGCAATAAAATAGCTGGAGTTGGATCCACCCTGCAATTAATATTATTTATTGATGCTATTGCTCTGCTCAGGATAAAGAAGCACAATCCCATCTTGAAGAGCACCTTTAATTAGTCAAAGAAAGTTCCTTGATATACTTTATACCAAGGGATTAGAAAATATTCCAATTTCAAAATTCTGTGATTATTTGGCTCGGGTTTTTTTTCAGAAAACAAGTTTTCTGCAGCAAAATTTTTCATCATCTTTGCAAACAGTTGAAAGACAAGTGTGGGTGTAAAAGACATGACAGAAACAACAGG
This sequence comes from Molothrus aeneus, assembly GCF_037042795.1. NCBI lineage: Eukaryota > Metazoa > Chordata > Aves > Passeriformes > Icteridae > Molothrus > Molothrus aeneus. The sequence goes on along the minus strand of NC_089652.1, from coordinate 36,089,468 downwards.
CATTAGCGCCAAACAGATGCCCTCTCTGTCTGTGGACTGGGCACCTCTGACCTCAGCCTAAAGTGGTTGAATCTGAGGCCAATTTTGTGTTTGCCCAGCTGTGATGACTGAGTTGCCATTTCAACCATGTTTTACCATTTATCTAATCCTTCCACTGGATTATGGGTATTTAATCCTCCCTTTTCAACCTGTACTGCTGAAGCTCTCCCAGGTAGGATGCTGATATCTTCAATTTTTCTGTCTCACGGGAAGTCAGGATTGCCACAGGTATTCCCAAGGTAACTCATGTCTCCCTGGCTGTAGCTGCTCCCTTTGTAAATCTCAGGTTTTCAGCACTTTCCTTCTAGTGGGACAGCTCTTTGTAATAATATGGCATCAGAAATAAAATCACCTTAAGAGTGAGAACAAATACTTTTAAGGAGAAGAAAATCAATGTCAGGGACTGCTGATGGAGAGGCCAGGCCCTCCAACTCACCATTGCTGAAGATGCAGCTCTCCATGCACAGGCCTCCATCTCTCAAACTCAGTGAGATTTTATTGCTGTTACATTTGACCAGAGAAATTCATCAGCAAAATTACTGTATTGATCCTGGTTTATGTTTGGATGTATAGTCTCATTGGAAGCTATTTTTTTTCAGGTCTAAGTTAATGCTAAAGGTCTTCATTTTGTTTGTGCCTTAATGAGTTTTTTTGTGAGTAGCAAACTTGCAGCAGTTGCTTGGGCAGGTAACTGGCTCTGAGGCTCTGTTTTAAAACTCCCTCATTATTTAAATGGATTTATTATTTACTGAAAAACCCCAAAACTCTTATGGTTAGGAATCTCATACCTTTGTTAGTCCCTCTGGGGAAAATAGATTAAAGCTGATATATTTGGATGTGAAATTAGAGTTGTGGAAATGTTATACATGGCTAAAAAATAGGAATGATGTAAAAATATTTGATTTGAGTAGTCAGTGGTTCCTGGGTGCTGTAATCCCCAAACAGGCGGCAAGGGGATATTTTGTTAGGATATGGATGCAGTAACTGAGAGTTTGGCAGGAATTTTGGGAGGAATTTGGAAGATGGAACATTTTGGGGGGATCTGATCAAAGGCCAGGCTCAGATTTATAGGCACAATCAAATCCTATGAGGGAAATTGAATTTCAAATGTGTTATCAAGAAAATTGGTGTGCTTGGAAATGGCCGGAGGAGAAGCTGGGGACAGGAGGAGTAAGAGATTTCAGTGTTTTGGACATCCCTCTAATTCTTTGGTATGAAAAGCAATATGATTGATGCAGCAATAACCACAGTGCTGTGGGGATTTGATACCCAGAGGGAATCAATTAACTGGATTTTGGATATTGGAGTGTTATGACCTTTGCTTAGATCATAATGTTGACAAGTAGGAGCAAATGGAAGAATATGAGTCTCTTCTGATTGCAATTGACTGGAGGTACTGAGAGCAAGGTGGAGATCCAGATTTGCAGACAATGTGTTGATCCCAGAAGATGTCTGGAGAACAGGAAGTGAGCCTTGCCCAGACCTCCCCTGGTGAGGTGCTCGGGGAGGAAAAGCAAATTTAGGAGCAGCTCTTGGCTTCTTTGCACTCTTCAGTGGTCAAAATACACCCATCTTACACCTTCATAATTGATTTACAGGTGAGGGATGCTGTGGCTTGCTGCAGTGCCACTGAGCCAGGATTTATTGGGAATGTTTCTCCTGTTATCCAGTTGTGGTTTTACCCAAACTCCTTTCAAGGAGCTTTGAGGGGGAGCTGTCGCCAGTGGTTTATGAACATCTGCTGAAGCAACAACTCTGCTGCTGCTCACCTGTGCACTGGGAAGACAAAAGAGTCCTGGTGGACTTTTCTGGGCTGGAGGTCCCAAATGGAAAAGAAGGAGCTGAATTAGGTGTGTTATGGTGATGGGCTAACAGATGGATGAGCCAAATCAGAGCCAACTGAGCAGGGCAGCTGCCAATTAACAGGGTGGAGTTAATGAAACCACAGTGAGTGAGGAAGGAGGAAACTTCAGGCATGATTCTGCTGTTCAGCAGTCTAGCTTGATGATCTTGGAGGCCTTTTCCAACCTTAATGAGTCTGTAAGTAAAGGACAATATTACATTAGGGAATGGGGAGAAGTTGTAGCTCTCAGGTGTGAGGAAGAAAGATTTTGAGTGTAGGTTGAAAAGTGTTGCGATTTGTGAAAAAATTCATGCTAAATACTTTTCATCCATTCAGTCTTTATTGAACTAAAGCAGAGAACTGGTTAAATCAGAGTTCTAAAAGCTGGATTTCTCAAAAGATGGAAATTTGTGTTTTATGTTGGGATGACTTGTAAGTTGTATTTTGCATATATAAAACCCTTTTTATTTCTTTTCCTTTACAATTGTGCCAGGCTGATGGTTTTCCTTTGACTGCTTTTCCCCAGCTGAATTAGGACTGTGTGGCCAGGTAGCCTTTTCCTTTTCTCAGACTAACTCTAAATTAGATAAAGACAGCTCTGGCCTTCACAGAAACGTTTTCCTGCTGATCCTTGCATTTTCCATCTTCCAGCTCATCTGCTGGTGAATATTCCCAGTTCTTCTCTCCTTCTATGAGTCTTACTTTTTACTGGAGAAGCTCCATATCTGAGGAATGAAGAATGACAGGTTTCATGGCAGCTTTTTTGGAGAGCCTGGAGATGGAGGATTAGATTCCTGTAGGCCATTTCCACACTGAGGGAGTTAAAAAGAAAGAGACAGATTTAGTTGCATGACTAAGTTCCCTAAAAATAGTTTTGGGACAAGTAGTAAAGAAAATGTTCAAATAAATGGTGCAAAGTCTCACAATTGACTTTAATCTCTGAGTTATTTGAACTTCTGATTATTTTTCCTTTAGTTTTCCTAATTTCTTTATTTTGATTTACTTGTCCTTCTATTACTACTTATCAGTATCCATAACATTCACCTGAGTGACTTTTTCTGATCCTGGGCAATTGTTCTTTCTTTATTCCTTTTCATTGGGGTCTCCTGCCCAATGTTCCCCACTTTTAGACTCAGCTTGCTGGCATACATAAAAAAAAAAGCCATATAGAAAAGAAATTTCTTAAGATTCTGGCTGAAACACAACAAATGGTATGTGTAGTTTTATTTTTTTTAATAATTCTTATTTGAGAATTTGTGTTGAGATTCCCCTCATTATATTTGTGATTTTTTTAACCATAGTCAGCATGGAAATCTTTAAGCAAAGAGTTAAGGGAAAAAATGTTGCTTCCAGACTTATTTTTCTTGAATTTCTTAATAACTCACTTGCAATATTATGTTTAGTGTTTTAATGTATTTTAATGTATTTTATGCTACCTCACTCCACTGAAAAAAAATTAAATATTTAAAATCTGCCTCTAAATTTGACTGGAAGAGTTAAATTATACCATTAGACCAAAAACAAGGGCCCTTGTTTTTTGAGGTGCTCCACAAGAATTTAAAATTCATAACAGTGAATATTTCAGGAAGACCCTGCAAAGGTGTTTTGAATTCAACAACCATCTCTTACTCTGGTGATATCCATCAAGGTTTATTTTTTCCTCCATGAGAAAGGGCAGCTTGGTTATTCTGATTCCTCCAACTCCTTTCCAGTGTGTGCTTTGATGGGAATTAAGAAAAGGAGAGGAATATTTTTCCTTGAGGTTTTTTTGAGGAAACAGTCACTGTCCTTGCAAGGAGTGAGAACAGCAGTGTTTGTTACATTAATTCAGTTGGAACAATCATGCCACCTGCAGTCACCACTCTGCATTCTGTACTTTCCTGAATGAAATTGTCTCTTTTTGGCTTCCCAAAAACTCCAAAGTCACTATAGGGAATACTCCTTCCCTGAAATACATCAAATCTGTAGGAAAGGTTGTGTAAGCAAATAGAAGTCCGTAAAATGGTCCATGTGGAAAGAGTTGTGTTCCATTTTTGAAAGTTCATTTTTTCAATTTTTTTTTTAAATTTACTCAATTGGAAATGAGAACCTGTTACTCTCAAAATATTTTGTTCTTAGATGAGAAAAATTATCCCAGAAGTTTTCCATCCCTGGAAGTGTTCAGAGCCAGGTTTTACAGGGTTTGGAGCAATCTGGTCCAGTGGAAGGTGTTCCTGCCCATGGCAGGGGGCTGGAACTAAATGGGCTTGAAGGTCCCTTCCAACCAAAAAACATTCTGTAAATTCCAGGCAACAAAATATCTGGGCATGGTAGATGAACATGAAAAAGAAGAATGGAAGAAAAGCTCAAGGTGTAGGGCTTTGTTTGATTGCAGCTAAACGTTGCTGCTCGTTAAAGTTGAATTCCTGGCAGCTGCACAGCACAGATAGAGTAAAAGTACAAAACAATTACAGAAGAACCAATAAAATAAAAAGCCCTTTTGAGCAATGACAGCATTCAATAATTGTGTCAATGCTGCTTTAAAACTTTCAGCTTCTACAGCATCTCCAGTCCCAAAGTGTCTCATCTGCTTTCTAATTTTCCACA